>NC_031979.2:4117744-4461494 GCF_001858045.2 Oreochromis niloticus
GTTTGGACTTAGGAGACAAATGGATGAATGAATGTCTGATAACTGATAGATTGTTGGGGTCCATTCTATGCTGGTGTAATTGTTTGTCCTACCACACTCCTATGAAGAAGGAAAGTTTAAAGTCCTGGAGGTATCTGTTCCAACATGCGATGGAAACGAAGCTCTGGCTTCAATAAAGCTTCAGCAATCTTATCAACTCTTGGGTTGGCTCGCCATCCAGTTAACTGGAACTGTGTAATCGCTACTCCTCAGTGGAGGCTTGCTTCAGACTGGGTTCGTCTGTCGAGTCATCCTTTTACCAGATAAAAAAAAAAAAAAAAAACCTGACTGATGAACAGGGGGAAATTGTGAACAATCAATAACTGCGGCAGAGTCGCTTGCAACTCCCAGCAATTTGGCTTCAGTAACATCAGTTTGCCAAACACATGGCGCTGTGGGACCATTGATCAACAAGTGGGTGGGTTTTGGTCAGTGGTTGTTGATCAATGGTCATGAGAATTTGCATAATTAAGATTAAGGAACTGACCTCCCAGCCCATTGTTCCTTCAGTGGGCTGGATTCAGTCATTATGCAAATGTACTGTTTATAAGATTGGGGAAACCTGCAGTCAGCTGAGACTGAAGAAGTCACTTGGATGAGTGACGAAACGTTTCTCCCACAAAACGCTACGTCCAGATGAACAGAATCAACTTTTGGAGATCATAAAAATGACTTTCCACTGCTCTTTTTTTCTAGCTGGGCTACATGAAGGATATAGTAAGACCAGTGTCAGGCAAGTTACTTTGAAAAAGTAATTAATTATAATTACTAGTTACTTCTTCAAAAAAGTTAGTAACTGAGTTACAAGATTCTAAAAGTAATTAATTACTTGAAAAGTAACTATTGCGTTACTTTAAAAAAAATGTTTAACCCTCTGGGGTCCGGGGTATAATTGGCCATTTTTAACTACTTTTGATTTTACCTCTACATTTCACCTTTAAAAACTGTTTATTTGCCTTGTTTGGTGTCATTCTTTTCAGCACAACCTCACGTGTCTGAATTTACAGTTATGTTTTTATTTTGACATACTGTATTAACACAACTGATGTAAAATCAGACAAAAAACATAAAATCCGAGTAGAAAGTTATATTTTTTTACTGTAACAACCACAAACATGTTTAATGAACCGCATATTTCATAACTTTAAATGCAAATATAAATTGTCAATTTTAAAATCTTATGCAGAAAAATAAGCAGACTGCTTTTTTTCTGCTTATTTTGTTGGTTTTTGTTTTTTTGCCCTTTAACCCCGTCCCTCTTCTCCGCTGTTTTTTCCCCCTCTTTCTTTCTCCCTTTTCTTTTCCTCATTCAAATCTGTCCCGTATCTAGCAAGTGAAAATAAAAAAATAAATAAATAAACAATAAAAGGTGAATCAAATAGACCATTATGGCAAGGCTGGGATGGTCCATTTGGTAAAGTAAATCCGTTGGGCATCTTTCTTCGCCTTTAGACAATAATTCTGATGGCAAAAGTACCAAACGGGACAGGCAAAAAAAAAAAATCCTATGCAGAAGTTTTGCAAACAACAAAGTTATTTGCAGCCATTTACCTTTTACCCCTTTTTAATAACCACTTCAAACTATTTACATAACAATCAGGTGTTCTGCAGTCAATAAGATGCCACACAAATTATTTGTGCCACTCCAAAAAAATAATTTCTGTCCACTATAAAGGAGAACATCCCAGCCTGATACCTGCAGGTCTGAAAGCAGCAGGTGTATCACTCCTGTTTTCATTCAGCAGTCGCCTCATTGTTCTGACACACAACACAAAACTATTCACAACACCACACACTAACTACTCAAGACAACACATTAACTACACACTCCAAACACGCTAAACGTCACAAATCTCTCACATCTCAGAACTCGCTCTCTCTCTTTTTCTGCTCTCTCTCTCTCTCTCTCTCTCTCTCGCCGTCACTCCTAAAACTTCCCCCTCTTCCTAAACAACCAAATGTCACGTTGCCATATCATTTTTGATTGGTCGACATGGTGCATTTTTCCACCAACACGAACGGGCTGTTTTTTGGTGTTTTTTTATTTTGTGGTCAAAAGCAGAGAGTGCTTGCTAGCGCTGTCCTTAGACATGACGAAACTATTCAGGAAAAACATGCGTATATATTGTTTATCATGACTCTGGTTTTAGGTGGCCTATCAGCATAATTTAAAAACTGGCATATATCAGTTGTTGCTTTGTCATCTTAAAGTGGTCATGTGATTGGCTTACCACGACTACTTTATTCTTCCTCAGTCAAACAGCAGCACTCATACGATTGTTTTGCCCCCTTAGCTCCAGGTGTTGTGCCAAAAAGTGATCGTCTACCAGAAAGTGATTGCCATCCGCGGGAGCGCGCGCAGCTGCTTAAAGCTGTAGCGCCCAGATTACTTACAGCTACTTCCGTGCAACTGATATAAGGTGCAGTAAGCTGAACATAGCTTCAGCCGTCTGTTTGTTGAAAAATAGTAACGCGACCGCACCGCATTTTCTTGTTAGTAACGGTAACGGCGTTGTAATGATAGGAATAGTAATTAGTTAGATTACTCGTTACTGAAAAAAGTTAGTCCGTTAGTAATGCCGTTACTTGTAACGCCATTATTCCCATCACTGAGTAAGACTATAATCAGGTGACCCTGAATCCAGCCTTAGTTATGCTGCAATAGGTCTAGGTTACTGGGGGATTTCCATGATGCACTGTTTCTTCTTCACTCACCTTTATTACTCACAATGTGTTTACACACCACTCTGCATGTAATCATTAGTTATTGTTCATTTCTGGCTCTCTTTCACAGCGTGTCTTTGTCTTGTGTTCTTCCCCTCACCCCCAGCCAGTCTTGGCAGATCTCTGTCCCTCCCTGAGCCTGATTCTGCTTTACGTTCCTTCCTGTTAAAAGGGAGTTTTTCCTTCCCACTATCACCAAAGTGCTTGCTTGTAGGGGGTCATATGATTGTTCAGGTTTTCTCTGTCTCTTTATTATTGTAGGGTCTTTACCTTACAATATAAAGTGCCTTGAGGCAACTGTTGTTGTGATTTTGTGCACTGTGCTACCATAAAATGTAGTTGAATTTAATTGAATTGTTATACAGAGTGGGCCATTTATATGAATACACCGTAATAACATGGGAATGGTTGGTGACGTTAAAATCCTGTTTGTGGCACATTAGTATATGTGAGGGGGAAAACTCCTCAAGATGGGTGGTGACCATGGTGGCCATTTAGAAGTCGGCCATCTTGGATACAACTTTTGTTTTTTCAATAGGAAGAGGGCCATGTGACACATCAAACTTATTGGTAATGTCACAAGAAAAACAATGGTGTTTTCACAATACATCTTCTCTATGTAGATCTTTTAAACATAATTTCAAAATCTACAATTAAAATAACCTAAACAATTTACACATGTAAAATGAGGTTTTTTATAAAAATCTTAGAAACAGTAGCCATTGTTTTCAGTTGTTATATTTGAATTCAGCACATCAAAATCCAAAAAATAGCATAGTTATTGTATCTCTGAAGTAATGTCTAAAAACTCCCCTATGCCTATCCATATGTCTGTCAGTGTTTCCATGACTGTGTGTGATTTTGAGTATGAACATACAGTATGGGAAACAAACACATATTTTGAAGTGATTTATCTACTTCCAGCTCATGTCATATTACAATTTAAAGTAACATCATCACAACTTCAACTATGTAAGGTGTCATTTAGTATTAAAATCTACTCCTGTCTTTCTCACACATACACACATACCAATGGACAATTGACCACAGTGAAAAGACTGAAAGTAGATGTGTGTCAGATTTTCAAAATTAACGGCCTAATTTAAAAATATGAAGCTTTTCAGTTGACCACAGCTTTAGGAAATGGAAAGGACTCTTCAGTGTCTCATTTTTTAAAACAGAAGTCTAAAATTATTTCCATGATTATTTCCATGAAGATGTTTAAGAACTTTATATTTTGAAAATAATAGCCCATTTTCACAGAAATGAATCCAAAATATCTCTGAAATCGCTACTGGATTCTGCATGTTGAAGAAAAGAAGCAATCAGTTTTTAGACGGGAGGCTGAAGTACTTCAATTCATTTCAATTCAATTCAGTTTTATTTATATAGCACCAAATCACAACAACAGTCACCTCAAGGTGCTTTATATTGTAAGGTAGACACTACAATAATACATACAGAGAAAAACCCAGCAATCATATGACTCCCTGTGAGCAAGCACTTTGGCGACAGTGGGAAGGAAAAACTCCCTTTTAACAGGAACAAACCTACAGCAGAACCAGGCTAAGGGAGGGGCGGCCTGTCTTCCTGAAGACAGGTCAGCACACGCTGTGGAAGAGACCCTCAGCTGATAATAATTAAATTCAAGGTGGTGTATAAACACATAGTGACTGAGAAAGGTGACTGAAGAAGAAACATTTAGTGCATCATGGGAATCCCCCAGCAGCCTAGAACTATTACAGCATAACTAAGGAAGGATTCAGGGAATTCACCTGATCCAGCCTTAACTATATGCTTTATGAAAAAGGAAAGTTTGAAGCCCAATCTTAGAGAGAGTAGAGAGAGTGTCTGTCTTCCAATTCCAAACTGGAAGCTGGTTCCATAGAAGAGGGGTCTGAAAGCAGCCTGAAAGGCTCTGCCTCCCATTCTACTTTTAAATATTCTAGTAACCACAAGTAGGCCTGCCTGAAGGCAAAGTGCTCTAAACGGGTGACATGGTACTGTAAGGTTGTTAAGATAAGATGCAGCCTGATTATTTTGGACCTTGTAATGAGAAGGATTTTAAATTTGATTCTGGATTTAACAGGGAACCATTGAAGGGAAGCCAAATAGGAGAAATCCGCTCTCTCTTTCTAGTCTCTGTTAGTACTCTTGCTGCAGCATTCTGGACCAAATGAAGGCTTTTCAGGGAGTTTTTAGGACATCCTGATAATAATGAATTAAAGTAGTCCATGCCAAAGTAATAAATGCAGAACTACAGTAATAAATAAAGTGATAAATGGATGAACTATTTTTTAGCGGCACTCTGACACAGGATGTTTCTAATTTTAGAACAAATCAGTCCTATACATTTGTTTAATATTTCCATTGAAGGACATATCCTGGTCAACAATGATTCCAAGAAGTAACACTGGCCTCACACTGTTACTGGAGTACCCAAAGTGAAGGCTGATTGGCCTGGAAAAGGCCGGCAGAAAGATGATTGGACTAGACCACACATTCAGCTAAACAGCAGTGGAAAGGGGAAGTGATGTAAAGCTTAGATTAACTGCCAATACCTGGGAAGCAGACAAATGTATGACTACAGATGTTCCCCTTTGAACTTATGCTTAAGCTTCATATTAAATGCTGTATTGAGGCTGTCATTTTTAGAATCCACATGGATGTTAAAATCACCCACAATAATTGTTTTAAATGCGCTGAGCCCTAAATCAGATTAAAAGTGTGCAAAATCAGACAAAAGCTATGATTAAAGCCCAGGTGGACGATAGATAATAATAAATAAAACCCTTTTTTTTTTTTAAGTTTTCCCACTAGGGTGGACAATTCTAACCATCAGGCTTTCAAATAAATTAAAACTTTGTCTAGGTCTTTGGTTGATTAATAAGCTGGAGTGAAAGAGTGGCTGTCACACCCCCTCCTCAGTCTGAGCATTCTGACAATTAGTATAACTTGGGGGTGTTGATTAATATAAACTAACATAATCATCCTGCCGTAAGCAGGATTCTGTAAGGCAGAGTAAATCAATTTGTTGATCAATTATTAATTAAGGCGTTAACAGGGTCTTAGCAGAACAATCCACATTTCAGTGGTTTACTCTTTGGTGCTGTTGTGATTGAATACTATATTCTTCTTCAGTTTGGGATTTTTTTTACGTATAAATGATTTTTTTAAAATTTTTGGTTTGTTTTTTGTTGGAGCATATACAGTCTCTAAAGGCATAGGGTTTTGGGATGTAAAAACCCTATGGAACCCCAGGATGATGTCAGGATGATGTTTACTCAGATAGCATCACATATTAACATTCCGATCTCCAAGCTTATTCTTGTGTACCTACAAGCATCTATCCATATATATCTAGGGGATTGTGTGTGTGTGTGTGTGTGTGTGTGTGTGTCTGTGTCTGTGTGTCTGTGGTGGTGGATGGGGGTTACTTTCAGGGGATTTTCAGTAATTATATGACAAAACGCCGGTGCTGAGCAGAGGCTCACGGGTCAGGGGACCAAGCACTCTGGGCCGGGTAATTTGTAAATGTCATAATGTCATTCAGGTGGACTCCTCTGTCAGGGACGGGAGGGGGAACTCGTTGGGAGGGGAGGGGGGGGGGGGAATAGATGGCTGCAGCAGTCTTTTCTCATGTAGATTTTTCCTCAAAAGATACTGATTCCTTCTGCTTTTATCTGCAGTGACAGCTCTAGGTTTGCTTGTGTGTGCATAACCTATTATCTGGCATATTACATGTTCAGTGATGTGGCAATTACCAACTTGCAATTAATTTTTTTGTTGTTGTTGTTTGTTTTTGTCTGACAGGTGATTTTATTAATCAACAATATAGGCAAAAATGTTCAAAATTCTTTCTTTCTTCTTTCTTCTTTCTCTGATAGTCATTAATCCTCACCCTCTCTTTTTCCATTGCTTGTAGAGCCTCAGAGTGTTGGACTTTGATGGAGACCCTGGTGCATTGTTAGCCGTTTAGGCTAGAGATACAGGAGAGCACAAGCAAGTGAAACATGAAAGACACTGAACATAGAAAACCAAGGTGGACCTGTACTAACAGAGGTTAGCAGACATACTGGCGAAGAACAATTGACAATGCTGGCCTTAAATACCACTGGCTAGTTGCTGCAGATAACGAACAGGTGTGGACGACAGGTGAACTGATGAGGAACCTGCCCAGAGGCGGTGCCACAACCAACCCGGCCAATGACAGAAAAGAACCAGTTCATTCCGAAACGTGTGGCTAGTTTGGAAGCGATGAAATCAGAAATAATCTCCTTGTGCAGTAGGCTTAAAATATGAATCATATAAATTTTGTTTACTTTAATCTTATGGTTAAAGTAAACTAAAATAATTCAGATGTGCAAATTATTACTACAACAATTTTTTTTTTTCGTCTTTTGATAGCATTTCCTGCAATTGAGTGCATGTACCACATTTAGGAGGGAAACTATTGAGGCACCTGAGAGCAGTTGATGTCATTTAGATACAAGACAAACTATTTATTCAACCTGCAGTAATTGTAAATAGCAGTTATTTACTCAAAATGGTAAAAATTCATGCATGTTGGGCCCCTGAGTAATTATTTCCACGATTACCCTCACTTTTACTCCCCTGGGTGAGCCTGTTGGGTGGCATTCCTTCACCTCACATGTTATCATCATTATCAGGCGCAAGGAGGCGTAAGTAATGTAGTTGGTCTCTTTGAGCCATTTTCTAATATACATGACTTGCTTTCTAACATAATGTATTTACATTTTATATTCAGTCTGCACACGAACAGCTAAGTAGTTGTTCAGTAAGTACAGGATATATTTTTGCAAACAACTGGAGAAAAATGAGACTCTGTCTGCAACCACCCAAACTCAAATAGCATTAAAAAGGAACCAATTCTTTACCAAGTGTGTGGAAGGACAAATAAACAGCATGACATAAATTTTCTGCAGCAGTTGTGGCATTCACTGGTGACTTTTATAGCTTGAAAGTGAGAGGAGAGGCGCTATCAGACTATTGGGCTTTATTACAGTGGGTATAATAGGGCTGGCTGGAGAGTTTTATACGTTTCTGTCTCGCTGAGCGCCATCGCAGCTCTCAATTCTCCAGCAATGATTGTTGCAGCGGCAGGTTGTCTGTGATAGGCTATTGTGCCCACTCTCCAAAACCCGTCACCTCAGCTGCAATGCTGCCTCTTCTCTCTTCTCCATCTGCTGATTTTCAGACCCCCACCCCACCCCTCCACATGCACACAGATACACTCTCCCCTTTTCTCCCTGTCTGAATAAAGAGCTCTATCTATCAAAGCCAGGCAAGACTCAATCTCTCGATGGCTCCCTGGCCTTCGATCAACTATCTTAAAAAACAGCAGCTTATAGAGCTAAGATATATGCAAGGGCTGCTGCGATTACATTTTAGATCTACCACAGGAAACATTAAGGCCCAAAGTCTTTACGGTGCACACACACAGAAACATACTAAACCTTCACTGCCCAAATCATACCTTTACACACTTCACCTTAACCCTTTAAAATCAAATCTACCACTTAAGTAGCTTCAAGTTCTTTTTATAGCTGCTCAAAATATTTTCCATGGTTTGTGCACCAGTGTCCTTTATAATTATGCAATAATGAATAGATCTGCCTATGTTGGTGCCTTGGGGCAAAATTAAATTTAAGGCCCCCCAGTTCCTACTCTCTGTGTTTATATTCTATTTCATCCACCTGCAGGAAACATATGGCAAAAATATATTTGGTTATTTCTAGTTTTTGTGAACTCATTCACAAAAACTACCCCTTTTCCAGCTGCTATAGGTGGAGAGGTGGGGTGCATCCTGAATTTTTTTCCTCATTGTTTTCAGTTTTCTAAAAGCTAGAAGCCAAATAATGCTCAGAATTACAGTTAAATAAATCAATTTAAAGAAATAAACACATTTAATTTAAATATATTTCATTAGGTATTATCTTGTCCTGGTTTATCTTGTCTTAGTTGTTGTTGTTCATTAAAAAAAGCTCGCATCCTTGCTGGATGTTGTACTTACCTTTTTTTTCAGATTGTCCTCCTCCAGTTTTCTTCTATATCTTACAGTCTGTTAGTCTCATTTCTACAAAGGAGTATTAGGGCCACATTAAGAAAAATAAATATTATTGATCATTTTAAGAAAAAAGCCAAAATTCTATTTTAAGAAAATAATCGAAATGTGATCTTTGAGGGAATGTCCACTGGTCTCCCCAATATGGGAAAACTTTTTAAAATATATGGAGGGTTGGGTGAAATTTAAATTACCTAGATCACCAAGATTGTGCCTTTTGGGGGACAGAGGCAAAGTGCCACAGCTAGACAAAGCAGGCTTCAGAGTGTTAAACACTGGGCTTGTGACCTGTGTTCGTCTTATTTTAACACTTTGGAAAGAGCCTCAGACTCCAACTCTGACAATGTGGAAGGAAAACATGACTCAAAATGTCGCATGTGAGAAAATGCTGGGAAGACTGAGCAGTTAAACGGAGACTCTAACAGAACAGTGGGACAGTTTTTGTTTTTATGGGTCTACAGCATGAGGATAATGTGAGATATAGGCTGAACTAAGAATTAAGGGTCTTGTGTGTGTGACGGTTTATTTATAATCATTCACACTGAGTGTGGTTTGTGTTGTTTTGTGTTGTTATGTTTGTTTAAATCTTCATAAAGTAATAAAAACTTTAATCACAAAAACATACTCGAAATGTGATTACACTTGCTGCAAGGCAAACTGCCACAGCTGCTATACCCTCTTCAACATGCATTGTGTAGATGAGTTAGTGATATCGTACAGTGTGGTGATAAGTATAAGGATTTTGAAAATATGATGCAGAATGAAACTAACTTGAAAGAGTTGTGCAAAACTGAAGTGGGTGGCAAACGCTTTTTGAAGACGGTATAGCAACTCTGACAGTTTGTCTTTAAATAACTGTAATCTCCACTTTTTGACTTTTTTCTTGAAATAGAATTAATTTTCAAAACAATCAATAATATTTTTTTTCTTATTTGCCACTAATACTCTGTCATACTTTTCTGTATTAGGTTTGAAGACACAACTTTCTTCTTGTTCCACTTCTACCTGAGCTGTAAGTGTCATAGAGAAAACAATATTCAGCCCCTCCATAATTCCAGCCCAAAACTTTTTTTGTTTTAAAGGTTGGCAATCCTATGAAAACACTTTAGAAACGGCACATTTTCTGGCTTCAAACACTATTTTTAACTTTCTTCAGTTGCACTTTCTTAGGAAAAAAAAGAAAGTGTCAAGGTCTGGGCTGGCAGACCGTGTGGAGTGGAAAGTAGTGGACCCAAATGCAGATGAACAAAACTGGATTATAACAAAAGGTGTATCTTTCATTGAGGCCAAAAAACAGAACATGAACCAAACACGAAAAACCAGATAAATGAGAAACTAATTATAAAACCCTAAACACACGAAAACCAGGAACACTAGGAAAACCATGAATACCTGAGACATGGGAGGCTAGCAGTGGATGACAAGTAGACGAACCAGCAATAAACAGAGGAAGACACAGGTCTTAAATACACAGAGGGATAACGAGGGAATAAGACACAGGAGACCAGGGGAAGCAAAACTTAAAACACCAAACACAGGACATGAGACTATCAAAGAAAAACAGGAAACGTGAGACAGGCACAGAAGCAGGGACTTGACACTGAAACCAGGAGAAACACAGACATGAAAACATAACTAGATCAGACACAGGGAACACCGGAGGGAGCACAGAGAAGTCAAGAGACATGACACTAAATAGCAATGAAATTCAAAATACAAAATGCTGGGTCACTGACCCAGGACCGTCACAGAAAGTGAAATTCAAGTTGTTTAAACTGTTGTTTCTCTTAGAGGGTTTTCCCTACAAACTTCAGCTAACCAGTTGGAATTCTGAGAATAATAATAGAATGAATATTTGAATTATTATTGTAATCTTGGTTTATTACATTTTTTTGTCGTATGGATTTCTTTAGTGAATGGATTTCACACTAGTTTTATGTTCCAAATCTATTTCAAAACCCAATGCAGTTTCAGGGAAGAAGCACTAATTATAATTATAATTAAATCAGCCTAAATATTTCAATACATTTGATCAAAGTGGTAAACTCAGTGTTTCTCTAGTCAGTAATCCTGCCTGGGTGTTTAGTAAATGTTAGCTTTGGAAACCTGGGGGATAGCCACCAGAGTTTTAAAAGTTGACCAAAGTTTGGCAGCAGCCAGCACAGTATAAGGCTGTAATGATTGGTCCAGTCAGTGGGTCACTGGGATTGAAGATGTTAAAAATACAGCCATGTTAAATGCAATAAGTAGCTTCAAATTGGTGAGGCAAGCTGTGAAATTGAAAAAGGGCGACTAATTCACAAAAAGCCTTAAAAGGCCTGTGAAGATTATGACCACTTGAATTAACTTACCTTTAATTAGTTTAGCTAAGGTAAGAAGGTAAATACATGTGAGCTGCACAATAAGTGTAAAAGATTTTACCCTGCTATTGATTTCAGAACAGTAAACTAGTCACTTCATCATCTGCTATGTTTGTTTCTTATCTGTGAGATTGGCTGGAAAAGACACAGAGTATGAAGGAGGGAGGTAGATATAGAGGTATAGAGATTTAAGCCCAGTAAGGCTCAATGGTTCGCTCGAGTCTCCTCTTTACACTGCAGGCCTGACTGCAGCCCAATATAGTAAGAACTTAATGCCACCAGGGACCCAGCCTATTTGAATGCTCAGGCTTCCTTTATCACAGACACAAGTGGTGCAGAAAAATTGCTCGGGATTAATTCTCGAGGCCTTGCGAATACACACACAGCAAGGATCAGTGCTTACAGCTTTCTCGGTGGTGGCATTCCTTAAAAAAAGTGGGACTTTTGCAGATGCTTTTATAAATGGTGGGATGGGCCTTTCCATTGAAGACTTGCCTTTTGTGGGACTGGAAAGGGGGGGTGCCTGAGTTGCTAATGCAACTTAAAATGGTGTTATAAGACATAATAGCATACATGTACAAAGTGATAAGAGAATTAGGTTTTTTTGCACTTGCCAAAAACCTGAGTTTCCACTGAGCTTCCAAGATGTAAAGCGTTTTATCACCTTGTTGGTTGTAAACTGTGCTGTGCTAGTATATATCACCTCTAAATATAGTGCATGGCAGGATTTGGGAGGGTAAGTATGAGATAGGATGGAGTATAGTTGTATTGAGGTTTTTCTATTGCTACTGCACTTTCACTGTGTCCATTTTAAACATCCAGAAAGTTCCAGATGTAGGGTTGTATGAATATTTCTATATGCCTCAAAGATTTTAGTCTACATGGAAATGTTATTCCAGTTTTTACAATTATTTTCTAAGCTGCTAAATGAATAGCAACTAATGAATATTCCTGATTAGTTTGGCAGAGGTCAATGCCCTAACATGTTGTTCATCATATCAAAATAGGGGATGGAAGGAATCATTTGTTGTCACAACAACAACACTCAAGTGGTACAGTTGCTGTTGTTGTTATTTGGTGCCGTATAAATAAAATTGAAATGAATCTGTTGGGTTTTTTTGTTTGCTTGTTTTGGGTCGTCTTAGCATTTTTTCCATTGACGACTTGTTCAGCAAACATGGCCTTTTTATTCATTCTCTCACTCACCTTTTGTGCCCATCCAACTGTTCAGAGATCTGTCTTTCTTTGTTTAAAAGTAGTCTTGTTTCTCCTTCATAATGTCTTTCCCAAACAACAAAAGAAAAAATATCTCTGCTTACTGCCGTTGATTTGTTTGCACCCCCAAGTGAAATAAATATTCAGAATGTGTTGTGTACATATACAAGGAAATCTCCTGAAGTTCTACTAAAAAATCAGCATATCTCACGTCTTTATTGAAAAAAATGATTCAGAAAGTTTAACTACATATGCTGTTTAGATCACCCATATCAAACGTGGTTGTTGTTACAGTAACAATTGTTACAACCCATAAATCACTAAAAACACTGAATCCATATGTAAAACATGCAGGTTCCTTCCTGTTGAGCCAGTGTAATCTGTTGTAGTGAATTTCAGTCAGGCCACTTTTGCATGTTCAATGCACAATGAACAGTGGCTTGCAAAAGTATTCGGCCCCCTTGAACTTTTCCACATTTTGTCACATTACAGCCACAAACATGAATCAATGTTATTGGAATTCCAGGTGAAAGACCAATACAAAGTGGTGTACACGTGAGAAGTGGAACGAAAATCATACATGATTCCAAACATTTTTTACAAATAAATAACTGAAAAGTGGGGTGTGCGTAATTATTCAGCCCCCTGAGTCAATACTTTGTAGAACCACCTTTTGCTGCAATTACAGCTGCCAGTCTTTTAGGGTATGTCTCTACCAGCTTTGCACATCTACAGACTGAAATCCTTGCCCATTCTTCTTTGTAAAACAGCTCCAGCTCAGTCAGATTAGATGGACAGCGTTTGTGAACAGCAGTTTTCAGATCTTGCCACAGATTCTGGATTGGATTCAGATCTGGACTTTGACTGGGCCATTCTAACACATGGATATGTTTTGTTTTAAACCATTCCATTGTTGCCCTGGCTTTATGTTTAGGGTCGTTGTCCTGCTGGAAGGTGAACCTCTGCCCCAGTCTCAAGTCTTTTGCAGACTCCAAGAGGTTTTCTTCCAAGATTGCCCTGTATTTGGCTCCATCCATCTTCCCATCAACTCTGACCAGCTTCCCTGTCCCTGCTGAAGAGAAGCACCCCCAGAGCATGATGCTGCCACCACCATATTTGACAGTGGGGATGGTGTGTTCAGACTGATGTGCAGTGGTAGTTTTCCGCCACACATAGCGTTTTGCATTTTGGCCAAAAAGTTCCATTTTGGTCTCATCTGACTAGAGCACCTTCTTCCACATGTTTGCTGTGTCCCCCACATGGCTTGTGGCAAACTGCAAACAGGACTTCTTATGGTTTTCTGTTAACAATGGCTTTCTTCTTGCCACTCTTCCATAAAGGCCAACTTTGTGCAGTGCACGACTAATAGTTGTGCTATGGACAGATTCCCCCACCTGAGCTGTAGATCTCTGCAGCTCGTCCAGAGTCACCATGGGCCTCTTGGCTGCATTTCTGATCAGCGCTCTCCTTGTTCGGCCTGTGAGTTTAGGTGGACGGCCTTGTCTTGGTAGGTTCACAGTATAGGTTCACAGAATAATTATGCACACCCCACTTTGCAGTTATTTATTTGTAAAAAATGTTTGGAATCATGTATGATTTTCGTTCCACTTCTCACGTGTACACCACTTTGTATTGGTCTTTCACGTGGAATTCCAATAAAATTGATTCATGTTTGTGGCTGTAATGTGACAAAATGTGGAAAAGTTCAAGGGGGCCGAATACTTTTGCAAGCCACTGTATATGTAAGCGTGTTAATAACAAGCTTAAAATATCAAATGGATAATTGCAGTTTATTGTTATTGTTAAATGTTCAAATTGCATAAAACAACAGATGAACAGGTAAACCTGTAAACAGGTAAACAGGTAAACCTGTTCATCTGCTCGTTAACACAAACATCTAAATCAGCTAATCACATAGCAGTGACTCAGTGCATTCACACACCTAGACATGGTGAAGGCAAATGGCTTAAGTTCAAACTCAGCATCAGAACATGAGAAAGTTATTTGAGTGACTTTGAACGTGGCATGGTTTTTGGTGCCAGATGAGCTGGCGTGTGTATTTCAGAAAATGCTGATCAAATGGAAAATTTTCACACATAAACGTTTCTTGGGTTTTTTACAGAGAATAGTCTTAAAAAAAATGAAAACATCCAGTGTTATTCAGTGAGCAGCAGTTCTTTGTTGATAGCAGAGGTCAGAGAAGAATGGCCAGGCTGATTAAAGCTGAAGACGACAGTAACTCAAATAATTTGATACAACTAAAGTATGCAGAAGGGCATCTGTGAATGCACAACACATTGCCTTTGAAACAGAGGGGTAACAACAGCACAAGAACACACTGGGTGCCACTGGTAGCAACTAAGAACAGGAAACGGAGGTAGGAAAAACATTGCATGATCTAATGAGTCCCGGTTTCTGCTGTGACACTCAGATGGTACCATCAAAATTTGGCATAAACCACATTAGCACATGGCTCCATCCTGCCTTTGTGACACTTTATGGACCTTCGTATCAGTTGACCATTGTTTAAGTCCACAGCCTGCTTGAGGATTGTTGTTCACCATGTCCATCTGATTTTCTGATTTATGAATAACATGACAGTTCACAAAGCTCAAATGATCTCAAACTAGTTACTCTTGGTGTCTAACTAGTTCACTGCACTCAAATAGCCAAACTAAATAATTTGTAGTCCCATGAACACATTTTTAAGACCGAAGGAGATAGATCTTTTAGAGCGGTGGCCCCCCCCAGGCTGTGGAATTCTCTCCCTCCATCATTACGTTGCCTTGACTGCATTTATTCTTTTAAACAGCAGCTTAAGACTCATTTATTTAGACCAGCTTTTTACTAGATTTGTGCTATATGTTATATGTGAAGTACTTTGTGGTTCTTATGCTGTGAAGAGTGCTATAAAAATAAATAAAGTAAAGTACGTACCCATGGCTCATTTCAGATGTAGTGAAATGGAAGATGTGGGCAGCACGATGGCATGGTGGTTAGCACTGTTGCCGCACAGCAAGAAGGTCCTGAGTTCAATTCCACCATCAGGCCAGGCTCTTTCTGTGTGGAGTTTGCATGTTCTCCCCGTGTTTGCGCGGCTTCCTCCCACCGTCCAAAGACATGCAGCTTGTCGAATGGTTGTCTGTCTCTGTGTGTTAGCCCTCAACACACTGGCGACCTGTCCAGGGTGTACCCTTCCTCTCGGACAGGCTCCAGCACCAACTGCTTATCCTGAAAAGGATAAGCGGGAACGAATGGATGGATGGATGAGATGGAAGATGCACAATGAGGATGCAGAGCTGACAAATGCAGGAGAAATTGGGTGATGCTCTCATATCAATATTAGCCAAAACTCTGTACTAATAAAAAATACCTAGTAAAATGGCATCTGGGTGTATTCGTGCTTTACTTTTGTGTGATTTATTTATGCCAAATATAGTATGCAAAACATATATTGTGAAATTGGTGTAACTGAATTCTAATATTATATTTTATAAATTGATTTTTAAATTATAAGACTTCATTGTCACAGTGGCAGAAAACCTCTGTGAATTTCTAAATAAAATTAAAACCCATTGTATGACAAAGTGTTTTGATTTAACTTGATTTAGTTTCACTTTGATAAATGGATACTTTACCACAATTATAAACTGTTACTTTAATTTACTATTTACTTTATATTAAATGAGAAAATTGTAGGTGTTCTGAATCATGCGCTTTAATTGCATTATCTTTAACATATATATACTATAAGTATTTATGATTCTCTTTTTTCCCTCTCTTTGTCTGTAATGACTCATTTTGTGTCTCGGAAATAGCAGCTGCACACACGCGCACACAGATGCACACACAAAGTGCTACAGTAGCCTCTAGGTGAAATGCTAACAGCACACACTGTTGCCAGTCTGGAGTGCGCTTTGAGCACCAGTCCACACCACGCAGCCAAGCTATCATGAGACTAGTCAGCGTGAATGCACACATACACATACAAACACACAGTTCAATAAACACAGACAATCATTCCCTCCCCCATGGTTTTCTCTTACACACACACATACACACACATACAGAATGAGAACAATCAGCATGGGCATTCCCTTTCCCTTAATGCTGATGACACCGTTTCCATTTCTGTGTTCTGTAGCTGTGGCGATATGGATTCTTATGGCTGACACACTACATCAGCCAGCAGCTTGCTTTCAGCCACATAGCTTTGTTTATGTTGAAAACCATATCAAAGTGAATTACTACTGAGAGGTAGCTAAATCAAATATGTGGTGTGAGGAGAGGAAAAAAAACATCAAGTTCCCCATTTCAAAGTCGTTTGCCCTTGAATGTTATTCTAAAGCTGTTAATAATGAGTGCTTTTATGATGTAATATGGACACCAGAGACATCGAGAGCTCAGCTCCCCTGAGGTGAAAGATATGGAAGTGGACAGACTCACTAACCATCAAGAAAAGCATAATTTCACTCAACTCCACCACACCATGTTACTCGCGCACTTGATAAAAGGGCATGTTCAAATAAGCTTTGTATTTCTTGCCCAGATGTATACTCAGAGAAAAATAAGAAGTATAAGGAGCTGCAGTTCTCTACAAAAAAGCAGGAGGTAAGGTTAGTAGAGACTGTTTACTCAATTCTATTATCAAGACAAGTCTAAAGCCCAGGCAGTGGCTTATGGAGGCTCCTGGCTGGCACTGCACAGTATGCAGTATAAATATTGGCTAAGTGACGCATACCTGTAATGTGAAGCATGGCTCTTGTACTTTCAAAATACAATTTTAACTTTGATCTGCTATCTCAAGTGTCTTTGCAAAATCTAATGTTATAAATGAGCTGGTGTCGTAAATGAAAATCAGAGAATCAGGGTAGAAAGAATACCACTGCAATCCAGTCAATAGTTAAACAGACATTACAGTCCACTAACATGAATGACTACATATTGTCCATGCTAGGAGTTTCTATGCTTTATTTATATACAGTCCAAATGTTAGACTCCATCCATCCATCCAAACATCTTCTTCTGCAGAGAAGCCCAGACCTCAGTCTCCCCAGCCACCTCTTCCAGCTTGTCCGGGGAAACAACAAGGCATTCCCAGACGAGCCGAGACATATAATCACTCCAGCGTGTCCTGGGTCTGCCCCGGGGCCTCCTCCCGGTGGGACATGCCCAGAACATCTCAACCAGGAGGTGCCCAGAAGGCATCCTTGTCAGATGCCCGAACCACCTCAACTGGCGCCTTTCGATGTGGAGGAGCAGCGGCGCTACTCTGAGCCCCTCCCGGATGGCTGAACTTCTCACCCTATCTCTAAGGGAGAGGCCAGCCACCCTTCGGAGGAAGCTCATTTCCACCGCTTGTATCCGGAATCTCGTTCTTTCGGTCACTACCCACAGCTCGTGGCCATAGGTGAGGGTAGGGACGTAGATCAACCGGTAAATTAAGAGCTTCGCTTTTACACTCAGCTCTCTCTTCACCACGACAGACTGGTACAGTGTCCGCATCACTTTAGCCACAGCACCAATCCATCTGTCAATTTCCTGCTCCCTTCTTCCGTCACTTGTGAACAAGACCCCGAGAAACTTGAAGTCCTCTATTTGGGGCAGGAACTCGTCTCTGACCTGGAGTGGGCACTCCACCCTTTTCCGCCAGAGGAACATGGCCTCAGATTTGGAGGTGCTGATTTTCATTCCCACTGCTTCACACTCAGCTGCGAACCAAAGATGAGATTCTGAGACCACCCAGGTGGTGGTCTCAGCCTAGAAATTCTTTCCATAAAAATTACGAACAGAATCAGTGATAAAAGGGCCCATCAGGAAAGAGTCTGACTTGCCAGCTATGCGGACCAAGCTCTTGCAACAGTTGTATGAGGATTGAATGGCCCATAGCAATGGCCCAGACACCCCATATTCCTGAAGCACCTCCCACAGGACACTCCAAGGCTCTAATGGTCAAATGCCTTCTCCAAGTTCACAAAGCACATGTAGCCTTGTTGTTCAAACTCCTATCCACCCTCAAGTATCCTCGAAATGATAAAGAACTGGTCCAGTGTTCCATGACCAGGACGAAAACCCTCATTATTCCTCCTATATCCAAAGTTCGACTAATGGACGGACTCTCCTTTCCCGGACCCTGGCATAAACTTTCCCAGGAAGGCTGAGGAGTGTGATCCCCCTATAGTTGGAACACACCCTCCAGTCCCCCTTCTTAAAGATGGGAACACCACCCTGGTCTGCCAATCCAGAGATACCGCCCCTGATCTCCAGGCAACATTGCAGAGGCAATGTCAACCAAGACAGCCTTACAACATGCAGAGCCTTCAGGAACTCTGGGCGAACCTCATCCACCCCAGGGGCTCTGCCATCAAGGAGTTGTTTAACTGCCTCAGTGACATCACCCCTGGAGACAGGCGAGTCGATGGGTCCTGAGGTTGGAGTCTAAAGCAAGAAACCTTATTATCTAGCCACAGAACTGCTATTAACAGTCACCTTGTCAGATCTTTCCCTAGCCTTAGCCACACTCTTGCAATGCACAATTATAACGTAGAAATCGCAAAAACATTGGCATTGGATTTAAAATACTCTCTTAAAACACTCTCTATAAAGCTCCAACATAAATAATTTGTGACTTAAGACAACAAAGAGTGTGTTCATGCCACTATGTAGCACATCTACATAGTGTCTATGATCTATGCTTTACCTTAAGACTGTCTAATTTGCTTACAACGTTCTGCACAATTTCCTTAAGCATAACTGTAAAGAACAATAATATTTACAATAAAATCCTTGTTGCTGTTTCTTACTATGGGAAATGGGACAAAATAGTTTGGAAACACACTAATTTGGGGTGTTACTATTCTAACCATGGCGGTGAAAACCTTAGATCATTGTTATCAGTGTTATGTTATTTCATTTTCATTAAATATCAGCAAGTAACAATAGCTACTATAATGGTGATTGCTAATTTACCATTAGAGGACTTGCAAACACCTACTATAACACTATGCATTGAGTTTACTTGAGTGGACTTCTAAACTAAATCAACACTCTGTGAGTCGTCTTTTCTCTATCAAGAGTAGGAAAGTATTGTTTCTCAGTGAGACAAAGATTGCGATTTGTTGTTAACCTTACTCCACATTTTTTTAGGTCAATCTGGCCTTAAGGTTTTTATTATTTCTCTTGAATAATTTTTTTCAGATTTCTATAGCTGTCTGATTATATCAGTGTGTCTTTTATCTTGCATTCCTCCCAACCAGTCAGGCAGATGGCTGCCCCTCCATGAGCCCGATTCTGCCAGAGGTTTCTTCCTGTTAAAGGAGATTTCTTCTTTCCTGCCGTCCCCATGTGCTTGCTCAGAGGAGGTCATTTGATTGTTGGGGTTTTCCTTCTGTTATCGTAGGGTCTTTACCATACAGCACGAAGCACCTTGAGGTGAATAATGTTATGACTCGACACCGTATAAATAAAATTGAATTGAATTGTAAAGTGTCTGAAAGTCATATAGTTTCCATATCACACTAGTCTAAAGTGACTGATGACGTTAAAGACATTTTAAGTGATATTTCAGGTGTCCATAGAAAATGTGACTTTCTGTAGATTTTAAAATAGCCAAACTCTGAATTTTTAAAAGTGATTTAATACATACTTAATATCCTTTATAATTTACACCAAAGTATTTTGAACTTTTTTGGAAATACCCTTGTATTTACAGCAATGCAACAATACTAGAAATTATGATCAAAGTTCTTTGGAAACACTGGTTGTAGGCTAACAACAATTCCACACTAAAGATCTGGTCTGATGTACAAGGCTAAAAAAAGGGCAATGAAATCAGGGAGGAATAAGAATGGACAGGAAATAAATACAGTGTTCAGGAAGATGAACCAGATTGTGCAGCCTTTGAACTCAGCAAACTGGTTGGATGTGTACATAGAGTTGCTCTTTCCTAAATATGTGTAAGAGCAATCAATCAGTGTATGGCTCAACTGTCCACCCCCATCAGGATAAGAGACCACAGCAAGGTGAGGGAGGTTTGATGGGAAGGGGGAGGGCTCAGCTACAGCAACTCTCTAATCAGACTACTGGCTGCTGTAATTACCTGCTACCATCTATTCCATGACTGCCAGGCCGGCCCTCTTCCAGCTACAAACAGCTTGGTTCATTTCAATACACACAACGCCTTCAAGTGCAATTGGCAGAGTAAATAGGAACCGCTGTTTGTTTCCTACTCTGCCACTACCTTCTCACTTTATTTCAAACACAAGCTTGCTTTTTCAAGTCCTCACACAATGACACACACCACCTCCCTCCTCTAAAAATGAGGGAGAAAAAAGGGTGCCATTAGCTTATGATACACAATCCTACCCAACTGGTGGGAAATTATTGTCAGCAAGGCAGCCTGCTGCACTGCAAGCTGCAAAACAATGAATGGAGTCTAAACCAAATTAAAGCTCCATAAATCATAAGGCGTTTAACTGCACCACCCATGTGGTGGCTTCAACTTGTCATGAACAAAATGAGAGGGGATGAGACAAACGAAGATGGAATGCAGAAGAAGGAAAGAAGGAGGAGGAGAGCTTATCTGTGTTTTTTCAGTAGCACCCAGAATTGTACTATAGCACGAAAGACCAGAGTGTACAACAGAGTCACGTATTACAGCCAGAGGAGCTGCATCACAAAGTTAAACATCTTGCTAGTTAAACACCGCCTAGCAAGGCTAGGTGCCTTGCTAGGTAGGAATATGCAGAAACAGGAGAGCTGTAGGAAGAGTGCTGTTTTTGTTCACTCTTCTACTCTACACTACATTTAAAATTGCAATGAGTAAGATAAACCAGTTTTTCAGCTACTAAAATTTTGTAGCAGAGTAAAAGGATTCCCATTGCCAACTGCAGTCCAGCTGCAGTCCAGGTGATGTAGTCCAATTCTGGAATAAGACTGCATCACCAAGTTCCTCTCCAGAGATGGAGCTGATGGACTGCGGACAATCATGATAGCAATGGCTAGGGGGTTTCCCATTAGAAAACTGATTTTGGAAAGTGTCATGCATAATAAAAATGCTAAAATGAGTTGCATACATATGTCACAATTTTCCAACAGTTGCATATGTTGGTACCTCTTTACCAACTTAATCTAGGTAGAATTCTATTCAACCTGCGTTGAGTAATATTTTTCAGTAGTTACAGCTTTTCATATTGATGGAATGGTGCTGTCATAAAAATCATGGACTTTTGGATTTTAATGTTTCAAACATCATTTCAAAGAAGTCCAGACGCTTTTCTTTGCAAACTCCTTTGACTACGATGACCTGGATGACTGAGAACCTTCACAGACATATTGCCGTACATTTTGGGAGGAACACCCTTCAACTGGTACGGGAGTATGAAAGGGAATCAAGGAAACTGGCGGATTATAGGAACCACCTTCGTTTCAACCTAAGATGCAGACAAAGCAGAGTTGTTCCTAAGAGCTTGCGCCTTGGATCCACTGTCAGGGGACACAGAGCAGACTTGATTCTACAGAGAGCACAGAATCACCTTCTAAGTGAAAGGATAAGACAGGTCCATTTCACTATAGATGCGCTCCAGATCAAGATCAGCCAGACTCTGCAGGAATTGGAAACCCTTCTACCCTCTCCAATCTTAGAAGAGGTTCACAAGTTTGTGGACAAGGCTCAGCGGGCCCAACACTCTCAAGGAAAAGAAAGACAACGCAGGAAATTTCACACCTTGCTTTCAAAAACCCACACTCCTCAGTCTGAAACCACACAACTCAGAGAAGAAAACACACCTGAAGACAGTCGGGAGAAATGGGTAAAGAACTTTTCAGACCGGAATCTCACTGACCCTGAAAAGAAGGTTTTAGCCAAAGGACTCAATTTCGCCATTTCTCCGCAACAGTTGCCCATAGTGGACCTCATCACAGCCACAGAAACCGCCATACGGATTAATAAATTATCACAGACCGAAGCAGAGCAAATCAGGATGAAAGTCTCAGCCACCCTCTCCAGTGCTAAAGTCCCTCCGTCTAACCTCACACTACAAGAAAAGAAGGCCGTCGCTTCCCTGAGCAAAGACCACAACATCACTATATTACCAGCGGATAAGGGAAGGTGCACCGTGGTCCTAAACACAACAGATTACCACACAAAGATCACTACTCTCCTCAGTGACAACAACACCTACGAAGCTTTAAAACGAGACCCCACAAGCAGCTACAAAAAGAAAGTTATAGCTTGCCTTCAAGACCTTGAAAAGGACAAAATCATTGACCGCCTCAAATATCACCGCCTTTATCCAGGGGATGCCATACCCTGCATTTATGGACTTCCTAAGATCCACAAGGAAGGGGTCCCACTCAGACCCATAGTCAGTAGCATAAACTCAGCCACTTATAACATTGCGAAACACCTTGCTACCATCCTGGCACCTCTCGTGGGGAAAACCCCACACCACATCAAGAACTCCACCGACTTCACCGACAAGGTCCAGAAACTTACCCTGGATCCAGATGAAACCATGGTGTCCTTTGATGTAGTCTCTCTCTTCACTTGCATACCCACCACGGAAGCAGTGGAGACTGTCAGAAAACGACTACAAGAAGACAGCTCCTTGGAAGACAGGACCAACTTCACACCCGATCAGATTTGCACACTGTTAGACCTCTGCCTTACCACAACATACTTCAAATACAACGAAGGCTTCTACAGACAAAAACATGGCTGTGCCATGGGCTCCCCTGTGTCACCTATTGTAGCCAACCTTTACATGGAGGAAGTGGAAAGAAAGGCTCTTGGCTCTTTTAAAGGGAGAGTACCCAGCCACTGGTACAGATATGTAGACGACACCTGGGTCAAAATCAAGACACAAGAAGTGGAATCCTTCACTGCGCACATTAACGCCGTGGATAAAAACATCAAGTTCACCAGGGAAGACACTAAGGATAACTGTTTGCCTTTCCTGGACTGCGCTGTGCACATTGAAGAGAATGGCAACCTCAACATTGAAGTTTACCGGAAGCCCACACACACGGACCAGTACCTCCTCTTTGACTCCCATCACCCTCTGGAACACAAACTTGGAGTAATTAGGACCCTACACCACCGGGCAGAACATGTTCCCTCCAAGCCTGAAGGGAAAAAAAAAGAAGGAACACACACATGTAAAGGAAGCACTGAAAACATGTGGTTATCCTAACTGGGCGTTCATAAAGTCAGCAAAGAGGCACAGAAAAGAAGATCAGACACCAGCGAGGGAGGATAAGAAAGACAGACGCAACAACGTTGTCATCCCCTATGTAGCCGGTGTATCAGAGAAACTCAGGAGAGTTTTCTCCAAGCACGACATCCCAGTGTACTTCAGACCCAGCAACACACTCAGACACAAACTGGTTCACCCGAAAGACAAAACTCCAAAACACAGACTGAACAACGTGGTGTATGCTGTACAGTGCAGTGAGGAATGCCCAGACCTCTACATTGGAGAGACCAAACAGCCACTTCACAAGCGCATGGCACAACATAGAAGAGCCACCTCCACAGGACAAGACTCAGCAGTCCACCTGCATCTTAAGGATAAAGGTCACTCTTTCGAGGATGCCAATGTTCACATATTGGACAGAGAGGACAGATGGTTTGAAAGAGGAGTGAAAGAGGCCATCTATGTCCACTGTGAGCGACCATCTTTGAACAGAGGCGGTGGTTTACGACACCAACTGTCTGCCATCTATAATCCAGTTTTGAGTTCCCTCCCCAGACGCCTTAACGCCCACTCACATCCTGGGCCATCTGACCTCAGGAAATCACATGATAGGGTGGGGCCAGGTTTCACAATGAGCTCACCCGAAACCCTGGCTGATTAGGTCCCACACCCGCTTTCACACCTTGGCGCATGTGATTAGAGGATCACCAGGGGGTCCTTTGTCCCTCCTTGGGGGGATACTCCCACTGGGTTTAAATCTGGGACTCTCGGCCATTTGACCTTAGAACTGAAGAAGCTTCTCGGATGAGAGGTGAAACGTCTTCAAGCAACTCAAAGAAGTCCAGACGCTTTTCTTTGCAAACTCCTTTGAAAACATCATAAAGCTTGAAAATGCACTCCACTGATTTTACAGGTCAAATGGACAACATGGACAAGTCAGTGTCCAGATGGCTACTTATCTTCTTATTTCTCCATAATTACGTATAGCAGTTTCTTTACATACTACATCAGAACATATATTACACACTCATTACTGTACAGTATTGTTCTGTAGGAAGAAAGACTTAATTTCGTGACCTTCCGCATACAGCCACCAAAATATTGCAGAACCATTTGTTTAAACACTGACAGCTTGTTATGTTCTTACCTACTCTGTATATCACAAAACAGCTTTTGATTAAATTAATGCTTTACAATGCAATAAAATCCCAAATAAAAAAAAAATCAACCATATTTCCAGGGAAAAAAAATGGTGACCATTAACTCATCACTTTTCAGCATACCTGCAACTAAACAAACACTACAGCAACAACAATACTGTGGCAAATCAGAAACAGTGAGGGCCAAAGCTGATACCACCACAAGAGCCCTGATGGCCTATAAACATCTGCTGTAACCGTCGTGGTCAGTCATTTCAAAAAAAAAAATTTTGTGAACTCTCTTCAGTCTCTCCTTTTTTTTAGGTGAAATAAGTGAGCTGGGAGTAGAGGTTTTGTGGACCTCAGACACAACATTTTGATAGGAAGGACAGAGACATTTTTTGTATCATTTTTCAAGGGCACTGTGCTGCTTTCATGAAGGTCCTCATGGATTTTCAATCAGTAGTAACAGCAGTATTTGGTGACTGCCACTCAGAAGACGAGCTAACACAATGATATTTGACTTGGGGTTCAAAAGGCCTTGGAGTCATTCAGACATCGGCTATCTCGTTTTTCCCCTCATCATGGCTGAATGTATCATTTCAGACAGAATGGAAGCCTTTGTGCAAAATCGTCTAACAACAGCCACGAAAATGACTTCTCATTACTTAAAAGATATTTGCAGCAGTCTCTTAGATTACACAAGTCGTGACAATTGGTTAGATTTGGAATTCGTTTTCACTGAAAAAGACAGATGGACAATTTTAGCCTCTTAAATTTCTCTAAGAGAGAACAAACCGTTTCACTGCAAGGAGGAAGAGAACCATTTTGTGGACTGAATTGTGGAACAGCATAGTACAGGTGAGGAGTTCTTCAAGGTCCCAGATACGACAACACTGTGGCAGTTGGGCAGTTAAAGAGTCCGTTCAGACAAAAAGCACATGTACATGCTTTTTCTGTGGCCTACATCTAGACTGTTTTGGTGTAAGTTTTCCAGAGATATCAGCTGTGGAGAAATCGCTCTCTACATGCACATAATGCAAATAAACATGCCAAAAACATACATTTGAAAACCCATTAGAAATGTCTCTTCCCAGAAATCATGACCACATTTTTCACTAAAATTCAGAAGACTTGTGACGACATAGGAGCTATTTTGTTCTACAGAACTCAATATTACTTTTTACAGCATAGCCTTGCATTGTCACATAATTACCAGTTAATAAGAGAAACCAGAGGCAACAGTCCCACACACCCACACACATTCTTAGCCTAATGACGACATCCAGAAGAACTTTCTTTCAGTGTTTTAGAATGAACACAAATTTGTTGTTGTTGAAAGCCATCCCAAGGAGCACAGAAAATTGTTATGCCCACAGCATTCTATTGTAGTAACATATACAAGCAGAATTAGAGGATACACCCTGTCTGCTCATCACTGCTATCGCTAATTTTTAAGCTTTAGCATCATTCTGGCTCTTAGCTACTCATTCTGTCTTACCATATTTGCTGTGGCATGTCCTTGCAAAGATTCAGTGGCCTATGTGCAGTTTACACTTTATATCATGTCTACTTCCTTATTCAGTAGTAAAAGTGATGTAAAAGTGATATGTTCACTCCTCAATTATTTTTGCAACCAAATATAATGTGCCCTGCTAATGGGGTGAATAATGTCTAATGTAATAGTTTTTTTTTTTCAATAAAGAATGAAAGTTTAAAGCAGTTCCTCACTGTCTTCATATTTACCTGTACCCATAGTGATCTTTCTATATAGTTTTACTTTTTAACTTGTGTTTAGACATATAAAGATCTTGGGTAAAATAATCAATGGTGGCCTGCCTTAATATAAAACCTTTGTAAGTTCATGGTAACCTATTTTGTTGCCAAGTACCAATCTACCAAAACAAAGCACATTGAAGATTGGTGCAGAGAATTAGCAGATGTGTTTTTCTGGGTATTTGAAACTTTCAATGGACTTTTACTACTTTTACTTCTAATATGACTAATTTTCTCCACGACAGGTAAAGTTTTCAAAAAACTATTTGAAATCTTTAAAAAGTGTTGTGTACATCTGAAGGAGGTCTTTGTTAGCATTTATAAAGTTTCTCTGTGTTACACAGCTTTATTCTCCCAAATATGTTAAAGCAATATTTCACTGTAAAAGTCAAAACTTGAGTCTATTGAGTCTATATGAGTATTATAAAAAAGATTTTGAAAGCTTAAGTGCAACATAGTTACAACTATTTGTGAAACTGGAAGAACCTGATAAGCATTTCAGGCTGCAAAATTCTACCTGTGAAAGAGGAAAGGGTGGAGTATGGATGTATGATGTGGTAGCCTGGAGAAGACAACTGAATAGAAGATACAGGGGATGGCTGTGGCATATGTTCTGTTTCATCTCCTCTTAAACTGCAAGTGTAACATTAGGCATGAGCTTGATCATGATCTTTCATCACACTGTTTTGTTATAGATAGTTTCTTTATAGATAATTGGGAAACTTTCTGAGGGAAACCTGAGAGATGGCATCCATTCCACTTTGGATGGAGCAGCTCTCATTTCTAGAAATCTGTCCAAATTTATTAAATCCCCTAAGACGTGACTGTCCAGAAAGCAGACCAGGAAGCAGAGTTGCAGTGTTAAATACATCTCTGCAGCTGCTCTCTGTTATCACCCTAAAACCCACTTAGAGACTGTCTGCTCCCAAGCCAACAATTAAAACCACCAAAAAACGTGATTTAAACATAAAGAGGAATTCACAAAGAAAGAACAATACAGTATCCACATCTGCACCAAAGAGTAAAACAGTGAAATGTGGATTATTAAACATTAGGTCTCTCTCTTCTACATCCCTGTTAGTACATGAATTAATAATTTAATAATTGATCAACAAATTGATTGACTCTGCTTGGGGGGGGGGGGTCACATGCTTGGGCTTTTGTCTGTTTTCTATAATTTATTATAGAGTCTTCATTATAAAACTGAATTGAAATAAAGTGAAAAATTACTGTAGTGTATTATTATTACTACACATTATTATTATTACACATTGCATTTCATTTCCATAGTACATGCTGTCACAACAGGGTCGGTGTCTATGAAAACGTTTTGACCATACTGGTTTACACGGGGTGAAAGTGAACTTTCTATGCTGGTGTTAATGATTTATTCACTGATGCAAAAACTTCATTTTGAGAAATGAATTAAAGGATTTGGATGGGTTACAGCCTTTTGCAAGTGTGTGGGTGAAGCTATGGGCTGTTTTGGGATATGGAATTCAAAGAAGACAATTTAAATTGCCAAAGTAATAGTAAAGAAAAACAAAGTAATAATCAATGAAATCCATTAACAGTCCAGGTATATACTGAATATCATTTGTTAACATGAAAATATGTACTGTCATATGTAGAAAAATGCATTATTTATTTCCATAACATTTTCTATAATTGACAAAATGAAGTTGTGCTTTGTATTTTGCAAATATTGAGGACGTATGTAAGTATTTTCTTATTTTTAATTGTTTTGATCTGTGATCAAAACAATTAAACAAGCTGCCAAAAGGTAAGATGATTACATCCACAGAAGAAGAAATAACAGTTTTTCCTATAGAAAGCTGAATTCATTAGCATGAATGATTCAGTTTGCTCAGAAACCTTACTTTGGTGTATTTTGACCAGTTGCTTGCTGTTTGTAGCCACAGTGGACACTGCCAGCTAAATAAGCTGGTAAAGCAAGTGCTTTAAGGAGAAAAGAAGAATACGACTGAATGCTGCAAAATATGAATAAATAAGGTTAAGAAACAAATACAAAATGAGCATGAGTTAAAGTGGGATTTGCGAGACAGGGGAACTCTTTTCCAAAGAGTAAGATGCTAATTTATTTAGTAAAATTCAGTAAAAACAAAACAAAAACAGCAACAAAAACGTTAAATTCTTTAATAGCTATATAGTAATAGTGTAATTTTGTACCACAACGTACATTATATTTTTGAAACTCCAGGGTTAGATGCCTATAATTAAATTATTTAAACAGCCAGTGTCCTTAATTTGGCTTCACTTTTGTCATGTACATAGTTCTCTTATTTCCATGTGAATACTGAAGATTAATGCATATGCTGAAAATATTTTGACTTTTTCTCAAATCCTAAAAATGGACAACTGTGACTGATTCACTCTCACCACAACCATTTTGCTCCCAGTGATTTCACATTAGGCACTGTAAGTCTGTGCAGCAGGTCAGCTCTTTAGTGTGCAAAAGTATTTAGGTTAATAAGGATCTACATTTAAAGGCTCTCTCTCAATTTACTCAATTTGAGTAATATTACAACTGTCAAAACAGGAATAAACCATTCCACAGTTCTTTGATCAGCACATACAGATTCTGTAAGTATAATTCAGCAGGTATGTGTGAAGAGCTGAAAATTTCCATGTGCTGTAAATGTAATAGGATTACCTGGTATACATGGTGTAAGTTGCATTTTTGCATTTCAGAAGGTAAAGAAAGTATATCAGACGTGCAGTAATGCAGATAATGATCAGGTTTTGAATACATGCAAAAACAGATGTATTTGTTATTGGTTTCTGTATTTTCATGTCATCTGTGTTCAAAAGGAACTGATTTGTACTAATAAAGTTTCATGTGTGCTCACCACCAAAGGCAAAAAGAAGAAAACTCTCTCTGGGGGTAGCAGACATCACACTGTTGTCTGGCCTTACATAAAGCACTCTTGTACAGCTAAATCAATTCTGCTTATTGTCACATACTTGACAGCATTAAGAGATTCCAGTCTTTCAATCTTTCTGTTTCAGGGAATAATCAGCTCCTCTCAGGCCCCACAATATAATCTCAGAATACTGCAACATTTGTATTTATATAAATGTTCCAGCAAAGCAGAAACTCGACGTCAGTCTGGTGATCACAGATGCTTATCATTTAAGATTTCTTGTTGTGTTGTTTCATCCCCTTTCACTTTACTTTCAGTAATTTGTTCCTAAATAAAATACTACACAAACACACACACACATCCAACATAAGCACAACGTCATCAAGCACAGAGGCCAAAGTAAGAGCAGCCAGCTGTGTTTCTTGTGTTCAGCTTGTAGGCAAAGATGCAGGTGGAGACTGAGAAAGTGGCTGTTGCCTTGCTTAAGTGTGTGAGCTGCAGTGTGATCAGAGCTCCATCTAGTGTTCTTTATTGGTACTTTTTTCACATATTTTTAAGATACAGGACAAAACACCACACATATACACACGGTGTGTCTGTTTAAAAGATAGGATTGAAAAGGAAAAAGGAGAAAAAATTATATATCATAAATATTACAATAAACACTGGAATTAAATGTTTTGTCATAAAAAAGTTGAATGAACTGCATCCCCTTGAGTTCATGTTTTTATATACAGTACATGCAGGGGGCAATTACAACTAAATGCTCCAATATACAAATGCATATTTTCTGTCAATATTAATACATAACACATGTGGGTATACTGATAGACAGACAGACAATATATGTAATTATTATAAACTAAGCAATTAAATGTGAAAATTTAGAAAGATCGAAAATATCAACAGTAAGCATCAAGTCATCATAGTCTCTTAAGATGAGCTTACATCAGAGGGATGGCTCCATCATCTTTTGTTTTCAGGCTAAGCTATGAAATTTACTGAAGGGCCCGGTCAGCAGAGCATTTTATATAGCCACATGCTGCCTATCTGGGAGCCTCTGCATTGTGAAAGACAGATCCTGCCTATAGCACATACACCTCTCACCCCCTCCAACTTCCCCTTTTTTCTCTGCTTCATCCCAGTCTGCTGCTGCTGCTGCTACTACCAATGCTGCAGTGAGAGGGAATTTACATTTTAATAGGCAGAGCTGCTCACCGTCTCCGAATGAAGGGTATGCGTTCAGGCAAACAGCAGGAAATGCACCCAGCTGCACAAGTTTCCAATGAACCCTCCACAGAGTCCCCATGCCAAGGAAAGTGATATTTTTAGCTAGTGGGTCTTCTTGTCTGCATCATATGGCAACATATTCATCAAAATATACACATGCATATTCACTAAAAAACTAAATCTGTCGTCAAATGAGATTTGATGTGGAGCAACATAAGATCAGGGGTGATAAAGTGAGAATTTGAAGCGATGTTGGATGTGCAGAGCACTGTTATAGGGAGAAGACAGAGATAGAGGATGCAGAAAGACGGCCTGGCTGTGGGGTGGTGTGATCGCAGAGCATAACGGTTCCATCACAGCTGTCATTAGGCACCAAACAAAAGGCACATCAAGAGCGGGACAGAGAGGAAGAGGCGGAAGGGGGAGGATGGACCTCGACACTCCTGCTCTGTCACAAGGCCTCTTGATGAAGTGTCAGCCCTGGAGCGTGGGGATGGAGGTCAGTCCGAGTGCAGTTCTGGAGCACGCCTATAGACTTTCTGTGTTGTTACAGACACAGTTTCAAAATTCTGTAACTACAGTTGACAAAGCATACTGTAATGTTTGCTATTTGCTACAGTAGTACACTGTGATGAAAAAAGCAGTTCTCACACAATCATCATTCCTGTATTACTAAAGTAGTTTGACATACATGAACAATTATACTGCACTTTCTGTCCACGTTTGGCTTCTTAAAAATATGTTCTTAGTTAAGAAGATATTATCAGAGGTTGCAACCTCACCCTTCCCACCACTCTTTGATTTTTCACAGCGTTGCTGTTATTCTGGAGTGTGACACAACACAATGCATCACAGCTTCGGGCATGCAATTAAGACTGGGACCCCTCCCCGTTCTAATTAATAACCACTGAACGCGCCAACAACAATCAACACTAATTAAAATGTGTGCTTGTTGACAAGGGTACAAGCCCTATAAAAAGATATGAGAGTGTGTTTGTGTGCGTCTGTGAGAGGGCGTCGGCGAGGGCCTCTGTTTTCCATATTAAGTTCACAAAGTGCCCGGAGCCATGGTTTTAATTCAAAAGCTGCCACAACTGCCGCCGCTCTGTGACACTGACTGTTAGCAAGAGGCAGCACGATGACTCCCACTGCTGCAGAGGCCTGAAATACTGTGTGTGTGTGTGTGTGTGTGTGTGTGTGTGTGTGTGTGTGTGTGTGTGTGTGTGTGTGTGTGTGTGTGTGTGTGCGTGTGTGTGTGTGTGGAGAGGGGGCAAAAATAAGACTGCTGCCATATCACTTGCTTTGAAAAAGAACCCACAGTCTATAGACACAGGATATGCTTTTGTGGGTTGGTGATGATCCCAGAATGCTTAATGTCTTTCCTGTTTACACCTCGCACCGAACACATGAGGCCGTGTGGGGTAAAATCAGATTAAAGTCTCTATCTAAAAGTTGCTGCCTTTATACAAAGGATTATAGCTAACTGAGAAAAAAGTTATTACAATTACAAAAAATTACAAAAAATTATTACAATAAGGCAGAAGCAGATTTTAGACTATCGGCTATTTTTTTTAAATAATCTGAAGCATTTAATTAAAAGAACATCGGGAAGGGGTAAATAAGGTTTCACAGCACTGTAAGTTTTTGAGAGTTCTCTGAAGAGAAGTCAATCAAAAAAAAGTGTCTTAGCCTAGATATTTCAGAGATACATACTGAGCAGTTTTATTGGCTGAACTTAACCCTAGAGTTTTGGTTACTGGACCTAACTGAAGAACAAATCTACAGAAACTGTCCCTCACAAACTCTGTTGGATATTCTAACATTTAGTCCTATGCATCAGCTTCTGCAACTTCCTTGTAAATTCTTCCGATTCCACTTCTTAACTGTATGTTTCAGTTTTTAAGCAACACTTTAAAAAATACAAAGTTTGGTTTCAAAGCTCACCAGATGTAACCCTGATAATGTTAAAAGACTTGAAAAAGCTGTTTTAAGTAGTAGAGCCCTCCATGATAGGTGGACTAATCTCCATCTATAAAATCTGTACTGAATCCCTTAAATCAATTGAAACTGTTCAATAAAGTTTTTAAGGATTCAAAATGTAATAAAAAAAAAAACAGTAGTTACAGTTTCTTATTTTAAATTGTTATAGGATTTTGTACAGAATGTTTTTTTTTTTCATTGACTACACAGGCATGTCTCTAAGCTTTATTGAAAAATTGATTATAAACATGACCTAGAATCCTTTTAACTGGGCTGCTGAAGCCAACATTTCTATGACCTACATTCCACTCCCTAATATTCCAACAGGCACGAGAGTCCCTGTGGAGCCTCAATGAAAAACATGTAGTTTAGTTTGTTCGTATGGGACATTTTACAGATTTAAAGAAGCAAGGTCGCTGACAGGCACAACAGGACTGCAGCAAACAGGTGTATTTTATTTAGTGGGTACAGAGACAGAGGTATGTAAAGTCTTGAAGGGCTAACAGGGAGTTTGAAAAAGGCAGAAAGGTCTTTGTCAGTGCTCTGCGTAATTGCTTGCTTTGAGAAACACATTGGAGAGCATGAGGATTTTACACTTCTAGCATTACTATTTGCGCTTGAGCCAACAAACTCAAAAACCCTCAAGTTTACAAAGAGAGATGCTTGACCTCAACATCTTTTCAGTGAGCTTCATGGGCCCAAAGCCTGCAGCTTATGAATTAGTACTGAACACACAGAGGAAAGCAGTAGGTGGAATCTGAGTACATTTACTCTGCAGTAGAGTACAGGGATGTAACTGAATATTTTCTTTACATCACAGTTTCAGTTTTTCTTTGCTAATAAATTATTTAATTTATTTACCTTATGCCAAAGCGTCACATACTGTGAACTAATTAACAAGAACAGCAGTGGTGAAACAATAAGACAGCTATTTTTGCTGTCATTAACTAACTTTTATGGCAAGTATAAAGTTTGTTTGTTTGTTTTTAGCGCTTCTAAATATGAGAATTTCAGTTCTGAAAATGCTAATATTTTACACAGGTACTTTGAACATGTTACTTTGGGCTCTCTATAATTGCAAATTGTAATTTCTTTCTAGTTTGACTAGTGAATAATGAAAACTAGAAGAGCAGCTACAGTTGCTACCGGACTCTGCAGTATTCTATGACACCTGAATTTGCAAACACTGCCATCATAAATATCATGATATGATATTTATGATATGTCAGTATTTTTTTTAAAGTACATTCATGGCTCATTGAATCCCTCATTTACTGTTTGTGTAGGAGCTTAGCTGTGCCAATTTCAGTGAGGGCTGGGTAAAATGTGCAGCCCATAAAATCTATGAAATAATTAGTATATAGCAGCCAACAATTAAAAAGCTAAAATGTCCAAAGTAAAGAAAAATTAGAAAATATTTCAAAAGCTTAAACTATGACATTTTGTCATTTTTAGTTATTCACCTCTACATCTATGCAAAATTTAATCCGTAACATGCAATATGAAGGGATCTATTGAAAAACCCATAAGGCTATCACAATAAGAACCGGGAATAATTATTACATTGTTTATGCAAGCCGCTCACAAAATTTTTACTTCGTGAGCAATGTTTTCGAGCCCTGTTCTGCCTGTAATTGTCAGCTGCACTGAAAAAAAGGCCATGTTGGATTTACTTGATTCAATAGTGGACATCGGTTGCACACAAATGTTTTGCTTTGGCAGAAACTTAAACAATTGAGTTCAATCAACACAACTTTTTCATATTCAATAAACCTGTGCATTTTGTGTTCATAAAACGTGATTGAAACATGTTTAGATGAAGTAAGTTGAGCTCTTGGAATATTTTAATCCTTCACAATTTTGTCATTTTATTTCAACACTATTCAATAACTTTTACCCCAATACTACTTGGTCACTTAAATACTACATGTTCTCTTCATATTATATAATGTTCAACAAAGTCTAGATCCTGGTTACCATAAAAATTGAATGGATCTAAACAACTACCATCCTCCTCCTATCTTTATCCTGGTTGCAGGGGGACTGGGAAATAACCCTGAAGTGATAGGTTATAAGGCAGGGTACACCCTGGACAACTCACAAGTCTATCACAAACAACCATTTGCACTTACATTGACAGGTAATTTAGAATCACCAGTTAACCTAACTCTAACAACTGCATGACTTTTAACTGTGGGAAGAAACCAGAATACCCAGAGAGAAACCAGTGCAAACTAGCCAGATTGTGGATTTGAACCCAGGATCTTTTTACTGTGAAGCAACAGCACTAACCACCATGCCACCAATCCAGACTTAACAAAAGTAGGAAAGCTATGATTTCAAGGCTTGATGTAGAATTTTTTTGTACGTTTTTGTCCTTGACAGGTTAAACCACAATAAATAGCAATAGCATACAGGTGGTGTGTGTGTGTAGTTGTCTGCCTCTTATAACTCCAGTGATTTTCCTGCAGTTTGACATCTCGTGCGATCTTGTGAATTTCATGAGTTCAGCAACTAACCACTCTTACTAGATTGTATCATGTCATCTCAACAAGAACAAATTAAGTTGTTGAATTTCATACAGATCCTTCATGATTTAATTACGTTTATAGAAACATGATATTATTGTGTTTAAAGTACAAGTTAGACTTTTTTAATGTAACAACCACCCAATTTGCTCGATTTGACTGAGATGGATGCCTTCCTGAAACCACGATCCAAAGCGTACGAGACTGAAAGTTATTGACTTACTTCACTCGAACATGATATGAACAATTTAATCTAGCCTCTCTGCATATCATGTAGTTTCTACACTATATTGTTACACTTAACTTTAAAGCATGAGGCACTTATGTTAAATACACGCAAGATGTTTACGTAAATCCAAGAGTTGGCCAATCCCTTTTTTTCAGTGTGGTTAGAGAGTGTTTAGTCAGTTACACAGCTAAAAACAAAGGGGGCTTCTTCACTGTATTATAACATCACAACCAATCAAAGCAGTGTGTCCACTGCTGTACCACTGATCAGATTTAACTGTAATTTATGACTATTTTCTGTCATAAATCTACAATAAACCTACTTCTTTTTCTTTCACTTTCCAAATTTCTAACCTGCATAATTAGACCTACTTCCAGTTTATAAGACCATCTGAGTTTTCCTGTCTTGACTGCCATAGTGTAAATTCTTCAGTTTTGACTAGACAAATGTCTTTAACAATAGTAGCAGTTCTAAAAACAGAAATCACACTACTCACATTTTTGGAAATAACAAGTAAAATATTGTTTGTGTATTGTTGTTGTATTTTTTATACAAAAAGGTTTTCGGCCTATTAACAGCTAAATGTGAGTGAATATGTGTTTCAATACATATTTAACTTATGTATTGTAAACACACACACATAGCTATAGATATACTTTAAATACATGAAGTGAATAAGATTGATTATCTCTTCCTATGTCCTCCCTGATCCTGGCACAAGGTCTAGACTGGAGGCTTAATTCTGACTGACAGCCACCATACAGGCAACGTTGCTGAAGTATCGACATCAGCCGCTCATTCCCATGAAGGACCCCAGCTTTAAACAATTGGGTTGGCCCGGGCTTCTTCTCTTCCTACTGTTTCTCAAACATGCACTGTGCCATCAATAAGGTAATCAATAGTGAGTGACAGATATTGATGACTCAGCCTCATCTGCTGTAGCTGGCCAGCTAGTGGTGGTGCTGGGGGTGAAATGGGAGTGGGATGTCTCTCTCACACACGAGTAACACAACAGTATGTCAGGACACAAACACTGACAGACAGACACAGACACAAACAGTGATCATTAACAGATGAAGTGAATAACGCTCGTTATCTCTTCATCACATGTTAGTGGGTTGGATTAGAAAGCAAGAGAACAGTTTATCCTTAAAGTTCATGTGTTAGAAGCAGAAAACATAGGCAAATGTAAGGATGTGAGCGATTATCTCAAGGGTCATATTGTGATGGCTAGACAAGTCGGTCAAGGCATCTGCAAAACTGTAGCTCTTTGTTAATCCTATGATAGACTGGCAACCTGTCCAGAGCCATAGAGCCTCTGGATCTATGACATCTGGGACAGTCTCCAGCCCCCCACGACCCTGATAAAGATAAGACGATGGATAGAGTAACAACTATGTGAAAGTTGTTCTAAATCCATTAAAGTTTTATGTTAACCAGACTCTAGACTTTGTTGAACACTCCAAAAAATAACTCCTCAAATGAACTTGAAATAATCATGGAAAGGATTTCCACATTAATAAATCTATCTATTATAAATGTATTAGCATCAAGTATTTTTGTTGGACTAAGATAATTTTCATGAGTTGGATCAACTCAGTTAAATTAAGTTGGATTCAACTACAGTTATTAAGTTGATTCATAATGAATTGCCTAAGTTGGTCCAACACAAGTGCATCAAGTTGGAATAACAGAATTGCATAATACTAAAATAAAGCAAATTAATCATGTGCAAACCCTTCCGTGATTTTTTTTATGTTCATTGAAATAGTTATTTTTTTGAGTGTGAGATGAATCACATTTTCTTTTATATCATGTGGATGGTCTAGGGGTCAGGGCTGTTCTGACAAAATGACAATATGTAAGTATAAATGACAATTTTACACACACACATACACACACACACATGCAAATTCCCCACTCACCAGGTTAGTTGATTAGCATTGACCGGTTTATCTGTTGGTATCTGGAAGTTCCATAGGATCTTACAGGTGCCTGTCCTGTGAGGTTGTCAAGATGATAGTTTATTTATGAGAGTCTCCTACATGCTCTACTATGAACGATATAGGAAAGGCACAACTAAATAGAACTGTAATAATAAAAAAGTGTCTATCATAAGTGCTGAGAGTATTGTAGTATCAGGTGAGATGGCAAGTGAGAAAGAAACCTGTAATGAGTTTTGCCTCCTCGGTGTCACAAAGTGCTTACTCGGGAGGGAAATTTTCAGTTTCTATATAGAATATTCTATGGTATTGATCTTACTCTGTAAACCTTACTTTGAGGTATAGGTTATGATTTAGGAGATGAAGTGCAGCTTTAGCCCACAAAACCTCGAGAGCTTAAAGGTACAGCATGTAAAATATCACCTCTAGGTGTCAGCAGACTGCAGATTGTTTTTTTACCTGTCCCAATCCAAGTTCATAGCTCTTGTGGCTGTTGTGGGAAAAAGCCACTCCGGCTGTTGTTCATCTACGGCAGGGGTCTCAAACTTCAGTGTGCTGTTGGCCACTGCTGGCACTGTCATCTCAATGCAGGGCCACTTTGGTGTTCAAGTAGGACAAAAAACCAAAGAAACAAGAAAACACCCACAAATATTTCCTAAAATGTAGTAACAGAACAAACACTCAAAATTAGGCAATTATAAGCCTAATTAAATGCAAAAGAGTTTATCAACAAAGCATTCATATTTGCCAAATAAAGCTAAAATATGAGGCTACAGATGATAATAACTACAAATGATAATTGAGCCATTTAGGAGCCAAAAGACCCAGCTCTCTGAAAAGAGACGAACTTCCCATCACTACTCTGGAGCCGGTGGTAAAACTTTTTTTTTTTAAAGTAACTGCAATAACAACAGGAATTAATAACTATGTTTATGCACATTTTGGGTGTTAGAGCCCTGACTTCAGTTCAGGAGATGAAAATGAGGGAGGAAAAAAGCAGTGATGCTGGAATAGAAAGACATAATGACAATCAGATGATAAATACATTTTCAACGGTTCTAAAGACCTATTTCTAATCAAAAGGAACGTATAAGACGTACTACATATGTGGCACATATATATGAAAAATACATTAAATGTGATTTGGCCAAACAGCAATGTCTATCTTGGCTACTATATTCAAGATGGCGGGGCAACAATGGCAGCTTCCAAGTTTAAGTTTATGATAATGCATCAGTTTGTTGAAAGACTTAATCTTAACAATTAATGTATAAGTACAAACTTTTTTATATATATATTAAATAATCTAATTAATAATTTATTGTACCTATAAAGGACAGAAAACTCATGAGCTGTGTACTTTTTACATAAAAGTGTCTAATTTGGAATACACAATAATAAATTAATACTAAAATTATAAAGTGTCGTAGTCCAAATAGTGTTGTTGGTGATCTACGTGTGTGTGTCTAGGTTTGTGTGGCTACCATTGTAAATGTTTGCCTAATCTATAATGCTGACCTTGTTTCAGATGTTGTAATTGAATGAAAGATGGACTGTGAGCTGTGTAAACAAGCCCATCACACAAAGAAAAGCAGATTCCTGCTGCAGTTGCAGGGAAACAGCCCTGCATCTACAAAAGGACACTTCTTCATAAAAGCTATTGTATATCTAGCGTGGTGTTAATTGCGCAGATGGCTGACTTCGATCTGTGACTGCCAGCTTAGGATGTTTGGCTTTTCTCACACCCCACAATCAGTGTCTAATCGACAGTGGCACTCCTGTAGAATTTCTCAATCAATTTTCAGTAAAAAGCATAGAGAATCAGTAGCCTTGAGCAGCCTGTCCACATCACATCCAGGTACTTCAAAAGCCAACAAGTTGTAAACATCACTAAAGTTCTTATATTGTCTCTGTTTAAAAAGCCATGTGTCAGTCACAAACATTTAGATATAGCATTAAAAATTGTCATAATCACATATCGCTTCAAGATCTGAAGTCTGAAGAAACATCCATATATGGGGAATTCTGATAAGAGCCGCTTCTTGAGTGGACTATATTCCATATATTCCACAACCACTGCTATGATCATGGATATCCTACTGCATCAACTACAAATATAAAAAGCAAATAATCAAAAAACCTAAATATAATTTCAATAAAAGCAAATTAGGTAGGGTGACTAACACAATTCTAAATAAATAATAAACATATATTGTAATAGTTTTAGATTTTAATAATGGATTGCATTTATATAGCGCTTTTTCGAGACCCTCAAAACGCTTTACAATTCCACTATTCATTCACTCTCACACTGGTGGAGGCAAGCTACAGTTGTAGCCACAGGTGCCCTGGGGCAGACTGACATAAGCGAGGCTGCCATATCGCACCATCGGCCATCACCAGTAGGGGGTAGGTGAAGTGTCTTGCCCAAGGACACAACCACAGAGACTGTCCGAGCCGGGGCTCGAACCGGCAACCTTCCGATTACAAGGCGAACTGCCAACTCTTGAGCCACGATCGCCCTGTATTGTCTGTAGTTTACCTCACAGTTTTTTTTTACTACTGTAGTAGGTAGTGGTTTCCAAAAAACCACTGGTGAAGCCTCTTCACTTTTAGAGACACTGATCTGTGGCATCTATGAATGGGCACCTATAAATCAACACATGAGCGACTTTATAATTGGCTGTCAGTGCTAGAAAAAATAACAAATAAGAAAGCATGTTTCACATTGTTTTCACATGTTAATTTTGAAAACTGAAATTATGTTTTGGCTTCAACTTCTAATACACCTCTACACTGGCAGTAACTGTAAACAGGGGTATTTTTCATGGCTGCTTATTTATCTCTTTAATTATCACAAAAATATCTCTTAGATGGCGAAAGAAAATTGCTTCTCATTTACCCCCAAAAAGTTCATTCTGATCATCTGGACGTAGCGTTTTCAGTGGTAGAAACATTTCGTCACTCATCCAAGTGACTTCTCCAGTCTTAGCTGACTGCAGGTTTCCCCAATTTTATAAACAGTACATTTGCATAATGGCACCAGTGGGCGGTAAGGTCCGTTTCATGGCCGTTAATATGCAAATTGTCTGATCAATTGTCAATTGTCATGACCATTGATCAGTTGGATCCATTGATCTCTACATTTACCACAAACTATCACCTTTACAAAAGGATGAATTTATTCAAATTTACTGGTTAAGTGACTGTTACAGTAATCTCAACAAATGTGTTTTTGGCCATAATGCACTTATTCCCTTATCCCCTGATTAGATTTCAGACAAATGTTTAATAGAAATTATGAATAAAGTGATGACAAAATTATGTGGAACACCGGAACAGTTCTCGGTTCTAGAAAGACAGAGTTGCTCTCTCCACAGAATCTCTCACAGAAGACTTTCAGCTTTTAGCACTCCAGGAAAATCTGTACAGAGGTGAAATGAGCAGAGACACAACAAAGAGTAAAGGAGCCAGGCTTCACCAGCAAAGAGTGAAGGCTGGGCATTTCCTTAGTGGTGGTGACAAGCTCATCTGGAACAGGTATGCAGATCACTTCTCACAGAGCACTACAGAGTATGATAGAAAAAGCAGTGAGCCTGGCACAGAGAGGACTGAGGGACAATGACAATAATGTTCTACAAATAAATTCTAGAGTATCATTATTATTATTAAGGAATTGTGATTATATTTTATATTTAGTTCGATACTGTATTGGAGTCACTAATCTTTGGTGGTCTCAATTCCTTCCAAGTCACATTCTAGGTTGTCATCTCAGCACTGGTGCCATTTTAGATTACAATCTAGTTTCACTTCACATATATAAACAAAAGCAAACATGAACTTTTGTGTAAAACTGGCCCAGTCTTCAAGCCTACAGAAGGACTGGTGCATTTCCAGCTCCTTGTTCATTTATTTTGACATTTATGGGGGGGTGTAGATGGAATGGAAACATACTATATTCTCTATTTTTTTAATTAATTCAAAAAGGTAAAACAAAATCACATATTCTACATTTATTACATGTAAAGTGACCTATCTTAACCCTTATTTGTGCTGATTTTGATGATGGCTTGTAGCTTATGAAAATCAGAAATCTATTACTTCAAATCGAGTTTGACTAAATTACTTTTCCTTTTAAATCACAGATCACAACAAGTTGTAATAAATACATTTCCTCAAAAGCAAAACACTATTCACTTGTCCACATAATGTAGAATCTCACATGGAATATTTATTGATGGACCACAGTAAAGTACTGATTTATTAGTTTTATCTGTCCAAACTGACAGGTTGGCTAAAGAAAAGTCCCTGTGTGAAAAAGCTAATGTGACTGAGTGGATGGATGTCACAAACAAACATGACAGATTTTCCTGTGTCACAAATTGGCAATTTGTTGCCATAGAAACATGGTGGTATATTTCCAAACTAATTAATAGCTTTTTTAGAAGCAACCTCTCAGCTATGCGGCAGTTTTACAGTCTCTGCAGGAAACATTTTCTCATTAGATAATTGCAAATTGCAAATTGCCACAAAAAAAATTAACTCAGTGAAATGAAAGAATGTATTGTTAAAGAGGCTTTTAAAACGCTTGAGATTTGCTTTCTCTCCACATGTGTTTCATGATGTTTCCTGACACAGTGGGTAACAGGCAGGATCATTAGAACACCTACGAGACAAATGAAAAGACTTGACATGATTCAGTTTTCGATTACCACCTGCACACTGAGTTTTAATCAGTGATTTGTCACAGAATCTGAAATGAGTCTTTGTTCAGAGGGAAAAAATTGACCAAGTGTACAATATGCACTCTGATAGTATTTATATATGAGCCAATGTGCATTATTTGTGTAAATGTTCCACAATCTCAAAAACAATAATGAGTTTTACAAATTTAAGGTTTTAAGCCTTTTAATATGGGCTCAAAATTGTGGTCATAAATATGCGTAGAGTTTTGTAACCTTGTAAACCAAAATATCTGGAAAATTTTATGTTTGTGCATCAAATACGAATTTTGACCTAATTTTTCTTCCTTTCAGCTGATTGGTCAACATTATCTGCTTGCACTGACTCAGCTTTCACTGAAACATGAATGGTAACCAACTAACTCAGAGGCTGAGAGGCTGCCAGGGTGTTTTTGATGCCCCAAATCATTATTGTCTCTTATCATTAACAGAAATAAGAATAGCTTTATTGTTGCATTTGTCAATGACAAATGCAACAATCCAATCAGAGAACAGATAACAGTGCAGAGTTGCACGTTCCTGAGCTTAGGTCCTAGAAGGATAAAGGCCCTTTCACCCCGGACATGGCGCGTGCCAGCGTTTTCCTTCATCACCACACCATAAAGGAAAACATTCTGTGCGTGTCCAAGTTCGGTGAATTTTTTGTCCCGGGTTTAAGTGCTTAAACAGGGACCTGTACGGGACCTGCACACATATACAAATACTCACGCACTTGCCTAAATTAACAGTCCATCCTCTGAATACTGTTCAGTGTGCCTACCCCCAAGGCCCTATATGTATGTGTCATGAGAGTGTAAGTAATTTGAGTGTCTAAGTTGTGGAATAGAAGTGAGGCACATGTGGCCAGGAGGAGACAGAGGAGGAATACCTTCCCTGCACCTCAATGACACACCTGCACCACAAGGCCCTGCATGTGTGGTGGTGTGATGGAGTGAGAGGAAATAAGCAATTAGGGATGGGGAGGAAAGGATTGGGGGAGGGAGCAAGTACCCCCTCCCGGGAGCCAACTCCTCCGGTGAGCCCCATGGGAACCCCTATTCCCCGAAATGCACCAAGGGCAGGGAGCCTGGGCCCTTCCAGACCGGGGCCCACAGCAGCAGCACTACCAAGCCCCACAGAACTTGGGGTGGCCCACCCGACCCCATCTACATCCACCCCAACATTCAGTCAACTCCCAGACTACACCTGCAGAGTGGACTCCTTACAAGCAGAGACCACCTGCAAAAGAGGCAACAACCTCCCTGCCAGCTGAAGAGGCCCCCAGTTCCACTGATGCACCCAAGGAGAAAAAGAAAGAGAAAGAGAAATAAATATGAAAACATAAATTGTAATTATTCCAACATGTTTTTTTTCCTGAAAAAAGGGCAGGGGAGGGGCAAAGTGGCCAAAGAAGTTATTAGTTGCTATAGCAGTATGATACAGTTAGCTTAAAATGTAACTTTTAGACCTATAACAGACTTATACAACATATCTGTGGTTCAGTGTAACATAATCATAACTTATCAACCTTCCATCATTACAACTTTACATCATCACAACACAGAGTCCCTGGAGAAGTGTTTAGTTATACTCACTGTTGAAAGCCTGAGCCTTGTATGGGAGGGGCTAAAATGGATTGCAAGTTGTGTGCTGTGACTCAAACAGTCAAACACACTTCAGCATATTGGTAAGGACCGTTAATCACAGGTTAGCAGATGGGAACGTTAATTGCTACAGAGGAAATAACAAGACCCAGAGGATGCTTCTATTTATCGACACCCCCGTTGTTACTGATAAGGTGTGTATATGAGTGTGTGTGTGTGTCTGTGTGTGTGTGTGCATGTGTGTGCGTGTGTGTGTGTGTGTGTGTGTAAGGGGTGGGGGAGCACTGAATAGTGTCTTGAGGAAAGAAGTGTTGGGGAGGGGCAATGATCACTTTGAGTTTACCAAAACTTTGTTGTTTATATTTTCCTCATTTGCATTTCCCTTACAGTGTCTGAGAAAATTTAGTGGATTCAAACAAAAACATTCTTTTGGCTTCCATATTTTTGGAAAACTCTTAGACATTTCACATTTTCATGGCCCACAGTCATTTTAAGTCTTTGTGACATCCATAAAAAATGATTAAATCCTAGTGTGCTCCACTGTAATTTTTGAGTACTGCTTAATTTTTTTCTTATTCTGGTCACCACCATTATAAAACATGCTTTGCTCCCATGTTATTGTACATACACTATGTGCAAAAAGTATATGCTAGTCTGGCTTCACGCACATCCGCACATCCCAGCACAAAGAGATTTTAATGCGATCTCCATCATGTTTCTATTTTAGAAACATGAACAGGATTGTATTATTGTAGGGTCTTTACCTTACAATATAACACGCCTTGAGGCAACTGTTGTTGTGATTTGGTGCTATAAAAATAAATAAATAAATTACAAAAAAACAGGTAGAAACGGAGTCTACAGCCTGACTACTCATCTGTTTGTTACCCGATGCAGTTCAGCGGCAGCTGGCTTCACCGCAGTTCACAATTGATGGTTCACTTTACCGCAGTCCTGGGTTGGGATCGTCATTCAATCAGCTTTAGTGTCACTATGTCTGTGCAGGTGCTTGCAAAGAGCTAAAGCTGTGTTAGCAGCTTAATGCAGCTGTTTCTTTCCTGGATTCCGTTTGCACTGTACCATCATGCTCTTGTCCTTTTGTGTAATAAAAGTAAAAGTTATGTCCATATCCAGGCTGTAAACTGCCCTACTATTTGCAAGTGCAAGAATCAATAAGCAAAAGCAGACTATCAGTTCCAAGTATCCGACTACTTGATTCCCATCCTTAGTCAGGACTCTGTGTAGGCAGAGTTCTTCCACACCAAACTTGTTCAGCCATGTCTTTATGGACCTTGCTTTCTGTACTGGTGCACAGTCATTTTGGAACGTTCCTCAAACTGTTCCCACAAAGTTGGGACCATGATATTATCCAAAGTGTCTATGTGTGCTAAAACATTAAGCGTTCCTTTCACTGGAACAATGGGGACGAGCCAAACTCCTGAAGAACAACCCCACACCATCACTCAGCCATCGGATTGCCAGATGGAGAAGCGTGATTCATAATGCCAGAGAACATGTCTCAACTACTCTATAGTGCAGTGGCAGCATGATTTACACCGCTGCATCCAACGCTTTGGATTGCGCTGGATCTTTCTCTGATCTTCGCTCTGATCTAAGTTAACTTCAGTAATTACTTCATCCAAACCATCAATGTGTCGTGTAAATCCCATTCCTACAAGACTGCTCAAAGAAGTCCTACCTTTTATTAATGCCTCAATCTTAAATATGACTAACCTAACTCTATTAATTGACTACATACCTACAGGCCTTCAAGTAGGCAGTAGCTAAACAGTTACTTGAAAAGCCATTACTTGACCCTGCTGTCTTAGCTAATTATAGTCCAATCTCCTTTCATTCTTTTAACTAAAAAAATTCGTGAAAGAGTAGTTGTAAAACAGCTAACTGACCATCTGCAGAGGAATTATTTATTTAACGAGTTTCAGTCAGGTTTGATCATTTGTAATCATCAAGATTCATCAATGATCTATATTAACCAGCCTCTAAATGGTTAATAGAGCTAAACAACGGTTGTATTGAGATTGAAATTAGAGTTCTTTGTGTGTGTTTTACAGTTGAAATGTAAGTAGAATTTGTTTAATATTCTTCTCTTGACCAGAGGTACATCACAAAATAAAGCAGTCTCCTTCATCTGTTCATGGGCACCTCCTCTTTACTCCATAGTAAGTTTTGACACATTTCTAAGCAGATGCTCATTTATGTACTTAGGGTTAGGGTAAGCTTCATATTATTGTGCTTGCACTCCACTAGAGGATATTGTACACAATGCATCGTGGGAATGTGAAGTGCAATAACTCATACATAATTACTATGCTGAAACCATTTACATGATATGCCATCATAACCATTTGTCTTCAGTAAACCAATTAAAAATACAACAAAAGTAGTTTGGTTAAAATTGGTGTTAGTCTGGTTAGGTAAAGATTAGCAGCCAAACTGGATGAAATGGTTATGTACAGGATAATATCTGTGCATATACACAGTTTGCACTATGCAGTGTGTGTGTGTGTGTGTGTGTGTGTGTGTGTGTGTGTGTGTGTGTGTGTGCGCGGGTGGGTGGGTGTATTGTGTATGTGTATTCATGAGGAAATAGTCGTCTTGCAGTGCAATTTTAAAATTAATTGTGTTGCTTGAGATATTGACAGTTTCACCGACCGACCACAGTATGTGAGGACTCAGGGCTGTGTGTCGGACAGGGTCGTCTGCAGTACGGGGGCCCCACAGGGAACGGTTCTGGCTCCGTTCCTCTTCACCATCTACACTGCAGACTTCTCCCACAACTCCACCCAGTGCTTCCTGCAGAAGTTCTCTGATGACTCTGCAATAGTCGGCCTCATCACTGATGGGGACGACAAGGAGTACAGAGGACTGACTCAAGACTTTGTGGACTGGTGCCAGCTGAACTACCTCCAGATCAACGCCAGTAAAACCAAGGAGCTGGTGGTAGACTTCCGCAGGCACAAGCATCCTCCACTGCAACCACTGAACATCCAAGGTATGGACATTGAGGCTGTGGACAGCTACAGGTACCTTGGTGTTCATCTGAACAACAAACTGGACTGGACTCATAATTCAGACGCCCTCTACAGGAAAGGGCAGAGCAGGCTGTACCTGCTGCGGAGACTCAGGTCGTTTGGAGTGGAGGGCCCACTCCTGAAGACCTTCTATGACTCTGTGGTGGCCTCAGCCATCTTTTATGGTGTGGTCTGCTGGGGTGGCAGCATCTCTGCCAGGGACAGGAAGAGACTGAACAGGCTGATCAGAAGGGCCAGCTCTGTTCTAGGATGCCCTCTGGACCCAGTGGAGGTGGTGAGTGACAGGAGAATGGTAGCTAAGCTGTCATCACTGCTGGACAACATCTCCCACCCCATGCAGGAGACTGTGACAGCACTGAGCAGCTCCTTCAGTGGCAGGCTGCGGCACCCACGGTGTGGGACGGAGAGATTTTGCAGGTCTTTCCTCCCCACTGCTGTCAGACTCCACAACAAAGACTTCAACTGATCAAACACACACATGTGCAATAACACTAAGTGCAATAATCTTCCTGGCATCGTTGTATTTTTACTCAGTTGTATATAGCATTTGTATTCTACTTTTATCCTATTGTATATTTTATTCTATTTTATTCTACTGTATATAGTATTTTATTTTATTCTATTCTGTACAGTTGTGTACTGTATTTATTCTTATTGTATTCTAATTTTTGCTTCATAACTTTTGCACTGTCCACTTCCTGCTGTGACAAAACAAATTTCCCACGTGTGGGACTAATAAAGGTTATCTTATCTTATCTTATCTTATCTTATCTTATCTTATCTTATCTTATATTGACCTGTGTCCTATATTACAGGACAAATCAAGATTCTGTTAAGTGTAATTTGTGGGATTCTTGAAAATTCATATTTGGGTAAGCTTTGTCTTGCCTTCAAATGTCTTTTTAAATGTCTCTGCTATTATAACTTGTTTCTTCTCTTAATGGCAGATTTATATTTTTATCACACATAATACAGACATGGAGGCTCAAGGCATGATGAAGAAAACAAGGATGGGGCTATTTTTGACAGAGATGATGTGCAGCCAGAAGATGCCCAGTTGGATATCAGTGTCTTCATTGAAGCTGTGGTGGTCCTCCCCGGTTTGGCTAGCACTGCACGTGCATGTGGTCTGCTTTCCGGACCTAAGCTATCCACTAGAGCTCAAATACATGTTTGAAGTCTTACAGAAGATTTTTTGATGGACACAAATTGGCATCCAAGGCACAAACACTCAAAACAAATGCTTTTGAGATAAGTTGAACAAGACAGACAGGAGCCAGCACCCTTTAGTAATAGGTTTAAGGTATTTATAAACCTTGGGCTCCAGCAACACTGTGAGGAATCTTGGAGTTGTTTTGGACCAGAATATGTCCTTCAATCCATGCAAATATGTAGGACCGCTTTCTTCCATGTACCTCTAAAAAGAAAAACATCTTGCTCAGAATAATGCTGAAAAACTAGTTCATGCATTTATTACTTCTAGGTTATCAAGATGTCTTCAGTTGATCCAAAATGCTGGGACAAGAAAGACAGAGCATATATCACCCATACTGGCTGCTCTTCATTGCCTCCCTGTTAACATAGGGACAGTTAACACAGGTGACATCCTATCCTACCACACTGGAATTCACTGAGCTCCTGAGAGGGACCCATTTGTTCCCAAATGTCTGTAGAGGCAGTCTGCTTGATTTTATACATTTCTACGTATGATTTGGATGGGAGAGTGAATACTTTTGGCAATATTGCGTACTTTTATGCAATTTTGTCCCCTTCATATTGATTTTACTAAAACCTGTGATGATAATTATGCTAACATATTAGTTAATAAGCTCATTCCATCTGAAATCATTGTGAGCCTTCTACTCAACCATCTCAAATCTCTGATTTGCTCACAGGGTTTAAAGGGTACTGGAACAAAGTCATTAAGTCTAATTTGGAGTTTGATACATAAATGATATCAGACAAGCTGATCTTTCTAGTGCAGTAGCCTGGCATTGTTTCCATAAAGCTCCATGGAGATTTTCACTCAAAAAATCAGAAAGTAATGTAACCTGACAGTCCTGCACTGTCCTGCATCTCAAAGTCCACACACTTCTCATCCCTGTCATGCATTCTAGCATGGAGATGTTCAGCTTGCTCCTGTAGCTGCTGCTCCTACAGCTCTGTAGGGGCAGGTCCAGGCTAAACAGAGTTACTTTCCTGTGGAACTCAAAACCAATTTCAAATGCAACATTTCCAGCAGCTCATATCAGCAAATATACAAACAGTTTGTGTATAGTTTGATACACAGGAATACCATCTGCATGTGGGAAACTTCACTGTTAGAGATGTTCAAAAGAGAACCAGAGAAGAAGATGAGAGATTATTTTTAAAGGTAAAAACTGCTCAGCAAAGAAATATCTGGATACTTGAAATGTAAATGTAAATTTAACAAAGTTATTTTTGAATTCTTTTTAACCTAACATTGGATCTGTTTCTCAAATTAGTTTATTCATGTTGCTGTGTTTATAACAAACTGAATGACAACAGTTTAGCATCATTCTATTATTATACTGACAGTTCAAATAACTATAGGCTAAACAGAGGAGTTTGTTGGTACAGTTTAGAGTAATGGACTATGCTGGGCAAACTGTGAGCTCTATTTTCACTGTTAGGTGAAGTCATCAAGTCATCAAAAGGAAGCATTAAATTCCAGCAGATGATGTGCTTTTATGTGAATTACCAATTTCCAGTGTGATATTATATTTATTCCACTTACACTACCTTTATACTGGCTAGAGGTTGGAAAGCCTCCATGATAGCTTAACTGGAGAATGCCAGTTATCCAAAATTTCCTGAGTTAGTTTAAGGTAAGTCAAACAAACTGCCATAACAAGTCCACCATGTCAGATATTAGTGTTCCTCCACCTGCTAAATCTCAATTTATACTCCTTGGTTATACAACAGCAGATATGCATTGACTGTTACGAATGATACACCATCCATGACACAAATATATTCCCAAGCAAAGTAAGGGCATCAACAGTTAACAGCTAATAATGCACTTTTTGATTGATGCTGGTGTTAGTTGTGTATTGTAGTTTTCTCTATAATTTTCTAATGCATGATCATTTTCTTTTGGTGTAGTTTTCTGTTTGCAACAATGGTGACAATTACATTGTTGTAATTAACTAACCAACCAAACTAACCAAACCTCAGCAACTCAAGATCTACTATCAAAAAGCTTCTGGAATCAAAATATTTGATCATGAAAAAAGCTGGATAAATTTGGGCTTGTTTCAAATGTTTTCACATTTCTACAGCTTCATCTTCATGTAACACTGTCTTGTGTACAGCACACAATAAGACCATCAAATCCACTGTTTACATAGTGCATCATACCTACATAGTTACCACACACACATGCAGTTGGTAATACATGGATATGGAAATGACAGTGTAGATGTAGCAAATCTGTAGCAATAACGACTAACATTACCAACAGTTTTTAAGAGATGGGTGCAGATAGATTACTTTCTCAGGGTAACTCCAGGGCTTAGGCACAGAGGAGAAAACAAGTAAGAAGCAGACATGAAACTGAAAAAAATTCAACTTACTAGCCAGTTTCAGTAATGTGGGTAGTTCAACACTCAGGCCACGGCTAATGGATTCCTCCCATCTTATATAGTAGCAGGATTATCAGATGATGACAAATAGGTGAGCTCATTAAATGCAGGTGCCCAGGAGCAAAGGGCAGGAAGTCAAAAAAGATCCTGCCTCTACAAGACAAGGGTGGGGTTAGGTGCTCATACATATACCCACACAGAGCAACAGAGGAAGAGAGGCAGGCAGAAGAGTCAGGAAGCACAGATCATTTGCAGTGTTGGGCAAGTTACTTTGAAAAAGTAATTAATTATAGTTACTAGTTACTTCTTCAAAAAAGTAACTGAGTTAGTAACTGAGTTACAAGATTCCAAAAGTAATTAATTACTTGAAAAGTAACTGTAGCATTACTTTAAAAAAAATGTTTAACCCTCTGGGGTCCGGGGTATAATTGGCCATTTTTAACTACTTTTGATTTTACCTCTACATTTCACCTTTAAAAACTATTTACTTTGCCTTGTTTGGTATCATCCTTTCAACACAACCTCACGTGTCTGAATTTACAGTTATGGTTTCATTTTGACATACTGTATTAACACAATTGATCTAAAATCAGGCAAAAAACATAAAATCCGAGTAGAAAAAGTTATATTTTTTACTGTAACAACCACAAACATGTTTATTAAGTCATATTTCATAACTTTAAATGCAAATATAAATTGTCAATTTTAAAATCATACGCACAAGTTTTGCAAACAACAAAGTTATTTGCAGCCATTTACCTTTTACCCTCTTTTTTTAATAACCATTTCAAACTATTTACATAACCATCAATTCAATTTAATAAATAAATTTAATAACTTCAATTCAATAAGATGCCACACAAATTATTTGTGCCACTCCAAAAAATAATTTCTGTCCACTATAAAGGAGAACATCACAGCCTGATACCTGCAGGTCTGATAACAGGAAGTGTATCACTCCTGTTTTTTACCTGGAGACAGCAGTCACCTCATTGTTCTGACACACAACACCAAACTATCCACAACACCACACACTAACTACACGAGACAACACATTAACTACACACTCCAAACACGCTAAACGTCACAAATCTCTCACATCTCAAAACTCGCTCTCTCTCTTTTTCTGCTGTCTTTCTTTCTCTCTCTCTCTCTCTCTCTCGCCGTCACTCCTAAAACTTCCCCCTCTTCCTAAACAACCAAATGTCACGTTGCCATATCATTTTTGATTGGTCGACATGGTGCATTTTTCCACCAACACGGCTGTTTTTTGTTTTGTTTTTTTATTTTTTGGTCAAAAGCAGACGTGACGAAACTATTCAGGAAAAACATGCGTATATATTGTTTATCATGACTCTGGTTTTAGGTGGCCTATCAGCACAATTTAAAAACTGGTATATATCAGCTTGTTGCTTTGTCATCTTAAAGTGGTCATGTGATTGACTTACCACGACTACTTTATTCTTCCTCAGTCAAACAGCAGCACTCATGCGATTGTTTTGCCCCCATAGCTCCAGGTGTTGTGCCAAAAAGTGATTGCTGTCCGCGGGAGCGCGCGCAGCTGCTTAAAGCTGTAGCGCCCAGATTACTTACGTGCGGTAAACTGAACACAGCTTTAACCGTCTGTTTGTTGAAAAAGAGTAACGCGACCGCACCGAATTTTCTTGTTAATAACAGTAACGGCGTTGTAACGATAGAAATAGTGATTAGTTAGATTACTCGTTACTGAAAAAAGTAACGCCATTACTAACGGCGTTACTTGTAACACCGTTATTCCCGTCACTGATCATTTGTCAGAAATGATTTTGTATAACTTAACCATTTTTTCATTCACCAGGCAGATTTGCTGCCTTCTGTCAAGTACAGCCTATTTAAAAACCAGGAGCAAGTGTGTCAAATATCGTCCATCTGTGTAAATGATACTATAATGAGCAGAAGATCAGTTGCATTCCACTAAGATGTGTTGATATCCTGACTTGCACACAGCTCAAACCAGCATCTAAATCAATCTACATGGCTCTGTGCATCCAATAGCTGCCTAATTGATGCACTAATCCAGTCACTAAGTACTGCAGCACTGTGGAGCTGGCCCAAAGCAAACAAAACACACACAAGTCATCAATGAGCTGCCCCTCAAACAAGAGAGTGGAGCAGGACTGACAGAACATCTATGAACTATAGATCAGGCAAGAGGCATAAAAACGGTGAGCTGCTGACCTCTGGCCTCGAACAGCACTGTTTTCTCATTCAGTGAGTCTTCTGAACATAGAAGCAACAATACATACCCTATTCTTCTACACAATATAAGCACATTTTCCTTAAAAGAGCATCTACCATTGTTGGCAGTGTTGAGCCCATTGTGGCTTCTGATACTGTTATTATTAACCACTTTGTTACCAACAGGACTCAAGTTCAATAGTATGACATTAGACTAGGCTTGAATGATCAGTCAACTCCTTAAATAATATCTTTATGTTGGGGCATCCCCATAGCTCAGCTGGTAAACCTACAATACACTACTTTGGACAAAAGTACTGGACCACACCTCTTAATCTAATCTGATTTTTCCAGTCCCATTGCCACAGGTGTATAAAATCAAGCACCTATATTTTGCCTATACAAACATTTGTGAAAAAATGTGTCATTCTAAAGAGCTCATTGAATTTAAGTGTGTGGTGCTATAATAGGATGCCACTCTTGCAACAAGTCGCAAAACATTTGTGAAGGTTCGTTCCTCGGTTAACTGTAAGCGGTATTAAACCACAACAACTCAGCCACAAAGTAGCAGACCACATTAAGCTACTGACTGGGGTCACCAAGTGTTGAGGCACATAGTGGTAAATGGACTGCTTCTTATATAATGATTTTCTACTCTACTTAAGAACTCAAAGCGCTTTGTAAAACATGCCTCATTCACCCATGACATACAAGCCCGTTTTTTTCTCCTTTGCTTCCACACATTCTATATAAAATTCCCACACAGTCATACTCCGATGAATGCACTAGAGAGCAACTTGGGGTTCAGTATCTCGCTCAAGGATACTTTCTCATGCCGATTGGAGCACCCAAGGATCAAACCACCAACCTTCCAATTAGGAGATGGCCTGTGCTACCTCCTGAGCTACAGCCACCCCTAGCTGTTAGGGTTTAAAAAGCTCTTTTGACGAGGAGTAAATTGAAATATAAAAGTTGCCAATGCTAATAACTGCAGAATTCCTGACCTCCTCTGGTATTAAAATCAGCACAAAAACAGTGTGCTGGGAGCATCGTGGCATGGGATTCTATGTCTGACATAATATCTGACGTTTTATTATTTATTTTGCATTGTATAGTTTTCCACTCCAATTTTAATACAAACAAATGAAATATTACCACAAGCGTGGGAGACCATCTTAAAATTGAAAAACCCAAATAAACCTATCAGAGAAACAGCAAAAACTTAGGAAGTGGCCAAATCAAAAAGCTATTGGACTGTTAAAGAGAGGGTGCCTGAAGTAAAGCTCCAAGGATGGAAACGCAACGTTTGTTGATGTCCATGGATTCTAGACTTCAGGCAGACGTTGGCTTCAATTGTTTTTTAATCCAAGTATTAAAATGAGTCGTTATATTTAAATTGATGTTAGTCCCACAAATTTTAAACCTCTGAAAATGGGAACTGTATATAAAAATGCCTGTCCTGGCCAAATAGAGAAAAACCTAAACTCTGCACTTCAATCAGACAATGGATGTTTGATTTGCAATGCACCGTGGTAATGTAGAGAGGCAAACTACAAAAATTGTGTCTCTGTCCCAAACAGTATGGAGGACACTCTATTATTAGTGAAAAACCCTATTCCAGCTGTGATAAGGCAAAGTAACAGGTTGGGCAGTTTGCTAGTAAACAGACTGCACTTTATTGCCTTATTCATCCATTCATACAAGCAACTTCTTCTACCTGAGTGCTTTCTTGCTAACCTTCACACATCGATGGATCCACCAGAGAGCAACTTGGTGCCCAAGAAAGTTTGTCAGGCAAACTGGGGCAGCCAGGGATTGAATCACCAACTTTCCGATTTGTAGATTACTTGTTCTACCTTCGGAGGACCTACAAGCGCACAATCACACTGCAACCCTTTCACAATCACTAGTCAACTGAACGCATATGCCTCTGGACTCTGGGAAAAAGCCACAGTACCTCCGCAGAACCCACACAGACACAAGGAAAAACAGACTCCACATAGAAAGGACCCAGCAGGGTGAGGTGACAGTGCTAACCAGTTGACCACCGTGCAGACTGCTTTTATAAAAAATCTTTCCTGTTTCTCTGTGTTTCACTGTTTATTTGAACTCTTATACTTTCAGCTTCCCAGCCAACTGTAAATTATTTGAAATCATCAGAGTTCAGTGAGAAGAGTTCCAGATTCTGTATGTCACTCACTTTACTGTGTGTTTTCACATAGGCTGTTTCTTTCTTAAGCTTTATGTTCATGTGGAACTTAATCTTCAAGTGTTTCTCCAGCAGTATCTGTTGGAGTAGATGAGATACAACTATACCTCAATAAATGAGACTGTCATTGAAACTGCTACTCAAATTTACCACAGATCTTTTTAGCATGCAGCAGAGACAGTAGAGGTGGGTGGGAATAAAGGAACAGGACAGAGTGATGACTGAAGGCAGGAGGAGGCAGGAGGAGACAGGAATCGATCGTGGACATGTGTTTCTCCCCACCATTGCCGAGGTTAAAGGAGAAGTCTGCAAAGAGAAATGTCCTGCCGAATAATTGCAAAAGCTCCTCTCTTACACACAACTGACCCGGCTTTCAAGCCAGCCCGTGTTAATAATCAGCACTCATAATGAACAGAATCCATAGGTCTGCTGGGTTAAGGTCCTCAACAACCTTGCTCCAAGCAACAACAGCCGAGAAGCAGCGTGAAACGATGTTGTGCTTGCTGTTGGCGTACCTATGCTACGCTACTGCCCCCCTGTGGATATTTTGATTCTGACAAGTTCAAATGGGTGCCGCTGAGTTCAGCTTCACATAAACCATTGAAATTACATACATTTTAAAAAATACCAATAACTGAGAAAAAAATATGAGAAATAGGAAATTTCTGTGTTTAGATGAGAGAATGTTCGATAGTACAAAATTAAATAAATTTTGCTACTTGCAATTAAAATTTAACTAAAGAAACCTGAGTTATCCCTGCATGATGTGTTAATTGTTGAAAGAGACTGTTATGTGAGAAATGCTATAGCAACTCTATCTGACGTCCTAACCTGAGTCAAGCAATTTAATGAAAATGAAAATTGTCCTTCAGTATTTGACCAGGCTATATCTTTCTTCAAATTTCCACAGAAACACCATAAACATGCTTCCTTTGACATTTTTAATGGCAAAAAGCTAACATGATGAAAATGTGTCCTTGCAGGTTTCACAGTCAGTCATCCAGATCATGGTAGTCTAAGGAGCTTGGAAAGAAAAGCGACTGGACTTCTTTAAGTTCCTTTTCAAAGAAAGTCCAGTCGCTTCTAAGCTCCGTGAAATATGTTGAAAACCAACAAATCAGAAACTAAATGCTAAACACTAGATAAGACAAATTAGGTCAAAGCCTTCATTAGAACTGGTCGGTAAAATTAAGAGAACACTATCCGAATTACACATTAGTGCTTTGTAAACAAAATATTCCAGCTATATATGCGAGCTATGTTGTGTAATGTGCTGAGAACAAAATGACAGAGCAATGGTCAGTGGAAACTAAAATCATCAGCTCTGCGAAGCCTGCATTCAAAACCAAACCAAAATGAAAACTCTTCGAGTTTTGCCTTAATTTTTGGAACTGTAGATACTGAAGGGCTGTTTTTGAACTTAGTAAAGAGGTTGAGTTTTACAGGAAGTCAGACAGAATAACTGCTTAATGTAAATCATTCATTAAAATCATTGTTTTCAAAGTATGCAGAATACTATGCTTCAATCCAGTGTTGCTTACATGAAATATTGTTAGAAGACATAAATTTGTGATGTTAATAACTGGTTTTAAATTTAACACCTTTACATTTTTTAGATTTTTTTCTTGCCATTAACAGTTACTCATTCATTGTTTTCTTTTGCCATTCTGATGAGTATTTGACTCAGATGACAGGGTTCCTAAAGTGATGTCTTATTTTTACTGACATGTTATGCATGTCTGAGTTTTGTGACTAACAGAACACAGGCTTGAATTTTTTTTTTTAGAAGAGCTGAACAACTATTAGCACTATGTATATGTGTATATGTATATATATATATTTATATATATATGTATTACTACTATTGATACTATTACTCTTTAACTACTGAGTTCAGTTTTGTTGAGTTTTAGTAGGGCCAGTTCACAGTAAGTCATCTGAAGGTCTCAAGGACAGACAGCCATCTGCCTCGATCAGTTTGGCAGGAAGGGTGGAGAGCTCATCAACATAGGAAATATATTATATCACTAGTCAAAGGAGTTTGCAAAGAAAAGCGTCTGGACTTCTTTGAGTTGCTTGAAGACGTTTCACCTCTCATCCGAGAAGCTTCTTCAGTTCTAAGGTCAAATGGCCGAGAGTCCCAGATTTAAACCCAGTGGGAGTATCCCCCCAAGGAGGGACAAAGGACCCCCTGGTGATCCTCTAATCACATGCGCCAAGGTGTGAAAGCGGGTGTGGGACCTAATCAGCCAGGGTTTCGGGTGAGCTCATTGTGAAACCTGGCCCCACCCTATCATGTGATTTCCTGAGGTCAGATGGCCCAGGATGTGAGTGGGCGTTAAGGCGTCTGGGGAGGGAACTCAAAACTGGATTATAGATGGCAGACAGTTGGTGTCGTAAACCACCGCCTCTGTTCAAAGATGGTCGCTCACAGTGGACATAGATGGCCTCTTTCACTCCTCTTTCAAACCATCTGTCCTCTCTGTCCAATATGTGAACATTGGCATCCTCGAAAGAGTGACCTTTATCCTTAAGATGCAGGTGGACTGCTGAGTCTTGTCCTGTGGAGGTGGCTCTTCTATGTTGTGCCATGCGCTTGTGAAGTGGCTGTTTGGTCTCTCCAATGTAGAGGTCCGGGCATTCCTCACTGCACTGTACAGCATACACCACGTTGTTCAGTCTGTGTTTTGGAGTTTTGTCTTTCGGGTGAACCAGTTTGTGTCTGAGTGTGTTGCTGGGTCTGAAGTACACTGGGATGTCGTGCTTGGAGAAAACTCTCCTGAGTTTGTCTGATACACCGGCTACATAGGGGATGACAATGTTGTTGCGTCTGTCTTTCTTGAGTTGCGTCTGCAACTCAAAGAAGTCCAGACGCTTTTCTTTGCAAACTCCTTTGACTACGATGACCTGGATGACTGAGAACCTTCACAGACATATTATATCACTAGTAGATTTTCAATACTTTTGGTCACCGTGTTAGGAGAAATGGGCAATTACCAATGAGCAATGTCAAATCATAGTGGCCAGATGACTGTGTCTAGGTGACAAAACTTGTGAGTGTTCCTGGACAACAGTACCGTGCCACTGTGGTATGGACTGACCACATACACCTAACTATTCATATTAGGGGTGCTGTGGCTCAGGAGGTAAAGCAGGTCATCTCCTAATGAAAAGGGTTTGTGGTTCTATTCTATTCTGCATGTGAAAGTATTCTTGGACAAGATGCTAAGTCATTCCTGATGCATTCAACTGAGTGTGAATGTTAGAGAAAGCAGGTAGACATAGAAAAAATGTGCTTGTGTGAATGTTGGTTAAAATGCTATTCAAGAACCAATCTTTATGCATTTTACCTGTTTATTCAATTCAGAGTCACATTGCCATATCCCAGCTGTCACTGAGTGAGAGCCTGGCTACACAGGTCTCCATTTCAGTAAAGTAACAGGCATGTCTGGGGACTGTGTGAGCAAACTGGAATACCTGGAAAAGAACTCACACAGGCACTGGACGAGCAGAAAGGACCCAGCTGGCTGTCAACTTTGAGCCAGGAAGCATCTTGCTGCAAGGCAACAGAGCTAACAAATGCACCACTCCATAAAGCTATAGCAGTTTGTCCAAACTGTCACCTCCTTTGTTGTTTTTATCAAGGCGTTGCCACTGGCTTAACTGGTCCAAAAAATGTAACCATCATGTGAAAACAAAATGCCCAATTCACTGCAGTGCTGAGACACAGAGATGACTTTTAATGATAAAACATATATAATTCATCATTACAAAACAACATGACACATACACATATTGTAGAATATTATTTCTACACAACAGGTAAAAAACATGTAAGAACATATTATTCACTTGAGAATCTAAAATGGTCCCCATGTTGAAATTATAGCACAATGCCAGAGAAGCTTAAGACCTGACATATCATCAGCCCAGCAATAGCACATAATAACACCAAAGGCGTGGTATTGTCTCTATGTTACAAAGTATTCACAGAGTCCTTGGAATTTCTGGATTCTCTTATGATAAGCCAGATAACCTCTCACTCACTTCCCACAGTTTCTTTGCCAAGGCATCATCTCGAGCTTTGACTCCTACTTGTTGCAGCGCACAATTGGAGAAGTAGCGTCCACTGAGGGGCTCAATGCCCTCTTGTAGAGCGCAGTAAAGGGTGGTCTGTGACCCTCCCTCAGGGCTGAGGAAGAACAGCTTTGCAAAAGGCATCATGAGAAGCTGCAGCCACAGGCTCATACTGCGACCCAGCTCTGTGTAGATGACTCCTGGGAAGAACAGAGGTGTTCTTAACTCAGAGGTACTCATTTGGACATGTAGTGTTGTAGTAGCTTTTGCTTGTGGTACATGTAGCCTCACACCAAAAATTGAAGCAGACACTGACCTGGGTGCAGGCAGTAGCAGGAGACACTGGTGCCCTCCAGTTTGTTGGACAACTCCCTGGTAAAAAGCACATTACACAGTTTGCTGTTACAGTAGGCATGAAAGCTGTCCCAGGTAGACTGACCTGATACCAAATCTTTTTGGGAAGTAAGCAGAGAGAAGTCAATGGTTCCAAGGCGGTGCAGCAGTGCAGCCACTGTGACCACTCTACTGGGACCACACTGCTTTAGCCGCTCCAGGAGGAGACTGGTGAGCAGGAAGTGGCCCAGATGGTTTACACCAAACGCCATACCAAAACCCTCCTCGGTACATCCCAGGCCAATCACACCTGCAACACAAAGTTTCAGTCACTATCGATAGTACAGACAGGGACATTTCTCTGTACGGCAACATTCCCACCTGCATTGTTAATGAGGATGTCCAGTCTGGGCTCAGTCTTCAGGAAGGTTTCAGCAAAGCTCTGAACAGATTTCAGACTCGCCAGATCCAGATGCATAAACACCACCTGGTTGTTGCCGCTTTCCTAGAGGACAGAACTGCTGAGTAAGACAGGCTGCGATAGATCTGTCACATATCTGGCAGGACTGAACAATGATGGTGCATTTGAAAACGCATCCTTATGTAAGTGCTAGAAATAGATCTAATGTCTGTTTGATGCTTGTTGAATTACATGCTAACCATGCGTCTGATACCAAATACAAATAAAGTACTGTTTATTTTTATCATTTGTTTCCTTACATCTCCACCAAAGAGACGGGCTCTGGCTGAAACCACTAAAACACAATTAGAGGCCACTGTAGTGTTACCCTTGCTGTTTACTTCTACTCATAACCTCAGTTACAGGTCGCTGCTCTCAGGAGTGTTTCTTTCTGTATTTGGATGGATTCATCCTTCCCTCATTTGTGATCAGTCTTCATGTTCCTGCTGCTGACAAGCACTACCACAGGACAATACCTCGAATACCATGCTTCACTGGTGGGCAGGTAGCAGCATGTGATAAGCATTGCCCACCTGAGTAGACACTGCTGGTAGTTTGTCCCAATAGTTCACTATTTGTTTCATCAAACCAGAAAATGTTTTTATCCAGATTGATGCAGTGCTGCTGAGATGGTCAGTTTTTTCAGCTCATTCTATCAATATATGGTGGCCAACTGTACGAAGAACCTAATGGTTCCAAGTTATTCTGCATTACAATTATTAATGCCACTGTGCTCATCCCAGTACTTGTAGCTTTGGCCTGACCTCTGCCTCAGCACAATTTGATTGATAAGCTTTACATAGAGTTCCTTTGACTTCGTGGCTCAGTTTTCCCCATGGCATCCAGTGTGAGACATTTACATAGACTCCTGTGAAAGTTGATTCTGTTCATCTGGATGTAGTGTTTTCAGTGGGAGAAACGTTTCATCATTCATCTAAACTTTTTCAGTCTCAGCTGCAGGTTTCCCCAACCTTGACAGTACATTTGCATAATGACCAGGCTCCCTGTCTTATTGTTGAAAGAGTGGCCACTGGCCTGTAGGTGTAAACAGAATGTGCAGTCCTGGCCTGATGAGGTAGCTCTTCTATGTTGAGCCTTCTGCTTACTCAGAGGTTGTTGGGTTTCCCCAAATCACAGCAAAGCTCCTGCCACTCAGCTGTGTACACTAGCCATCCAAGTTCATCTGTTCTGTTCTGTTCATCTGGAGTCCAGATGAACTGAAACAACTTTCTGAGATTTGCTTACTTGGATGATTGAGCATGCATCCAAGTAAGACAAAGGTCTAAAAACTTTTACAATATATATATGTTAAAATTGATTTTTAATAACTTACTCTTTCTCATTATTAGTGATTGAGTGAACACTCCTGTAAGTTTTTCAGTTAAAATGAAAGAAAATGAAACTACCAACTAGTGCTCTCAACTGACTATGGCACAGGATAGTGCCTGCCATGTGGCAGGTACTTCTTACTCTGCGGATGTCGTAAGCGGCAGCCTCTCCTCTCTCCTTGTTACGGCAGGCCAGGATAACCCTGGCTCCTCGTTTCGCCAGCTCCAAAGCTGTGGACTTACCAATGCCAGTGTTGCTTCCTGTTCAGAAAAGCAATTCAAACATCTCAGCAAACCACTGGCAAAGGTGTCATTGTGAATACAGTGGCATTTAACTCTGGGTATCTAATGAAAGTTCAATCTAAGACTGTTTTTACCTGTTACATGTTCAGTTAAATTCACAGTCTTGTGATAGAATTACACATCAAAAGTGGAAAACAATGCAAATGTACAGATATCTGTTTTTACACATCACCTTTGTATGTAAAAATGACACATGAAGCATGAGGGGTGGACCTCGCTAAAAACTCAAGAGGACACTGTGGGTTCATAAGGTCTTCAGCCCAATTACTCTTGGTTCAACCTAAATCTAGACTTAAATCTAGGGGTGACCGTGCTTTTACCCTGGTTGCACCAAACCTGTGGAACAACCTTCCCATCGCTATCCATCCGTCAGATTCCATTTAAATCTCATTTAAAAACTAACTTATTTAACCTAGCTTTTCCATCTAGTTACTGCCCCGATTTTATATTTGGCTCCATTTTTATCTATGTACCTGTCTTTTAGTTATATCTATCTGTTCTTAGTAGGTTTGTTGTTATATTCTCTTTTATTCCTGTATAATTAGTACCTTCAACCTGCTGACATATGTGGTACTTTGTTAATGGTCTTTTATTTAATCATGTCTTAATTTCCCTGTTTCTATTGTAAAGCACTTTGGTGTACTGTTGGTTTTTTAAATGTGCTATATAAATAAAGTTGTATTCTATTGTATTGTATTATAAGGTAGTTAATATAAACACCATGGGTTGCAGTCCGGTATTCAGTTTTGATTAGGAACTGATCTCCAGTGCTTCCTCTGTTACCTTCTCGATACACTGGAAAACCCTTTATAAAAAGGAAAGCAGATAATGACATCCCGGAATTTCAAGTGACATACCACCAAACTGTTCTCAAAAAATAAATGATATAACATGACTTATAAGTTCTGAAAGTGTTTCTAAAAACTTGCAGGGTCTGACATAACCAGCGACCTGATGGCAGGTTGATGCCCAGCTATTAGCCCTTTTTGGCTAGTGACCACATTTTCACCAGACACAATTACTTATGAACTCTTCTTCTCACTTTTACTTGGCCTGTGATGATGATGATGATCTTATGAGTTCATTAGGAACTATCAGAAAAGACATGGGAGGATTTTTTCCCCCCAACTATTCCAGTGTAGCTGTGGGCAGCTGTGGCTCAGGTGGCACACCGAATCCTCTGTTAATCATCTTGAAGTCAAAAATGTTTCACTTTGCTTTTCAGAACACCCACAGAGCTAACCATTTAAAACTACTAGTTTTTTGTTTTGTTTTTCCTATAAAAGAATAAGCAATTGATACCTGAAAAAAAACGAAGCTGGTTTCACAACTTTTACTCCGATTCCGAATACGATTTTACAATCTTCGAAGACTATTTTAAACATCAGCAAGGCAAAAATCCCTCTACTTAATGATGAAAGATTTTCAAAGACGTTAACTAAGTTATAAGTCCTTTTTACAACAGGCAGCGAACAGCCATCTTTGTTTTCATTTTGAAATAGAGACACAGCCCGTCGGTAACGCTTGTTTCAGAAATATAGTTTTATCATTCAGAAGGAGTATGTCCCTTTCGGCTGATTCTAAAAGGACTTTTTCAAGCATCACTGCTTATTTTTACTCAAACCAGCAGTAAGCTGGGACCTGACTGGACAATGGTATAATTGCGCAACTTACGTGAGTTAGTGACTGTGTTTACAGTTGATGATATGAGCAGACAGTGGGGCGTGTTACCTGTAACAATGGCCGTCTTGCCCTTAAGCTTCATCGAACTGGAGCACCTCGCGGATCTGAACACACAGTAATAAACTAACACATAAAACGATACGAATCCCGCTATGAGGCATAGTAAAGCCGACATTACGACGCTTCCAAACACTGCTCGTAACCAAGCGGCTGTCTCTTCTTCTATTACTATTTGCGGCAGACTAGCAGCAACAAAGGCGCTCTGCTGCCCTCTGTCGTTTCTATTCTTATTCATTCAGATTTACTTAGCGCCAGCGTCAGATCCGGAGTTTCTGAAAAGAAAAGAAAAGAAAAGAAAAGAAAAGAAAAGAAAAGAAAAGAAAAGTCTTTTTTTTTAAGATAAAGTCCTCTGGAGCCTTGAGGGTCCTGCGCAGTATTTCTGTTGCTCCTTGGACTGCTCTTTTCTGGGCAGAGATCTCGGATTTTTTTCCTGGGCTTGCATAGTTTGGTGGTCAGGTCACTGCCCCAAATCCCCCGGTTACCACTGTGTCCACTGTTGCCTTTCCCCTCCACATCTTTCGATCTCCTCTCTCAGCCCTTGGCACTTATCAAGCTTCTCATGTTGCTTCTCCCTGATGTTGCTGTCACTTGTATATGTTTGGTTGGTTAGTCGTTACCAGTTTGTCTATCTGTATAGAGGATCTTAGCTTGGTCATTCTCAACTACCCTAGTGAGCATATCGCATTTTGTTCTCGGGGCTGCCAGGTCATGCTGGGCACATGCTGGGCACAGATGGTTAAAATGAATTTTGAAGTATCAGTCAGAAAAGTATGATGAAAGCTATTTTTTGAGCAGTGCCAGTGCTAGCCCAATTTTCTAATCTTCTGATGAGAGTGGCAAGGCTGCAGATAAATCTAGAAGGACTAAAATGAAATATTGTCGGTTATTGAAGCATATAAAAAATTTTTTTTCAAATTAATAAATTTTCAATAATGCTATTTCAGTGCTATGGTTTCATCAGAAACCACACTGGAATTTGTCAAAATTATTGTTTCACCATTCCACCTGAAGGTCTTGATGAGTGACAACTTTGTTAGAAATTTCTTAAATGAAAGGGTTTTTTAGGTAGATCAAGACAATGGATGATTTAAAGTAATTTGGGTTGGAGTTAGATGAAAGTGATTAATTTAAACTTGTACTGTAATGTGATATCACTGATGTTGCCAGCAACTAAATTTAGGAATTTTTCACTGTCATCAGAAGACTTGGCAGGAAAAGAAGCTAGATCAGCACTAAGGAGTCTGTTAATGATTTTAAACAGAACGTTGGCTTGTGCTTATCATTATTAATCAATTAATTCTTGCTTAGCAGCTCCTTCAGGTGAAGGTAACAAACCGACAAGAAATGTGACAATAGCTGAGACCAGGATGATCTTAGGATTTAGGTGGATGGTAGATAACAATACAGCAAATTTGATATTGCCACTGTCATGATTCCTGTCACTCCTGTCACTTTAATATGAATCATGTAACAATTAGTTAATCGTTAATCGTGGGTTGGGGACGCAAATCATCCCCACCCCCACCCTCCAACCCTTCCCTGTGCAGTGTAAAAGTTACAGCAAGATACCAGAGAACTCTTTGTGTCTTGTAAGAGCTGGGACCCTTTAAAATCACAAGAGGCTTAAGTACTTAAAAAATTTAAAAGACATGGTTGTGTCAGTCAGTAAAGGAAAATGGGATTTCATGAATCTGTATTTTAACTGACATATTCTAATCTTGATAGCTCTTAAAAAGAGGTTTGGTTTATCTGACTCTAAAAGGAACGTTGATACTAAACAACACTCTTTTGCCATGGCACTGCACTCTTCTCATTAAAGTTGGAGCAGAAGGTCACCTTTATTTGAAACCATTCCTCAGTAACATGTAGAGTAGTCAGAGTGACACAGCAGTGTATTCTCCACAGAGAAAAAAAGCTGTGCTCACAGAGTGACTTTTGTTTTACTTTGAACCTGTCATCCATCATGTAAACAAGGCTAAAGTTCATCCTGTGAATCAGCCTAAGGCAATTCAGTCATGAAGGAGCATTTGAATAGAGGTTAGCGCATTATTGTACAACGAAATAATGGTAACAGGTTGAACTATTACACATATGTGGGATATTATGTCATTTTATGAGACATTTTGAAAATTATCAGGCAATGGTTGTAGCACCTTATGTAAACAGAATATATTAGATAAAACAGCTTTGCAAACACAGCCACACTGTTGTCATGTCACCCTGACTAAAATCAAGTTAGACTTGTTTTTTATATGGTTAGGTGAATAACTGGGTAGCAGTAAAGTAAGGGTGTGATCTGAACATTTGCCATAACCTTTGGTCCACTGATTAGCCTTAAGCTAAGTCCACTTCTAAATATTGTTGGTGTTGCCCAACAACAATAACATTCTGTAACATGCTGGAGTTTTGCTTTAAAGCTCCTGAGAAGTAAATTATTATTCATTAATTAATTGGTACTTTATTAATATACAGTTTATTCTAAGTGTTCCATACATGGATGACATGCTGACTGTTGTACTTTTATACCATTTTAAAATCATTCCACTGTTGGCATACATTTTTTATGACATGTGAGTTTTCATAAAACTTTTAGGGAAATCTGAGATGGTTGAGCAGACGGTCCACAGTGACCTCAGATAGAATGACCTTAATGGAACATCACAATTCATTAAGGTGGAGACAAGTGTTAGTGGGGATTTGGGACAGAACAATAACAGCAAATGTGAAAGGGAAGGTTTAGAAGAGAATAATGAGAGCTGCAATTATGTATGGTTTGGAGCACTGACAAAAAGACAGAATGCTGAAACTGAAGATTTTAGTTGGGAGTAACCAGGATAGATGGGATTTGAAATGAATATATCATTGGGAGGTATGTTAGAGAAGCATGGCTGAGATGGTTTGGAGATGTGTAGAGGACGGATATTGGATGTACTGGACAAAGGATGTTGAAGGTGGAGCTGCAGGCAGGCAAAAATGAAAGACCACAAAGCAGTAGAACTACAGAAAAGATCCAGATTTTAAAACTGGATTGCTAAGCATTTGGTGTGATGGAAGCAGAGGACCCCAAGAGGACTTGCTGAAAGAGAAGAAGTTCCTTCCATGTTTTTGTGGCCTCATGGTAGCTGATGGCTCTGAGTAAGTTGAGTTTATCTTGTATTTCTTGGTTTTCTTCTTCCTTCTCTTCTTCTTCTTCTTCTTCTTCTTCCAGCTGCTCCCTTTAGGTGCTGCCACAGCAGATCATCTATTCAGTTCAATTCAAACTAGGCTGAAGGAGGGGTGGTTATCTGCCCCGACCAGGTGAGGAAGACAGGATGAAGACATACTGTGGAAGAGAGCCAGTGATTAATAATAACTGCTGGTTAAATGCAGAGTGGTGTATAAACACATAGTGACTGAAAAAGAAACACTCAGCGCATCATGGGAAGCCTCCAGCTGCATAGCCTATCTAAGCATAAGTAAGGGAGGACTCAAGGTCTCCTGATCCAGTCCTAACTATATGTTTGATCAAAAAGGAAAGATGGAGAGGGTGTCTGCTTCCCAAATCTTACCAGGGAGCTGGTTCTACAGAAGAAGGGCCTGAAAGCTGAAGGCTCTGCCTCCCATTCTACTGTTAAATACTCTAGGAACAACAAGTAAGCCTGCAGTCTGAGAGTGAAGTGCTCTAATGGGGTCATATGGTACTATAAGGTCATTAAGATAACATGGACCCTGAATATTCAAGACCTTGTATTTGAGGAGAAGAATTTTAAATTTGATTCTGGATTTAACAGGGAGCCAATGAAGAAGAATATAGAAATATAGCCAGTAGAAGAGGAATATCTATCTGTCTAATCCTTGTCAGTATTCTTGCTGCAGCATTTTGGATTAGCTAAAGGCTTTTCAGGGAAAATATGCTTAATCCCTCTAACCTACTGCACATCCTGTCAAAATGATAATTGATACCAGTTGATACAATTCCTTCTCTGTATCCCAAGTATCCATATTTATATTTGAATATTTTATCATAGGTTAGTGGTTCACATTTCTCAAAAACTGTGTGTTTCTGGTGCATCTATGTTCTTCTCAGTTGTTCACACACTCACTGTTGTCATACCATAAGAAAACACGTTGGAAGGTCTGCACTCTTGAACTGAACTAAGGTTAGGACCTGTTTTGGTTGAATTTGTGACCTCGTCCTCCTGGTGAGGAGGATGCAAGTAAGTAGAAAGTATGAATAACAGTGTAAGCATGTGCCCTGTGTTGTTTTATGTGCAGTGTCATTTAAAAGCATCCTCAGCACAGTTTCCTAAATTGATACCATGATTGAAAGATTATACAAGAGCTATGTACTGAGACATGTGATGTGGGCAGGCCCACTGGCTGGTTAATCTACATATGTGTCATGACTTGTTCAGCACTTAGGGTGGGTCAAATGCTTAAACCACGATACAGTATAATCATGACAACACTCCAAATTCTAGTGACAAAAAAAAAACACAGAAAAAGTGCCCGTATGAATGGGTGAATGAGGTAAGTTGTGTTCAGTCATCTTCACTTCACTTCACTTCAAGTGCTCAGAGAAGAAAAGTGCTATGTATGAACCAGTCCATTTACCATTTGCTCTAAGCCCATAATGTTGATTGGGTGTTGCATCCTTTAACTACTGAATGCCTCCTATGCCCACTAGGTGGTGCTGGAGAATACCCTCTACCCATATGTCACAGTGATATATATCATGTATGGAACCACCAAATAAAATTTCATGTAGGGTGAAAGATGATTAGTAGGTGGTGCAAGTATGACATAATACTGTCACACAGATGACTCCAGACTCATGCTTCCTGTTTCATTTTGACGTTCATTGATCTGTGTTCAGTGTATTCAGTTTTGCTTCCTCTCCGTCTTGTTATATGTGATTAGTCCCAGCTGTGTCCTCCTCCTGTGTCTCATTGCCTCATTATCCCTCTGTGTATTTGAGCCCTGTGTTTTCCTCTGTCCGTTGTTGTGTCGTGCTGTCACATACCCCATGTGCTGTGTGAGTTTCCCCGTGTGGGAAAAAGTTTCTGTGACTGTAATTAGCAAAAACCATGGAACAGTTTTGTTTACCTGAATTTTTAATGTTTTGAGCTGGTTTGTTTTTAACAATACAGGGGATTAAAAACACTTAAAAACTTAAAATAAAATAATTACATTTATTGTAAATTGATAAAAGGACCAATGATCATTTATATAATGGTAAAAACAGTAAAATCAGTTTTCCCCAGGTCATCCACCTGCTTGAGAGACAAAATGGAATACAGAAATGGAAAAAGGAGAGAAGGGATATTGGACACAGGTGTTCTTTGTTTTTGTCTTCAGACAAGTCCAAATAAAGGTGGAGATTTGTGATTAGAAACAACGTAACAGATCAAGCTTCCAGTTAGTCATCTGAAAGAGTAAGTGTTTGAATACGCTGATTATTAGCCGTATAATAATGCAATAAAAATTCAAAAACTTGCTGTAGTCACATGTAGATGTTTATTATGTAAAACCTGTCATGACAGCACCACTCTGCTACTCCACTTACTCAACCAGTGAAACCAGGATCATTCAGCTAACCGAACTGGTTATTTGAAACCTGCTTTTTTTAGTGACTTCGAGACAGTCTGGACTTGCTGAGATTGAAGATTGTTTACTGTGGTGTGCAATGCAAAAAAAAAACCAGTCACTCTGGTTTATTACAAAGCCTTTTCTAAGTGTATACATAGTATGCACTCAGTGCACAGAATAATTACCAATGTGAATATCTGAACATTACTGAAAAAACAAGTCAATTATGTTTACTGAAAATCGTTCTGGCTCTTGTTTGGTTGAGAAACAAAATCAGGCAAAGAATTCATCTAAAAGTATTACAGAAACAGTGAAAACTTCACACTATTAACTATTTTTATGCAAGGCCACATAGTCTCTCGCTGAGCTCCCAGAGCTTCTTTGATGCTACATCATCCTTAGCTTTGTCATAAACTTCTCTCACTGTGCAGTTGGAGAAGTAACGTCCGCTGAGCGGTTCAATCCCCTCCTGGAGGGCACAGTGCAGGGTGGTCTGGCATCCCTGCTCTGTGTTCTTGAAAAAATAAGCAGTGAGGGGCTTCAGGAACAATTGTAAAGTTGAGTTTGCATTCCTGGCCAGTTCAGAGTTGATGGCTCCTGCAAAAACAGAAGAACAACTTTAACTTGAAGGGAAAGGTGGTTAGATCTGCTTCAGTTTCTAAATCATGTAGGATCAGAACTTAAAATGCATACCGAGTGTCTGTACTATACATTAATTCGGTGTTTGTTTGCATGAAATGATGGAGAATATTGGTGCCATGCCTACTGACCTGGATGGAGGCTGTAGCAAGTGACATTGGCACCCTTCAGTCTCTTGGCCAGCTCATGGGTGAAGAGGTTATTGCACAACTTGCTATCAGAATAGTACTGAAGGACCTCCATGAATGAGGTCCCCAGTCCAAGAGCTTTGTGAGTGTTAAGGCAGTCAAAATCAATTTTTCCAAAGTTATGTGCCATAGATGACACATTGACCACCCTACTTGGTCCGCACTTCTTCAGTCTTTCCAGCAGCAGATTCGTTAACAGGAAGTGACCAATATGGTTGACACCAAACATCAGGCCCAGTCCGTCCACTGTGCGACCCTGCAGATACACACCTGGACAAAACATGGAGAAAACTTTTATCTTGTTTCAAGATGTGTTAAGATTTAAACAAGCAAGACTTTTAAACATCTGATCAGAGTAGAGTACAATAACCATTCCATGGATCTTCATTTAAGTTCAGGCCACAGGAATAGTCAACAGAATCCTGATTCTCCAGAAGTGCACGTTTCAGTGTATAACTTGAAGAACTGACTGACTTCTTTCTGTATTTCTTTGCAACCCTGAAGGTTTACAATCGGCAGCACGAGGATCATGACCTTACAAAGCTGACATATGAAGCAGTTCTGTGAACTGGGATGGATGTTGTGTAATAACTGTGCAGCTGTCTAAAGTGACTGGAAGACATTTCCAACTGCTTTCCAAAGCTCACCATGTTATCCGTTAAATGTATAAAATCCTATATACTGTAGCGATAAATATATTTATAATAATATAAATATAATAAGCTATGATGACAGACACTGACACAGTTGTGACATGATGTTGCAATGGACAGCCAAACCTGCATTATTGATGAGGATGTCCAGTCGGGGTTCAGATTTCAGGAAGTTTTCAGCAAAGCTGCGAACAGACTTTAGACTCCCCAGATCTAGCTGCATGAACACCACCTGGTTGTTGCCGCTGTTCTGCAGAAAACATGGAAAACTCATTAAGCACATAACTATTTTACAATGGCCATCTACTGTCATGAATGAGCTTGGTATAACCTGTACAATAATGTACATACTAGATGACATTACAGGTTATTTAGGACAGACATGGGTCTTTTGGTTGGTTAAATATCTACTCACCCTCTTGATTTCTTCAAGTGCAGCCTCTCCTCGCTGCTTGCTGCGACAGGCCAGAATAACTCGAGCTCCTCTTTTAGCCAGATCTAAGGCTGTGGTCTTCCCAATACCCGTGTTGCTGCCTGCAGGTGAAAAAACCTTTTATTCTGCTCATCAAAGCAGACATGGTGCAACACAGTGGCCACAAAACACCGCCTTTGCTTACCAGTCACAATCACAGTTTTCCCATGTAGCTTTGCTTTGCTTGTGCATCTCTTTCCTTTCACTACAATCTCACGGTAAAAATAAGCAACACCTATAGCAAGACCCAAGACCAGCAGAAGGTACATTGTTCCTGCCTCAGAGTCTCACAGCAAACTGCCTGCTCACAGGAAGTCTAAGCAATTTGGTTGGCTGTAACTTGCTCTGAGATTTAAACAAACACACCCATTTCCTGCATGGGCGTGACTGTGTCTTTGTTATCGGGTTACAGCAGGACAGAAGTGGAATTCATCAAAGGCTCAATACAGACCACATGACTCATGTTGGCAAGTCAGAGGTCAGTTATGCAAGCCGCAGCATGTTTGATTAAGCCTCACACAATAATCTGTTTTAACTCTGCACTGCATTTTTAACACATCCTCAGATAAGACGGTGGTGTAATAAATCCTAATAATAATCATGCAGTCTACTTTGCTCTTCCTGTTCTATTTTAGAAACCACATAGAGTCAGATGCATTTCACTAAAAGGCTAAAAGGGTAAGAAGAAAAAGAAAATGTCATTTTCAAGATAAACACAAAAATTAAACTGCTATGTTGACTAAAATATATAAAATAAATAAGTTATTAGTGAAACAAAATAAAACAATGCAAAGATGGATCATATTTCAAAGGCTTAAAAAGACAGAAAAAATAAAACTGGAAAAAATAAAACTTCAGATTAGTTAGAATGAAGAAATCCGCAGTGCTCACATGAGAATCATGCTCTTTGATTTCTCCAGTGCCTTTAACACCATTCTTCCCACAGTTCTGAAGGACAAGCTGGAGAACACAGGAGTGGACCATCACTTCACAACATGGATACTGGACTACCTCACCGACAGACCACAGTATGTGAGAACTCAGGACAGGGTCGTCTGCAGTACGGGGGCCCACAGGGAACGGTTCTGGCTCCGTTCCTCTTCACCATCTACACTGCAGACTTCTCCCACAACTCCACCCAGTGCTTCCTGCAGAAGTTCTCTGATGACTCTGCAATAGTCGACCTCATCACTGATGGGGACGACAGGGAGTACAGAGAACTACCTCCAGATCAACACTAGTAAAACCAAGGAGCTGGTGGTAGACAAACATCCTCCACTGCAACCACTGAACATCCAAGGTATGGACATCGAGGCTGTGGACAGCTACAGGTACCTTGGTGTTAATCTGAACAATAAACTGGACTGGACTCACAATTCAGACACCCTCTGCGGAAAAAGGCAGAGCAGGCTGTACCTGCTGCGGAGACTCAGGTCGTTTGGAGTGAAGGGCCCACTCCTGAAGACCTTCTATGACTCTGTGGTGGCCTCAGCCTCATCTTTTACGGTGTGGTCTGCTGGGGTGGTAGCATCTCTGCTGGGGACAGGAAGAGCCTAAACAGGCTGATCTGGAGGGCCAGCTCTGTTCTAGGATGCCCTGTGGACCCAGTGGAGGTGGTGAGTGACAGGAGAATAGTGGCTAAGCTGTCATCCCTGTTGGACAACATCTTTCACCCCGTACAGGAGACTCTGACAGCACTGAGCAGCTCCTTCAGTGGCAGACTGCGGCACCTACGATGTGGGACGGAGAGATTTCCTTCCAACTGCTGTCAGACTCTACAACATGGTCTCTGCATATAACCACGCACGTGCAATCAGACACACACACACATACACACCCCATACACAACTGTAACTGTCTCCCTGATGTGCAATATTACCAAGTGAAATTTTTTCCTACTATAATAGAGCATTTTATTCCATTTTGTATAGTATTTTATTCTTGTTGTATAGTATGTTATTCTATTTTATCTTATCCTATTCTATTGTGTTTTTCTTAACTTTAAATGCTCTTAAACTTGTACTTTCTGCCGTGACCAAAAAATTACCCACATGTGGGGTTAATAATGGTTTATCTTATCTTATCTTTAAAATACATTATGTCATGCATGTAAAGCAAACTTAACCAAAAGCCAGGCTCAAAGGAGGAGGTTTTCCCTTTATGTTTAAAGAACAATTCAGGCGTTGTTCTCAGCAGACGGCTCTAATTTCCCAGTTGTCTGCCCAAAAGATTCCACCTTAATCTCCGAAACAAGCACCCATACTTTACACGCTGTCTGCATGCGAGGCACAATACTTGAACAAGACCATGAAGTATCTGAACTTCAAGTCTAGCTTCAGAGTTTTATAGAAGCATGATTGTAGTAGATTTAAAAAATCGTTAGACCACTTAGGATAGCATGGGAGTGCATGATAGCTGGATGGAGTGCTGAAAATTATTATTTGCTTTGAATTTTGATATCTGTCATCCTGGGCAATCCAGTGGTGTGGTTAGCTCTGATAACAAACAGGCCCTGGGTTCAAATCCATGCTTGGACCTTTCTGTCCCATGCAAACATGTTTGAATGTTGTGAGTCAAGTAAACATAGTTCATTTCAGAAAAAGGCAAGGTCAGTGAAAATCTAGCTGTGTGATGTGTACGTATTTCTAAGACACAACAATAAATAATGCTTTGCATAAAAAACTAATTATGTCTGTTTATTTAATACTTTAATTTGGAAGTTTTTAATTATTTATTTGCACAGGTCAGGTTCAATGATGGAACAGTGATAACATGAATAGCTTATTGCTGTAATCAAAGCTTGCTCTCTCTCTCACACACACACACACACGCACACACACACGCATACACACACACACACACACACACACACTACACACACACACACACACACACGCACACACACACGCATACACACACACACACACACATGCACACTCCAAAAACTGATTTGACTTAAAAGGAAAAAAAAGGCAATTTTCACAGTTTGTTCTCCTCTGAGAACCTAGAAAGCAAAGCCTCCTCTTCGATCAGCAAATAATCTGTACAAAAGAAACAAGGTAGGTCACTCACAGCAGGTAAGCAAAGCAAAACTACAAGTCAGCTTTGCTAACAAGTGTCAGCTCAACAATCCAACAAAGACTGAAGGAAAACACCACCTTAACTAATAGCAGAAGAGGAGCAGAATTGAAACAGATGAGTGGTAGCATTTTCTATTACAGTGCAGTAATAAAGGGGTAATAGCAGAATAACAAGGGGGAAACAAGAGTGTAATGATGTGTCATTTCTAATTTATTACTATGCAATTACCAAAGTAATAACCACCTAATATCCAAGTAATATCATGGTAGCAACAGCAGTTAGTTGAGTAATAGGAGGGTATCGTCACTGATTTCTATAATCACTTCAATTCCGATTCACAAGGTCCTGATTTGATCAGGATTGATCTGATTTGACTTCATCAGAAGTGTAAGCATCACAGCAGATGCCTTTGTGTCAAAGTAACTGAGGATAAAACACAGAAAAACATGAAGGAGAATTTCCTGGCCTGGCATTTTATAGCAGACAACCGTAACATATTCTGCAAAAGATCAAAAACAGAAGAAAACCATCAGTCAACACATGACCATTACCTGATGCTACTGAAGTGATGCAGAGCAAAGTTACAGAGATTTATTAGAGACACAGCTAAGCGTTTTGCAATTTGGCATAATTTTAAAAAGTTGAAATCTCTTCGGTATTGAGCAGCAGAAATGAGGCTTTCTTTTCGGAGATCATTTTTGTAAAAAAGGAAAAACTAATGGCCGACAGCGCTGTACACAGCAGTAGACTGGTGCATAATAAGCAAGCAAATAATGAAGAAAACAGAGATTTGAGATGGGAAACTGTACACTGAGGGAGAGAGCTGTGCAGGAAGTGTGATCTTATCGTGGTGGAAGCACAACAGCCAAAGTAAAAGCGAATTAATGATGATGTTTATCAAACGTAAAGCGTAGTTTTGATCTTCTTTTGCTGCTTTTTCAGTGAATTTTGGTCAGAGAGTGACAAAACCTGCAGCTTTAAGTGTCTCTATAAATAATACACAGAGCGATGGAGAGAGTTTGGTACCGTTGTTGGTTTGGTACCAAGCTAAAGCTTGATGAAAGCTTTAGTTTGGTACCAAGCTAAAGCTTGATGAAAGCTTGATGGCTGTAGTTAAGTATAGAGTACTTTAATCCAGTAATAAATGACTCCAAACCCCAAATTTCCAGTTAAAACTGGGTAAAAAGTGTTCAATATTTATAAGTGACAGTTGTATTGAATTCTTTTATTTTAGTACTGGTGGATGAATTTTTAATTTTAATAAAGTTTTTTATAGACATCCATAAACACAATGTTTATATCTGCTGAGTTATGAAAGGGCTTCCTGCTGAGTCCTTAACAACTTTTTTCTGCTTAACTAAATTTGCAAGGTATTTGTTTGGTTTATTATTGCACTGGAACTTAACATGTTTGAATTGGTCAATGAGAAATGTTGTCTTTTGGTTAATAAGTACTTTTACAGATCAATTAATGACCAATTAGGTTTCTAATTCTTACATTTTAGTTTCTAATCTAACTTCCTGTTCAGTGTCTTTCTTTTTATATATGAGGAAAATGGAATGACTAGGCCCCAAAGAAGCACTGGTGAGGTGTTTGTAGAATTTCATTCTTTCCTTTATTTCCATAAAAGATGTCCTCTCCCTTTCTATCTTCTGAAAATATTATCTTGTGGTTGCATATAAGCACCTTATGGTGTTCACTCTACTGTTATCATTTTAGTTACAAGTTGTCTTTCTCAAAACTGGAAGTTTTCTTTTGGATTTGGAGGAATTTGAGTGAGAGAAGTTTCATCTGGCTAATATAGTTCCTTTCAATTTTCATCAAGGACTTTTGCAGAACAACAACAACAACGTCTTTTTTACGCCGCTTTTATGGACACATTTTAATCCTATGAACACACAAAAATTCACAAATATGTAGAGCAACTTCTTGTGGTGCTTACAGATTTTAAAGCAGGTGGAGATCCTTTCCATTTAGACTTTCCATCCGCCTCTTTTGCACACACACACATATACTGAAGGATAACAGACCCTGACTGTAGGTATTTGTAGCTGGTTATTCAGAAAAAGGTAAAAACACAGCTATGGTAGAACAGATGCCTGTTATGTGGAGGAGCGTGTTGAAGACATTTTGGCTTCAGTTTGGGTGAGGGAAATTCCAATTCTTTATTAGACTGATTCTTTTTGGGGGGGGGGGATCTTTAGCCATCAGAATTGTTGTCTGAAGGCCAAGAAAGATGCCTAGCGGATTTACTTTACCAATTGGATCATCATGGCCTTGCCATATTGGTCCATTTGATTGACCTTTATTATAATTGTGTATTTATTTGATTTGATTTTTCGGTTGTTACAGACGGGACAGGCATGACTGGGGGATAGGACAGGGAGAAAAAATGAAAGAAAGAGAGGGAGAGAAAGAAAAATAGAGGGGAGAAGAGATGGTGAGAAAGGGGAGAAGAGAGAAAAAAAAGAAAAAAGAAAGAAAAACAAACAAAACACCTGGATCACCTGTATGGGGATAAGAAAAAACAGACGAGAAAACAAACAAAACAGAGCAACATAATAAATACAACACCATCACAATAAACTAGCTAACAGTAGATAACAGTAGATACTAAATATTACATGTTATTATGCAGCACGCAAGATCGACAGCGCACAATGTGCTTTAAGGTAGCAGCCAAGAAAGGTGTAGCTTGTTTCTGTGAAAACCTGTGTGTACACCTGTGCATTAGACTCTTACTGCAGTAATTAACAGGTGTATGTGTTTGTGTGTCATTCCTGTATATTTATGAATGCAGCTTACTAAGCAAGCTTGCTGGTTTTAGCTAATAATGGAGCACTCCAGCTGAAATACTTGTGGCTCCATAAAAAAGTCATTGGCCAAATAATAATGTCTTCAAAATGTCTAGTCCTAAACCAGTGACTACATCAATGTTTTACATACAGTTTATGACTGCAGCACATTCAGTAATTGATATACTGGCATTACTGCTCAATAACAGTGTAACTCAGCTGTTCTATTGTTCCAACAACTCATTTATGTGATAATGGTGAACTCTGACCTCAGTCTATGTCTAAACAGGCTTCTTAGATTCTGTCTCTTTAACCCTTAGATGCATGAGTGAGTGGATCAAAAATGACCTGTATTAGAATCTCTGTGTTGTTATGCTACTTTTGTCATTTTGGTTTAGAATAATAATTTGCAATATAATTCTTACTATATTTTGGTCCACAGAAGATTCATTTAATCTTTGAAATATTTTATATTTTTCACTTTTTTTTACATTTTAATACATTTTGAAAATTGAAGAAAAAAAATCACATAATAGAACAATATTGACATCCATTTTGTGTGTATGTGCATGTTTGAGAGAGAATATGTGTGTCTGTAACTGTCGGCTCTCTTTTCTTGCATTGTCTGCTCACTGTACGGAGTTGTGACAAACCACCTGTTTCTGGCTGGAGTCCCAGCACACAGGTACGTTGCATTTCCCACATAGACTGCTGACTTTACCATCTTTCTTACTTGTATCTGAACTCTTGCTAACTTAGGTTGGAACTTGTCTTCTTTTTTCCCCTGTGGCCAAGTTCTGGTTTATGTCACCCTACACCTTCCCACCCTTAGTGATAGGAGTTTGGGGGCAACATTCCAGTTTACTTCTCATGTGTGGTGTGGTTAGCGCTTTTGAGTGCTCAGTCAGGAAGAGCTGTCATGCATTGTTGATACAATTCTTTAATTTAGGGTGTTGAACCATTAAAAAGTCATTAAGGGTGGTAATGTCAAGTTGTAGCACAGCACCATGGGCCACAACTGTGTTATACACTTGCAGAGGTATCACATTGTGCTCAGGAGTGCATCAGCTATTCTTTTCTTGCTGCCCACGGTAAGGCTGCCATTGAATCCAAACTGTGCTGTAAAACTCCCTGGACTTGGGAGTAAGAAGAAGGATGTCTGCCTTGTTCAGTTATTGAAGTCCCCAGAAAAGTTTCTCCAGGAGACACTGGATAATGTGGTGATGGTGCATCTTGTCTTTCTGAATCTACTGCAGAAATGAGTGTGGGCCATTTTTGACCCACCTATGAAAGTTTGGGGTAGTAATACAAAAACTGCAATTTTTGTAAAATGTGTAAAACGTAAGTTGAAAATTTCAATTGTATGATATCAACAACATGTTTTTGAGGAAAAGCTGGAACATGAAATGATGAAGACTTTTCATTGATTAAATTCTGCAAGAAAACAACCTCACTGGCCAACCACACTGTTTTTAGACACTTGCCACTGTCTGGGAACATCCGGGCCCTCTTTTTGAAAAGCTACCCCTTCCAGGTGCCTCTGAGCTGCCTACATAGCTAAACGCTGAACAACTAACAGCATAAAATGGGTAAAATGTTAACAGCTGAATGGGATTAATTTGGCATGTTTTACTAACTAACAGCATAAAAAGCGAGCTGGCCCATGAAAGTCAATCACACTTTGAACCAGATGTTGATTCAGTGCATTCCTGCAGCATGTGCTCTCTGCTATCATTCAGATGTGATAGCAGTGTCATCAGTAAAACCAGCTCCTGCGTTGTTTCCCTCTGTGGTTTCCATGGTTACATTTGGGTCCATGGCAACAAGCAGAAAATGGCAACACATTACGAATGCCATTGTACTGAAAACAATGAAAGTAACAACATCACTCACTGAATTAATGACTCTTTAGCTTCCTAATCAGATTCAGTCATTTATTTATTGATTGTACTGATTACATATTTGCTTATAGTGTTTGTCAGCGATATTTACAGAAAGGTATTGTGAAAGAGACAGAAAAGAAACAAACATAAACAAAGAAGATATGGTAACTGACATGCCACAGTAGCATATAAATACATGGATGGTGAAAGAGAGGGGCTGCTTAGTTCATCATGAGATGTCCCCAAGGAGCGTGAGCCTGTGCAAGTATAGTTAAGGTATGATTCAGATCCTGATCTCTGATCCATTTTCAATCCTCCCCTACATCACTAAGTGCTGGTCATAGTGGATGGTCTGATTTTTGGGGTTCTCTCTCTGTACTTTGGGGTCATTAACTCGTTAAATAAGGTTTTGAGATGATTGCCATTGTGAACAGGTGTTCTATGATTAAAATCAAATAAACATTTAAAATGTTTTATCAAAGAAAATCTGAAAATTTAAAGCTGAATGAAGCTTAATGTTAAATGTAAGACTTGACATGGTCTTTAATTGATCATTAAAGTCCTACGTTTTCCTCAGCCCTCTAACTCATATCAAGTACTTTTCCCAAACCACTGGGTCGCAGCACAGTTACACTGTCGGTCTCATTCAGTAATAAAAGCAGATAGAGGCATCCTGCACTCTAGCGGTTGCAAAGTTGAACAACGCTCTACTCAAAAGAAGACAGCCACACACTGTGGTGTGAACTTACTTCCCTTCCACTTCATTTCCCTTTGTTACTTCTGGAAGAACTTTTATATACTCAGTACTCAGGGGTGGATCTAGAGAAATCTTCTTAGGGTGGTATGAGGGTTGCATGGAGATCAAATGGGGTGGCAAAATCAAAGTCTTTTTTTAACACATATGCAGCTGTTACATTCTGCAATATGCATTTTATATCATTAAAATAGTAAGTATACACAAATGGAGTAAGTATACACATATTTCAAATAAATATACTAACAGTTTCTGAGCAAACCTCTTCAGAAACTGGCAGGGAGAAGACCACATTGTTCATTGAGTCCAAATGGCTGGGGTTCAAAGGACGGTTCCTCAGGTTGGTGATGAGCATCTGGCGTATGCTGACAGGACTCACCAGCTCAGCTACGAGAAAACAAAAAGTTCATCTGTGTTAATCGTGACATAATCAGACAAATTAAGGATTTAAATGTCAAAACATGATTTTATATCATCATATGCTATTTCTTATTTCTACACACAGGCGATGAGAGGCCCACAGCAGAACTCATTCTTTATGATGTTCTGCTGTGTGATCTACATCGGTGACTTCAGAGTGCATTCCAAGTTTTAAAGGTGCATGGACAATTTAAATATGTGCATGGATAAGGGTGTCTGTGGCCAAAGTGGACATGGTTTAACCTGTAGTGCTTCAATCACAGATCTTGTAGTCTCTTGTGCTGCACGCTCTTTACACTTCCACATTCATGTTACTGAAATTGAAACAAAACAAAAAGACACCATATCATATATTACTTGTTACTTTAAATATCCTCATGGAAAGTGTTAAGATACACTCTGCCCCCTTATTATGATCTTGAAGATGATTACTTCTAAACATTTAATGGTGATGGGATTTATTTACCATTATGTAAGCCTCACCAATAAATGGACTTGTGCCTTTAGCAGCATGCATGCTTTTCGAAAAGAGATGTCCTGTAATAACATATTAACCAAACTTGTGGTTATGAAATAGAAAATTTCAAACAAGCCCAATTGTAGTTTTACAGTACTAATTATATAAAAACATGACAATAATAGCTGATTCATGTCACACTCAGGACTTGGTGTGGGTCTGAAAGCCATCACAGTATTTATTTGCAGATTGGTGGAGAAGTATATGAGTTGAAAAGTTTCATAGAAACTTACAATAAACTCAACTGTGCAGATTTATTCACCTTTCTTCACTCATGTCTGGTTTATTTAAGATAGCCCTGGTCATACAAGTAGTTAAATGTAGGAATGATACACAAATGCCATTTCTTTTCAGCTTGTAATGCTTTTAAAGCCTTAAAATTGTATTCTAAAGCACGATGCTGTGAGCCCCATCCCACCCCTGTAGATCCGCCCCTGTCAGTACTGAACTTGCTGTCTCAGAAAGTGAAAACCAAACTAGAGCTCAAAGTGGAAGTAGAACAAGGCTGAAAATAACAGGCATAAACACTGAGTTTGTTCTTAGAAAATCTTTCTGTATTTACAGGTTTGAACAGACAAGCAGGTACAGACAAAGAGTGCTTATATACACAGCAGCACAAGATGTTAAAATGAGTGCTAAAACTATACGGTATTTACAGATGGACTACAGCGGAAAGTACAGACTAAGAACAAGTCTGCAAAAGAAATTAGAATGTATGGAATTCAATACTACAAAGGAAAAAAAAATGTTTGTGCTAAATGGGCTGACTGACAAAAAGGTTACACCATACATAACTAATATACTGGCAAAAACAAAGATTGAGCGCAAGGAAGTAATGTTTGCTCAAAGTCCTAACGGTCTGAAGTGAACACAAGGTTACGTCATTTAAAATAAAAAAAAAAAAGACTGTCAATAATACTTGAAGTTCATGCAAAGATATAAACCATTAAAATAAAAACAAAAAAGAACTTTTCCCTATTGACCAACCCAAAATAAGAGGGAGGGCGGGGCTTCCTGTGCGGATTATGGAACAGAGTTAGAACGCAGTACGGGCACTTGGTGGGGAGGTACAGTCTCAGAGTCAGCCTCATCCTGGTTGGAAAAGCCGCTCGTTGTGGCAGTGCTGGGGGGTGGTGATGATGTGGAGGTGTTAGCGGTGGTGGTGAGGGTGGTGCTGATGACACTGCTGCTGCTGGTGTTGGTGCTTGTGCAACTGGCAGCAGGTGTAGTGGCCTGCTCCTCTTTGGGCTGCTTACTGGCAAACTCAGTGATGCTAAAGACAAATTGGAGGCAGCCCAGTTTGATGTAGCTGCCATGGTGGAGCAGGGCCGTGCCCTCCCAGCCTGCCCCGCTGCCTCCAATTAGACTGGAGCTACTCGCTTTACAGCTACAAGACGGCTCAGCACCACCCTGACGTTGGCTACTCATCACTCCACCTACTGGCAACAACCCCACCACGGAGTTGGCTCCCTCGTCCTCTTCCCGTTTCTTACTGCGACCTACGCAAAGAAGAAAGACAGCAGGTCTGAGAAAGACGTCTGTACAGACTAGTGTCACGGTAAACTCCATTAATGTAAAGACAATGTAACCATGAAAAGATTTCACTGATTACATTTTATCCACAAAAATTAACACTTTGCTTTGAAAATAAGACTAAAAACATGTGGAAAGCTGAACTGTGGCAAACATGTTTTACACTCATCATCTATAAGCAGTTTCAGAGAAATTTGATTTAATGCTGTTTCACACTGCAGCTCTTTACTAATTAAACAGCTGTCCAAATGATCTTTTATAACAGATTAAGACTGGAAGCTCTATGTGATACGAGCAACATTCAGATTTTACATAACGTGGTCTGCCACAGAACAAGTATATCTGACTGCTCATTTTAGCACTTTATTTATTTACCTTTTTGATTGCTACAATGCCATATGCACCAAGTTTACCACTGTAAGTTTACTACATCCTCCAACAATGAGAATACAATACAATGAGCTCACTGGGACTCTGAGCAGAACAAGAGCCAGCAGCTGCAGTCCAATAACATGGGTTGACTGAAGACAGCTAATGATGATGTTCATTTATTTATTTTATTTTTATATTAAGATAATATTATTCACTTAAGAATAGGCACGCATAGCTCATCACATTTCATAGGCCACTGTAAGGTATGAATTACAGCAAGTCTTCTTGTCATTGGTTCACTATACTGCACAAACTAATTACATGTATCCATTAAGAATGACAAATGTGACCTTGACCACAATTTGGATGAAGAACACTAAAAGCTGACCAATACTGCAGGAGAGTGTCAGCGTTGTAACAAACAGGACACTGACATTAAGCACATGGGGGGCTACACTTTCTGAAATTCTAGCCAAACTAAAAATGATTCTTTTCAGTATTAGAGTATAAATTAAAGTATTCCTTTAAGTTACAGAAGCAATGACGTTATGATTTCTTCACAAATAAAATTTTAACCATTTTAACTAGGGCTGGGCCATATTATACCGTTCACGGTAATACCGGTACAATGTTAGGCAACGATAAGAAAATGAAATATCGCAATAGAATATGGGTAAAACGCGCATGCGCAGTGCCTTTGTTTTTATACGCACATGGCTGATTGTTGAGTGAAACGGATGAACCAGAATTGGTTTGTAAAAATGGTGCAACTTCAGTGATGTGGAACCGGTTTGGTGTTTGTCCGTCAGATACACAACAAAGCACATTTTTTTGTAGAACATGCAAGCGGCCGTCGTTATTGCCGTATTTGTCGGACTAAGGTGCTCGTAAATCTGGGAGTAATCTGGGTCCTAAACTCCGTCCGCTTCAGGTCCCAAAGTCAAACGAACACACAGCATCACTGAGAGTTAAAAACTGTCTAAATTCTTTCATCTTTAATAAAACGATCAGCATTGCTGCTTTACCAGGTGTTTAACATCCAGGCATCCATGAAAACAGAATTTATTACATTTAACGGAGTTAGAAGTTAGCAGGAAGCTAGCGGAAGTTAGCTCACTAGTTTCGCTAGTTACCTAAGCATGATATAGCATGTTCTGACTAAGAGATTTCTGAAAAAATTCAAACGTACAGCTCTGCTATCACTTCCAACATAAATGAAGACAGAAAACTAAACAGCAGTAATGTTTGTAGGGTTACTGAAGTTGGGCTAGCTGGTATATAATGATGTGCTACATGATCGCTAGCGACACAGCTATGTTAGCATAACATAAACAGTGAAGCTGGAGGATGAAGGCTAACACTTTTCCACTCGATAAAAGTTAACGTGAGGGTTCCCGATGGTTAGGGAGAAATGCAATCGTATGGCAGGATGCTGTAAACGGACCAAACTTCAGTCAGGAGAACAACTGAGATAATCCATCCACAATATGAAGTTAGTCATTAATATACTGCAACAACATGGGAATAGAGCAGCTGTGATAGAATACAGCATTAATGAATCAATGGTACAGAAGTGGAGGAAGCAAGAAGAATGAGTTGAATAAAGTTTGATTTATCTGACTGCTTTGTTTCGCTTAATGTGCCTTATAATCCCGTGCACCTTATGGTCCGAAAAATACATATTTGGCTTTTTTATTTGGCTCACTGCAGTTTAATGTTGCAAAGCACCTCTTTTTAACTTCAGTGGATATTATACATGGTTATGCTCAGGATATGTCAGCCCATTTCTACTGGAAATGCCTTTTGGTTAAACTTTCAGCAAGGAATTTGCATTTGCACTGTTAAATTTTTATATAGCTTTAATGCACATAAAAAACAGCTGCTTGTTTAAGTGAAAATAAATGGATGGGGGTTTTTTTTGCGCTAGTAAAGTTGTGGAGTTGTATTTTGTCTCGCATCAATTATATCGTCAGTTATATCGTTAACGCAAATTTTCAAATATATACCGTGATAAATATTTTTGGCCATATCGCCCTGCCCTACCTACAACATGCTCTAATTTTAACCAGAACACATACAGATGAGTGGCTAAGTGGAAGAAGATGGATGGATATTCATAAAATTGTGTTCATACAAAATCTATGAGTGACAACCTCATCAGCAGTCCAAATTTAAACTAACTGGGCACACAGACCTGGGTTCCTTCAAGCCAATCCAAACAGATGAAGGAGATGTACTCACGAATGATTCCTTGGACTTTGGCTACCAGGCCACTGGGTGGACATGGTGAGGTCTTCTCAGAGAAATCGCATGAGTACAGGACATTATCCACTGTGGTGCCATGCTCGCTATAGTTCAGAAGCTCATAATGCTTTGTATTCTGAAGGACGACAAACACACACACACAATTTACATCTTGGTCACTAACAACCACAGGAGCACTCTGCAGAGTGATGTAGTTTAAAGGCCTTACCTCATCATAGAAAATACAGGCATGTTTCCCCGATATGTAGTTGCAGTGACCGTAGTTTGTAAGGCACACATCCATGTCAGCACCTAAAAGAAACAGTTAAAGACTTAAACACCCTTTCCCACAACACAAAGAATATAGATTTGCAACATGGATTTTTTTTCTGCAATATTGATGTGTCAAAATGTATTTTAATGTCCTGCACTCCAATGTGACATATTGTGTTTTTGTCCAATAGTTTTTATTCCACATGGTCCTGTTGTAACCCTCACAGGTCTAACAACTTACTTTCACAGACAACTTGCTTAAAATATTCCGATTTAAAGATGAAGGTATCAACTATCACTCAAACTGACTAATGCAGAGATTGGGAGCTAGTACAGGCTCAATATATTATTATATTATACTCTGTCGTGTATTGCTGCCTGTCGTACAGAAGTACAGTCATGGTTAAAAGGATACCTTCTGTCAAGGTTTACATATTAGGACAAAATGAAAATCATCTGGGTCTTCCCAGGTCTTGAAATACAACCTCAGATGAACTATAAAATATGACATTACACTGTCATGTATTTGACAAAAACTAAGCCAAAATGCAGAATTAGTGTATGAAACACTAAGCAAACCCTTACTGCTTCCATAGAAATAAAGATGGCAAGTAGCAGGTACATACTGCTAATCAAACGCAATTGATTAACTGATTATCAGCATGAGTGACCACCTCTATAAACTCAGAAGCATTCTGGTGAGTGTCAACATAATGCCAAAGAGGAAAGATGTCTTAAAGAATAAATGAGTGCTGCACGTCAGTATTTAAAGTGGCATAAAGCCAGTCCCAAACACGCTCACAATTGTACCATCTGTGGCGTGTCCAGCGGGGTGGCCTGGGGGGGCACAGGCCACCCCCCCAACCAGACTGGCCACCCCAGGTGCCACCCCGAAGCCAAAACAATAAAATCCAATGAAATATCAAATGTACGATCATGTTTTCACAGTGAAGCTCAGATATCCGAGTGTAAGTGAATGCAGCATCGGCTTCTGCGCTATGAGCATCATGTTAGCAAAGGTAGGAGAGCCAAGCACGAAAGACAGCGCCACAGAAAACAGTTTTTCGGCGAAAGATTAACAGTTTAACATAGCTGGACTGGCCATCGAGCATGGCGGAGCTTCCACGGCGGCTAGCAGGTGGATGAGGCAAGGGGAGGCAGGAGGAGGAGAGACCCGAGGCAGCCGCCAGTCCGAGTGTCAGGTGAACTGAACTTCAGGTAAGAAGTTATGACTGCAGTCTATCTGGGTCAGATATAAACCAAGTTTAGGTGGAGTTTATTTTCGTTGTGCTGACTTTTTACAGTCAGTTACAATAACACGTACTGCGTGCTAGCTAGCATGACGGAGTTTCTATACAGCTGGGTGGGTGCTGTGATGTTACTGATGGTGAACTTTATTTTATTCATAAGGTTAGTTTGTAGAGTTGCCAACGGCTCCTTAAAAATGGAATGCTCCCTCATTCAGAGAAAATATTACACGTTTGGTATTGAGCTGAGAAGAGACGCAGTTTGTCCCGGACTTCAGCTAGAATGAAAAAAAGACACAAAGCTGGAGTTATTCTGTCTTTACGCTGCACAGCTGCCTCCTCTTCTCTCATTCTCTCCCCTCTCTCTCCTGTTGCTACTTCAATCATGAAACTGATCAATGATCAGCTGATCGGCTTTTCTCTCTTGTTTGTTTATCGCCCACTTTGTGCCAGAAAGAGGAAACCAGCGGATGTCGCGCTAAACAACAGCAGCACGTTTAAGCTTGATCAGCTGTTGTTAGAATTTATTTAATATTTCTTTCTAGTATCAGCTGATGTTTGCTGGAGCCACAGCTGTAAAAGCTGCTGGTCATGATATCGGTTTGGATATGTGGTGAGAGGGAAACATGAAGATGAAACCAGGAGATGTCCTTACTGAATCATCAGAGCTGAACAGGTGATGGAGAAACAGGTTTACCTTTTAGGTGACATGGATGAGTTGAAGGGAAGTTATGAACTGTTTCTGAGAGACAAATAACACCAGGATCCTTTTCTACGTAGCTGACAGCTGGTAACTGTGCAGGGGCAGATCTAGCAAAGTTATGCCAGGGGGCCGGGTAGGGCATTAACAGGGAAAGGGGGGCACAAAGAAATACTTTTCTTACTTATTCTCATTTAAAATATCTAGCTTTTATTAAATAATTATCTGAATCTTGCGAACAAAGTTTTTATCTGACGTAAAATTTATAGAAATCATACATATACCAACAAGACAGTGTACATCGCTGTCACAACAGCGTTTGTCTTCATTCAAAGGCTTTATGGCTTTAATACCTGCACTGAAAAAAATGCAATAGGGTGGTTGTTGAATTTGCATAGAATTACTTCATATATCCAGCATGACTAATTTAAATTTCACATCTAAACATATTTTTGTCTTTTAATTTTCACATATTCTTTAAGAATATTCATTCTTTTAGAACAAATCATGTTGAAAAGAAACAAGTTAGTCGTGTTTTATCCTCAAGCTCCGCCCCCTGGAAAGGAAAAATCGGCTGCACTGTCCGCCATTTTTGTCTCTCGCTTTGGAAAATCTACTACCATCTGGAGTTTTACACTTGAAGGTAAATAAGATTTTAAAGCTAACACACCAGTGAGAAAGAGTGTAGACCCTTTATATATGTGGACTTTTACTGGGGTGTTGTTATTTTACAGGTATGTGGGCTGTTTATCGAAAACCATGAAAGGCCAATGTTAGGCTCCAGTTAGCTAATGGTAACCGAAATTATGCGATAAGCAAATTAGTAATTAACATATATAATGTGAGTTAATATTGTTTGTATATTCTTTCAGTCTAAATTAACAGACTATTACAAACTTGCATCGGTGTCTGTAGTAAGTGGTGGTACCTGCAGTGTCTTAAACATTAAACAAGCTAATGTAGGGCCGGGATATGACTAGTTTGTTGAAACATGTCTGCTGCCAATGTGACTGCGCACACACGGTAACATTACCAGCACATAGCCACAGCCGCTATAAACATGCTAAAAGGTCAATCTAGCTTCTGTAGTCAGCAGCTGGAAGACTCAACACAGACACAAGATTCAGTGTAACGGTTATCTAAATGTTGTGTGTCCTGTTTGTAAGCCCAGAAAAAGAAATTAAATAAAATGATGACCTTGAGCTTCAAGCTAATGTAAGCGTAATGCTATAGCATAAAGCTAATGCAATGATGAGGTTGTTAAATTAGTAAAAATACAGTAAATATATCCAACATGAATCATTTATATTTTTGGTCTAAACATAATTAAGTCTCACGCCTTTCACTTGTTTTAGAAGGATGTTCAGTCTTTTAAAACCAGTCATGTCAAAATAACAGAAAATAGTTATGTTTTCTGTTGAAACTCCACCCCCCAGGGTGTGTTCTGCGAGGGAAAATTCACTGTGGCGGTCCGCCATTTTTTGTCTTCGCTTCGTTTACCTTTGGTGCTGAGCTTTACTTTGTCGAGGTAAACTGAAAACTACATGTTTGAGAGGAAACGAAGAGAACATCCATTAGATGGGGAAGTTTTTCTCATGAATTGCCGTTGAGCAACATAATGGAAAAAACAAGTCATTCCTTAAGTTAACTAACGATAATGCTAGCTTAAGCTGCGGGACAATATTATGTGCATTAGCTTTTTTTCAGTGTGTGCCCAGTCACATTCGCTTGTTTTTTCTCAGTGAATACAGACTAACTAACTTGTGTCCATTTAGTTAACTGGTTGTACCTAAAATGTTTTAGTTAAACAGTTAAACAAGCTAGTTTGCCATGGGGTGGGCTCTGTGTGTGTGTGTGTGTTCCGGGGGGGGGGTCTTCACTAAAGTCGGTTTATTTAGGGCATGACACCTATGCAGTACTCATTAGGAGAGGAAGTGCATGACGTGGGGCTTTATTTCATGTTCTGGGACAGTGAATGTAATGTACTGATAACATGTTAAAGACACAAAAACCCAACAAATTATTTTAACTGATTTATAGAGAGACTGAGAGGAGGGCTTAAAGTGATAAGAAAAAAATGACAATATAAATATGTTAAATTTATATTTTCTGTATCGATATATGGTGCTTATCCCTGCTGAAGGGCAGATTGGTGTTGCTTCAGAACAATTCTCTAGCGCTGTTACGTAGAGGTGTTACAGTTAAGGTTTTAATAACATTATTTTATTTACTAGGGAAGATTTGCATATGTTATCTCACATTCTGTAAGGTAAATTTTCTGGAAAGGTCAAATTAACTAATTTAACTAAGTATTAATAAAAGACCTTGATGTGTATATGACAATAATAGATGTAGTTTCTGGGTCATTTTCAGAACTGCAAAATGGCCAGAAGGAGGCAACTGCTGTGGTTGCAAACAGGCTTTGGGTGGTATGGAAGTAAGGGCAACTATGGAACTGCTCAGCAACATGGGACCCATAGCTAATAAATAGTAATATGACAAAAATAACAACTTTGTGTGGATGTAACCTTGTGAGATCTGAGATTTTGACTGCATTTTTATGTGACAACTTCTCTTTTTAGATAAATGCAGAGTTTAAGTGCATTACCACCATGCCACTGCAGTCCAGATTACTCTCGCAGATAGATGTGCTATCTGACAAACTAATAAAGGTCTTCAAAAGGCGAGGAGGACAAATAGGAAGAAGACTTCAGAACATTCTGGAGCCCACGGCCCAGGTAAGAAAAAAAATAATTTGTGTATACACTTTAGGGAAAATAATAATTTTAACAAAATACTGCTTGTCACTCTATGCCAGGAGTATGTTGAAAATCACCTGGGATTTTCACAATTTAACATGGGTGCGTTTTTTTTTTTTTTCTTTTACCTGCATTAGAACTATGTGTGGAGTTCATAGTTGAACACCTCTCTATGCTCTGACAGTATTCTGCTTCTTTGCATGGATATTTCACTTCAGAAATGCATTACCTTTTTAAGCATTCTGAGGACTCAAATCACATGCTGTAATGAATCCATTTTTGTTCACCTAATGTGTTAATGTTAACATTTTTTGGAATAGTGACACAGATTAAAATAAGATTTGGTATAATGTTCTTTGACCAGTGTTCTGTTTAATTAAATTGTGGAATTCTGCATTTTCTAGGCCACAGATGAAGCCATTATCCAACGATCTAATAAGGAAACAACCATGGGAATTTACATCATAAAGTCAAGAGATGCCAATGGCAGCCCTGAGGACATCGGGATAGTCCTTGAAGGCCAGAGAGTCTAGCAGGATTTGGATAACTATACCCTAGCAGCTGCAATGCTGTTTGGACTAATGTACACTTTGAACCTCACCTACCCACTGGAAAAGTATACCTTGGAGGTATTATAGAAACTGGTTATGGAGCTCAAAAGGAACAGCCTTTCGAAGAAGGCCCAGGTTTTCAGGACCAGACTGTACGATTGAACAGTTTTCCAGTTATGATGTGGGAACAACATGTTTACCTCTTCGAATATGTACCATCCTTTCTTTTAAGCCAGCACTGGTAAAGTTGCAGTACATAGTGAAACTTATTTTTCTGGCACTTTTCAACTGGGGCCTTTATTACTGCAGTGTTCAGTGTTCACTTTTCAAGCCATGGCTCTTTTGAAAAAAAATTCAAACTTTGAATGTCCATTTTTCTCAATGGAAATGGTGCCTTGCACCAATTTCACCAGTTTGCAATTTCTTTCCCAAGGTGCACCACTACAAACAGATTGCATGGTCTAGTATTAGTGATTGTGATGTTTAGTGATAGAAGCAAGCCAATACTAATCAGTTTAGGTCTCTTGGTTTTGTGCCTGTGGGTTATAATGTTATTTTAAGTCTCTTCTTTGTGTCATTTTAATAATTACACCCCTGTTGCCATATTACCTTATGGCTCTTACATTTAAAAAACTATTTTTTACATAAGCGTGATGTCATAAGGCCCCACAATGTTGAATCCAGGTTACAGCAGATAACTTTGAGGAATGTTGTGGAATGTTTTTCAAGAGATGCATTGTACAAATATGACTCATGTATATTTTGGAAGCCTGAATTGAAAGTCCATTGTTACAACTGTGTAGGATTTTCAAAAATACAGGTCATTGTTCAAAAATGTTTTGCTTTTTTCTTTGAAAAGTGTACAGTACATACAGTAAGATCAGCCTTAATTTAGTTTTATTTATTGAACACTCAATTATATATTAGATTATATATTATATATTAGAAATTTGTTATAAAATAAAATAAGCTTACCATAAAATAATCTTGTCAATATAACACATAGTAGTCCAATACAATTAACACAAAAAGTTCATGTCTGATAAACAAGTGGTTTCTATAAATATTTGACCGGAATGAAAAACATAACAACAACATAAAAAAGTCATGTTCATGTTACCAGAAAAATGTGTGCAGGTATAACATGAAAAACTAAGGTTAACCAAACATAACTTAATTTCGTGCAACCGCTTACAATAATTTTTTTTATGTTTATCCCACTGATTATTTTTTTCAGTGTGGTGGGCCGGTCTGTTGTCAAAATGCCCAATTTTTTGTCCCAGTCCAGCCCTGCAGGTTAATACTGGCAGTGTCACCATGCCAGCTGACTGTATTTCATCATCAGCCAGTGTTGTTCTTTATACATCAATATTACCAAAGTTTACCATAAGGCAGCATAGAAAGTATTTACTTGCTTTCAGGTTTCATTCAAATGTTAGTCTTTTCATTTGTTTCCCCACTTTTTTCCTGTTTCAAAATCAAACACCAGTTTGTAAGAAGATTATCTTCTTTTTTTAATAGGCAGATAAAGTTTTGCATTGGCTAATTTGCCAATTGTATGGCATTAAAAATGTTTGTATTTTAATATTCAAAAATGTTTTTGCCCAAAACATATGTGCCCTATATGTCAGTAAAAATACTATGCAAATATTGCTGTCCTTGAATGCTGAGTAAACACTGACAAAGCACTGATTGTATCTCTTGTACTTTATCAACGCAGTATCTAAAAACTTTGCACCGTAGTGGTTAAAACCTCATTCTAATAAGAGTCAGAAGCAAATTCAGTTATTAGGTTTACAGGGTTATTGAATGATGGTTAACGGTTGGTAGATTTTTTTTTTAACATTATCTGCCAATTACATCTGCCACCCTTCTCCAAATTTGTGCCCCTACCTGGCCCCCCCAACAAAAATTTTCTAGACACGCCACTGTGTACCATGAGAAGGATTATTCACTATTCAAGTGGAAAACATTCAAGATAGCTGCAAAATATTCCCAGGAGGTGAAGTCCAAAAAATTCACCTAGGATCAGGCAGTGCAATGACTCCAAGCACATCAGCAAACCTACACAAGAATGTCTGGTGGTTCTGCAAGCTAATGAATCATGGCGTGTTGTAGGGCTGGGCCATATTATACCGTTCACGGTAATACCGGTACAATGTTAGGCAACGATAAGAAAATGAAATATCGCAATAGAATATGGGTAAAACGCGCATGCGCAGTGCCTTTGTTTTCATATGCACATGGCCGATTGTTGAGTGAAACGGATGAACCAGAATTGGTTTGTAAAAATGGTGCAACTTCAGTGATGTGGAACTGGTTTGGTGTTTGTCCGTCAGATACACAACAAAGCACATTTTTTTGTAGAACATGCAAGCGGCCGTCGTTATTGCCGTATTTGTCGGACTAAGGTGCTCGTAAATCTGGGAGTAATCTGGGTCCTAAACTCCGTCCGCTTCAGGTCCCAAAGTCAAACGAACACACAGCATCACTAAGAGTTAAAAACTGTCTAAATTCTTTCATCTTTAATAAAACGATCAGCATTGCTGCTTTACCAGATGTTTAACATCCAGGCATCCATGAAAACAGAATTTATTACATTTAACGGAGTTAGAAGTTAGCAGGAAGCTAGCGGAAGTTAGCTCGCTAGTTTCGCTAGTTACCTAAGCATGATATAGCATGTTCTGACTAAGAGATTTCTGAAAAAATTCAAACGTACAGCTCTGCTATCACTTCCAACATAAATGAAGACAGAAAACTAAACAGCAGTGACGTTTGTAGGGTTACTGAAGTTGGGCTAGCTGGTATATAATGATGTGCTATGTGATCGCTAGCGACACAGCTATGTTAGCATAACATAAACAGTGAAGCTGGAGGATGAACGCTAACACTTTTCCACTCTATAAAAGTTAACGTGAGGGTTCCCGATGGTTAGGGAGAAATGCAATCGCATGGCAGGATGCTGTAAACGGACCAAACTTCAGTCAGGAGAACAACTGAGATAATCCATCCACAATATGAAGTTAGTCATTAATATACTGCAACAACATGGGAATAGAGCAGCTGTGATAGAATACAGCATTAATGAATCAATGGTACAGAAGTGGAGGAAGCAAGAAGAATGAGTTGAATAAAGTTTGATTTATCTGACTGCTTTGTTTCGCTTAATGTGCCTTATAATCCCGTGCACCTTATGGTCCGAAAAATACATATTTGGCTTTTTTATTTGGCTCACTGCAGTTTAATGTTGCAAAGCACCTCTTTTTAACTTCAGTGAATATTATACATGGTTATGCTCAGGATATGTCAGCCCATTTCTACTGGAAATGCCTTTTGGTTAAACTTTCAGCAAGGAATTTGCATTTGCACTGTTAAATTTTTATATAGCTTTAATGCATATAAAAAACAGCTGCTTGTTTAAGTGAAAATAAATGGATGGGGGGGGTTGCGCTAGTAAAGTTGTGGAGTTGTATTTTGTCTCGCATCAATTATATCGTCAGTTATATCGTTATCGCAAATTTTCAAATTTATATATAGCTCCTTCAGTGGCAGGCTGCGGCACCCACGGTGTGGGACGGAGAGACTTCGCAGGTCTTTCCTCCCCACTGTTGTCAGACTCCACAACAAAGACTTCAGCTGATCTAACACACACATGTGCAATAACACTAAGTGCAATACTCTTTTTCTGAAAAAGTTGTATTTTTTACTCAGCTGTATAAAGCATTTGCATTCTATTTTTATCCTATTGTATATTTTATTCTATTTATTCTACTGTATATAGTATTTTATTTTATTCTATTCTTTACAGTTGTGTACAGTATTCTTATTTCTATTCTATTCTATTCTATTCTTATTGTATTCTAATTTTGCTATATAACTTTTGCACTGTCCACTTCCTGCTGTGATAAAACAAATTTCCCACGTGTGGGACTAATAAAGGTTATCTTATCTTATCTTACTTCCCATTTTTATATCTGTAGGAGTGATTAGCTCAGGTCCAAGACACCAAACCAGGAGCCCTGGTATACCTGCTGTGTTGGCAGCTTTGCAGCGGTAATGCCATCACACACCTATATCCATTCATGCTAGCTGTTACGGTGCACGTGTACGTGCTGCAGTATTCTTCTGAACAATAGGTGTTGCCAGTCCTCAAAATTAGCGCTGGTATAGAAGGAGAAGAAGTCAAGGTTTTTGCCAAGTTTCAACATCTCCCTCTGTATAACCTGTGAATCTCTGAACTTCTGCACTGATATGATGTTAGAATGCCATTAAAAACAGACTTTAACCCAGCTGCAGCAGCAATGGAACAACACACCAGATTATAAAAATGGAGAAGTGTATGTATGACCAGCAGAGATGACAGCTTACAACATGTAACATCAATTTTGCTATATGGTGACATTTGCCAGGCACCACACAGCAGGTATAATGGGGCCCTACCTATGTTGTACTTCTGTCTTACTAAACTTTAGTCACAAGGCAAGAATATAACCTAAATCAAACATGCTTAACTGGAGTTTGGTGAACTGGTATGATTTTATAAAAGTACATCAGAGCAGCTTTAATTGTATTCTCCTACGTGAACCTTTCCCCATCAAAGGTGAAACCTAAGAGTTGCTCAGAGCCAGGGCACAGAACGCAGCAGGGTCAAAGTCACAGCGACAGAATGTCCTACCTGATCCTATGTGTAACGTCCTATAGCACATGCTGACAGCTGCTCCTTTTCCTGTCAGAGGGTAAAAGACCGCTCGGGCTTGCACCTTTTTCTGACCTGGAAGGAGGAGAGTGTAGGTTTTAATAATTAGAACAAAACAGCAATCAAACAGCAGAAAAACTGACTTCTTGACAAGTAAACAGACTAAATTGTAGTGCAAAGGTGTCTTACTGTTTGGGTGGGGTGCTGAGGTTTTTGGGGTAGTGCTGGTGGTGGGGGGAGGTTGAGTACTGGGCACTTTGGGAGCAAAGAGCTGCTGGATCCTCTGATTGGCCAAGAGCTCGATCATCTCTGCATCCAGTTTGTCCAGCTCGATCCGTGCACAAAAACACAAACACAACCGCTAGAAGCTAATTACATCTTCGTGTGCTTCATAGCAGAACACAGCAATACAAAGGCTCTTAAATTGTCACATGTGGCCACAGAGTGACAAACTCACCCCCATCCTCCTCTTTTCCATCCTTCATGCAGCTGGACAGGTTGGTGATGGAGGACAGTGTGTTGGGCAGCAGTGAGTCCATCAGTGCAGGAGCAGCCTTTATGTCTGAGGGAAAGGAGAAGAAAAACAGACAAACTGATGAGATGAGATAAGAGAAGGACTAGTTTTTGATAGTTCACTATAAAGGAAAAAAGTGCACAGGATCAATAGCAATAGTAAATATTCAAAAGAGAGAAAACTCAGGTCTTTCAAAATGAACTTCTCATTTGTTCCCACTTGTTTTGACAGTTTAACTATATACATTATCTGCCAAAAAGCTCAACTCTTTCATTGTATTTACATCCCATATCAAAATCACAGTTCCACTTTCTTGAAGAAACATTTTCCTAAAGACAAAAAACAGATAAATTATTAAAAGTAGAAATAACGGAATAAGAATTTTAAGTGACCTGCCAAATAAAATAAGCTATGCATCCCATGTATCCTAGACTAAAGCATAAAATAAAATGGCCTTCTTCCCATCTTCTTGGAGTTCTTTCTTACATTATAAGGGGAAAAAAGAGTTCTGACAATATTGCAGCTCCTGGATGAAGTAGAGTTGGTCTGTGTGCATGATAATAATAATAATAATTCAGCCGAACAGCATGACTATTAACACAATTTCTTTAACGTTAAAAATGTATTTATATTGATTTAAATGTGTAAAATAATGTTGCTAAAGCCTTAAATTAAATGTTCTCTCATACACCCCATGGCCCCCATTTACATGTATAATGAGGAGAGAGTAATATAATAATTATTCGATTATAGTATCATTATTATCATTAGCTGTATAAAGTGAAACATTAAGACTGCAGCTTTGACATTTCTGATGATGTGTACCTGGAGTAGGTGCTGAACCAAACTTCACTGAGTCGTGCTCCTGGCTGCCTCTAGATGGTGCATCTGTGAAGGAACTGCTGGTGATTGAGAAGGAGGGCTTTTCATCGGTGCTCATACACTCCTCCTGGGGCTCTGTCTGGCTCCTGTGGTTCTGATGGCCACTGTGGGGCCATATCGTGGGGGCAGTGGGGCAGTTCTGTTGAGCACATGCATTTACAGAGCTCTCGGGTTCCTTCTTAACCATTTCTGTTCCTATGTGGTTCACCAGTGCAGAGGCAGAAGCTGAGTCTGATGGCGTTTTCCCAGGCTTCAGTCTGTTCTGTAGCTCAGCCTGCCTGCAGGAATCTGAGGCACTGTTACAGTCTACAGGTCCATTGGCTCTGGGAGGCTGAACCAATTCCAGAGGTCCATTAGGTTTCCTACAGTTCTGACATGGTGTCACGGTGCATTTGCAAAGAACTAGCCCTGATGGGCTGTCCTTGGAAAGAGAGGCCCCCTGGGAGTCACTGGGTGTACTGCAAGCTTTAGAGCAGGCATCAGGGGAAGAAGTCCTTTCTAATGAGGCCTGAGTTTTCATGTCCTCTGATGGTCCACTTGATTGTGTATTTGCTTCTCAAAGTCCCACTCTGTTGATGAGGCCTTCTGTTTGATGGATAGGTGTCACATGATACTGCACTGGAGAGCGATGACATCCTGAATCCAGCTGAAATTGAGTGGGGTTTCTCTCCATAGCAGCCGCTATTAGGAGCTGAAAGGGCCTCTTGAGGAGTCACAGGGTCGGAGCAGAAACTGTAGAACGCTCGAGCTCTGCACCCTGAACTTCATCCTCGGGCTCTGCTGCCTCCTCCTCTCCATCATTCTGCTCCTCTGAGGGGGTTGGGGTGGATGAAGTGTTGGAATTTGGACTCCCAGGTCGGCTGCTTGGCCTGCTGCTGGTTCTGTGGTCCAATAGTCGTACCTGGGCCACTCGTAGACCAGGGCCTGCAGCTCCAGCCCCCAGAGGTAGACCGTCAAGCTGCAGCTGGCCAGGGTTGAGCTGCAGCTCCACGGATGGAGAAGCGGAGTGCTTGGAGGAGGATTTCTCTGGCAGGCCGTTGGTCTGTTCAGACTTCTCTTCTGTACATAGTCACACAAAAAACCCAAACACTGATTTACAAAGCCATCTCTTGACCCTGCTGTCTTAGCTAGTTATCTCCAACCTTCCTTTTACCTCAAAATTTCTTGAAAAAATAATTTTAAAAAAGCTAACAGATCATCTGCAGAGGAATGGCTTATTTGAACACTTTCAGTCAGATTTCAGACCAATCACAGCACAGAAACAGCTTTAGTGAAGGTTACACATCATCTTCTCATGGCCTCAGTGCACCATTCGATACTGTTGACCATAATATTTTATTAAAGCTATTAGAGCATCCTGTAGGTATTGATTTCTGCAGTAGTTTGTATCATATCTATCTAATAGACTCCAATTTGTTCGTGTAAATGGAGAGTCCTCTTCACACACTAAGGTTAATTATGGATATGCTAGGACCAATTCTGTTTACATTTTAAATGCTTCCCTTAGGCAGCATCATTAGAAGACATAGCATACATTTGCACTGCTATGCAGAGGACACCCAACTTTATTTATCCATGAAGCCTGATAACACACACCAATTAGTTAAACTGCAGGAATGTCTTAAAGACATAAAGACCTGGACGGCCGCAAACTTTCTGCTTCTTAATTCAGATCAAACTGAGGTTATTGTACTCGGCCCTGAAAATCTTAGAAATATGGTATCTAAGCAGATCCTTACTCTGGATGGCATTACCTTGGCCTCCAGTAACACTGTGAGGAACCTTGGAGTCATTTTTGACCAGGACATGTCCTTCAATGCACATATTAGACAAATATCTAGAATTGATTTCTTCCAATTCCAATCTTTGTGTAATATCTCTAAAATAAGAAATATCCTGTCTCAGAGTGATGCTGAAAAACTACTTCATGCATTTATTACTTCTAGGCTGGACTAGATGTTTTCTAATATTTTGGGACATCATTTTAGAGACAAAACTTTACTTTTTACTTACCACATTGTTCATTCTCGCCAATGTCTGAGATGCAGCAGACGATAATTTACACTTTGCACCGTCTTCATGGATTATTGGTTCATTTTTGCGCAGATTATATAATACAGTCAGTCTTCTATTCCTTGCAGTCATATCAAACACACAGGCCAGCACCAAGAAATAAAGAAAAGTGCAAGACGCACTGAAAACGCTGACCTGTGTATCTCAATAAAAAAAAGAAAACTATATACATATGTACAGAAATAACTCCTCAGACGAGCCGTGATGGTGATGGTCTCTGTGTAAGATGGAGAGATGTTTCCAGCCTTTCCAGACACAGCGCAGACATGAGGAGTTCGAAAGTTTGCTCCAAAGCACGAGGAAACATCCATATGTAACATCCATATGCTATATGTCCAGGAAAGGCTTCATTACTGATCACAGCCGGAGACGTTTCCTTGGTGGAGGGGGGCTCCTGCTGCTGCTCTCCTCCTCTGCAGGCTTCCTCTTTGCACCCTGTGTAAACCTCTTCAGAAACTGGCAGAGCACCGACATGATTACTCTGCCGTCAGAGGTGTAGTCTGTAACTCTCCAGCGATTTGTCATTTCCCTCTCCTCTGTGCAGTACACAGTGGAAATGACTCTGGTGATGGTGCGGCCGTCGACATGCAGGGTGCAGACGCAGTTCCTCCGGTCTGCCTTCAGGACAGAAAGATCTGCCTTCTCTGGAAGTAGAGGTGTGAGCAACCGTGAATGGAGGTGGGACCCTGCAGGCAGCACCATTAAACCAGCTGGTGAGTCGGTAGGAGGAGATGGCGTGTTGTTCTCCCTCTGACTCTCTGGCACATGGGTGAAAGGTGTCCTCAGCTGCAGTTTGTTAAAGAATCCCCTGAAGGCAATATAAGGAAACGCCTTCGTCCCCGTAACCAGGTTGTGGTATAATGAGAGAACCAGATTTTCCATCGAGTCCACATGGCTGGGGCTCAAAGGACGGTTTCTCAGGTTGGTGACGAACATCTGGCGTACGCTGACAGAACTCACCAGCTCAGCTACGAGAAAACAAAAAGGTCCTCTGTGTTAATCGTGACATAATCAGACAAATTACGGATTTAAATGTCAAAACATGGCTTCATATCATCATATGCTATTTCTACACACAGGCAATGAGAGGCCCACAGCAGAACTCATTCTTTATGAAAGCATTAAGATTGGTAGAAGGTGAGAAAAATGGTTTTGCACTGTGAATGACTAAATTTCATGTTTTAAACCAAAGACCACACCACCAAACTCTGCTTGTTAGCATGTTTAAACAGTAAAAATGTCCTGCTGATAGAAATCATTTGCAAAATTCACATTTTAGCTGCATGTAAATTAAAAATTTACAGCTCATAGTAAAGAATAACTTTGTGTGTTCTTGGTGACTGTGAACAACATTTCATGATAAATGAATGTAATCCATAATGTTTGAGAATTGTGGACACATTGTCAGTAAGGCTGCGTAGAGTTTCAGTGATGTTTAATAATGAATTCATGTTCAGCACTTGTTCTTATTTTATTTAAACATCAATCTCTTGAAAATAAAACAGCTAAAGTCAGGTGAGAAACCTCCAACCTGCTTATTGCATGCACACAGTTTCAATTTCTCACCGAGCACATAACATACATCTGGACACCTGTACAGACACGGCAATACACAATGCACTCACATAAATATGATATACTTAATTCAGCATCTCGCAGTAGCCATAACTGATTTTGCACATAAGATCAAATTTGGTCACATGTCCACATGACTCCATAATCTCCCTCGAAATTAGGCTATATCTTTTTTATTTAATATTGCCAGCTCTATAAGCTCAACGAGTGCCTCTGTGAACTCTCACAGCTCCATCATGCTTCTATACAGGTTCGTAATTTATTAACTTTATCGTCTAATTCAGGGCCAGTTGCCAAAACATGTAAACTCAAACCCTCCACATACAGAAACGGGACTCCAGCATGACCGCACTGACGTCAGCCTCCCGCAGGTTCTAATAACTGACGTCGTTTCCATGGCGCGTGCATTAAATTGAGTGAGGGGGGGGGGGGTAGCATTTTTCAAAAAAAAATGCCCAAAATTGATTTTTCTAAAGTTTGACATATTTCACCTGAAATGTTCACACTCGTGAAATCTTACTCGCTTTAAAGTAATAAAAGGCCAGTCTAAGGTGTATTTGTTTGCTTAAATATTCTATTATACTTATTAGCTTACTAAGCTTTACCATAGCGCTCATCAAGAATACGGGTGACACCAATGGAGAGCAGGTACTGCTCACGCCGTACTCCACTGGAGCTCATTTTTGGGTGCTTGGATCGTCCTTCCTTCAAAGCTTTGAAACTTTGGGAGTCGTTTGCAAAGTTTTGCAAACAGGTTTTCACAGCGCTATCAAACTAACCTCCTGCTAGCACTCTCATGTGAAAACCAAATTCGATTGTTGGCTTCTGCTTTTATACCTGCCGCTCTACACGTCATCCTCATCACCTTGACTACCAGGGTCACGCACGCGACGCGGAGTGATAAACATTTATGCTTTATTTATTCAGAATAAGTTTCCTATAATTATCAGATTTAAAAAAAAATAATAATTCTCATTTAGTTTCACAGTTTCGACCCATAAGTATTTTAATTATTGTATTATTGTAATATGTAATGTGTTTTTAATCATTAATTCGTCTCTTTATAAACAATAAGTATCAATAACTGAAAGCCATAAAGAAAATTCATCACGTTAATTAAGTTTGCTTATTTCCTTTGTTAAAATTAACTGAGTCAGGCCGTCCGTTTAAAAAAAATAGAAAAGAAATCACGTTCATGCAGGGAAAAAATAAATATTTAAATGAATGAATAAAAAATTAATACATAAACAAAACGTGTATAATAAAGTTGTTGTACTGTGAAATATTGTCGCTTTATTTAGCTGCGCCTTTGATAAAAATGTTTCGCCTTTTTCCCCGTTGTAGCTGTACAGAGTGAAATTCACCTGAAATGTGTTACAAACACTTATGTACACTTATTTATGCGCAATTTTTGAGGACACTGACTTTAAACTATTTTACAAACGCGAATTTCAAACTTGAATAAATAACGATCCGTTGCGCTTTTACAATAGCCTATGGAGCTGCTGCATTTATAACATTTTTATTGAAAATTTCTCTCCGTAAATGTTGTAAAGTCAAATAAAACTGGCAAATTAAAGTAACGCCTCTTTTATACAGTATAGCCTCATAAAATCACACAGCTGTGACATTAACCAAAAACACCAAAATGTACCAGAATAACGGGAAGAGCATAAAGAAGGATAGAAACGGCTCATAATCCAAAGCATATTCCACATTATCGGTCAAACATGATGGAAGCAACGTTATAGCGTAGGACTGCCTGCAGGTCACTGGTTCCCCTCAGATGATGTGACTGCTGATAGAAGCAGCAGGGTGAACTCAGAAGTGCGCACTGCAGTACTATAGTCTCTGCTCAGATTCAGCGATTTGGCTGACGTCGGTTGATTGGACTGCATTTAACGGTGCAACTCCATAAGGACCCAAAATGTACTGCAAAAACAACTCAAAATATCCCAAGGCAAAGAAATCGGATATTCTTAAATGTTCAAACCAATCAACACTCAAAAAAATAACTTGTTCAATTTACGTAATACAGTTACGTCAACAATTTCCACTGAGTTTTGTTCTAATTCTAAATTATTATTAAGATGCAAATAAGTAACTTATGTGTAACTAATAAGAAAATCAGGTAATTCCAACCTTATCTGGTCAGCTTTGATTCAAGTAATAGGTCTGTGTTCACCTAATTAAAGTGACCAAAACAAAAATTCTTAAATGTGTTGATTAATGCAAACATAAATATTTCATTATACTGAATTAAGTTCTATTTACATAAGTAAGTTAACCGTATTTAGTAAAACCAATCAAACAATACTTCGCAGCTCTTAAATTAGTGTGGCACTGGATTTTATTTTACTTAACCTGTTTTAACTGGTACAACCGTAGTAGTTTAAAGTTGATTTACTAAACCAGGACATGTAGTTAAGTTACAGCACTTTAGTTTTGTGGAACAAACATTTATTACTAATGAAGCAGAGATATCTCTGAGTATCAATAAACATTTTCCTTCTTCTTTATTGGGCGTAATGTTTAATAGTTTTCACTAAACAGTAAATAAGTGAGAAAAGTGGTTCTATTTCACTCTTACATTAATAAGATTATAGCTGGTGATTTTCTATGCTGTGTTAATATTGTGTCAAATCCTGTTTAAAAAGCAAACCAACAACAAATGGACTCTGTAGCAGAAAGGAACTACACATACCAAGTTTTGGAGAAACAGAAAATAATTACTTAAGGTACGCAACCCTTGTGACATCTCTTATTGCCCCGTCTTTCATGCCAATCTTTGTTACATTCTCCATTTTTTATTTTTCACCCTTCCCTGTCCATCCATCCATCCATCTTCCAGCTGTCTTAGGGCGAGAGGTGAGGTACACCCTGGACAGGTGGCCAGTGTGTCGCAGTCAGAGCTGGGAGCCCCCTTCCCTGACCAACATAAAATGAAAATCTCATATGAAAAATTTGTCTGCTAAAACATATCCAGACATCATTTTCAAAGACCATTAGTAGTTCAATGTTTGGATCCAAAACATTCCAGTTCTGTTGATGGTTGGGGACACAAACCCTTGTCCAAGTGTTCTGCAGTTTCATTTCAAGGTTACACTAAACTGTCTTTCATTGCTCCTTTGTTTTCTTGCAATTTCTTGCCTGAACTCTTCATTCAAATGTTTTTTTGTTTGTTTGTTTTTAGATCTTGAGCTTTTGTTGAGAGACAGTTTCCATCAAGTTCCATGACAATTTTTTGTAAAACCTCAAATGTCTACTTAAGCTTTGTGGGGTAGCTCAAGACCAGTGAGTAAAGGAGGCCAAACAACATGGCGACTGCATTTGCAATGTTACCAAGGTCATGAAGCACTTGGACACCTCCAGTGATTATTCCAACACCTTCAAGGTCATCTGTGGGTTCTGCAGCTTCCATCTTAATGGTGAAGATTCCCAGGATCATCTGCCGCATCGCCTAATGGTTGTCGTCCTCAAAATTTAAAGAAATAAATCTTTAGCCAGAACACAAACCTGCAAAAAACTCTTTCCTTCAACAAAGCAAATCTTTGAAAGCAGAGGCCACTAAACTTACAGTGTCCTCCTTTATGAGAGTTTCTTTATAAAGCACCTTGAGGTGACTGTTATTGTGATTTGGCGCTATATAAATAAAATTGAATTGAACTGAATTTAATTTCTTAAGCTATTGAATTATTAAATTATTATGCTTTTAAATGGGGAAAAAACCCCAAAACACATGGTAGAAAAAGGAATACTACCATCCACCTAGATCATAGAATAACAAGAATGGAAAAGAAGCATCCAATGATCAGCTCAAGACAGATCAAAGATCTCCATTTACCTGTGAGTACTTCAACAATCAGAAGACGCCTATGTGAAACCAAACTATTTGCAAGAAACCCTCGTAAAGTACCATTGATGAAAAAACACATGTATTGAAAAGGTTACAGTTTGCCAAAGACTAGCCGAAAGAGAAGTGGTGCAATATTCTGTGGACAGATGAGAGCAAAATTGTTCTTATTGGGTGTAAAGGCCACTGAATACAAGCCACAGTACACTGCGAAGACTGTAAAACATGGAGGTGCAAGCATAATGGTTTGGGGATCTTTCTCATACTTTGGAGTGGGGCCCATTTATCACATAACAGGCACCATGTACCAGCTTCAGTACCTAAAAACACTAGAAGAGGTCATGTTGCCTTATGCTTAGGAAGAAATGCCCTTAAAATGGGTGTTTCAGCAGGACAACAACCCCAAACACACCAGCAAGGGGGCAACATCCTGGTTGCAGACAAAAACAGATTGATGTTATGAAGTGACCAGCCCAATCCAAAGACCTCAATCCGATTGAGAATTAGTGGAATGACCTCAAAAATTGTGTTCTTGATGCAAAACCCAAGAATGCAGAAGATCTGTGGAATGTAGTCCAGTCAGCTTGGAGGCAGGTGTCAAATGTTCGTTGACTCCATGCCACACAGATGTAAAACAGTGATCAGAAATAATGGTTATACAACTCAATATTAGTTGAGTGCTTAAAGGAAAAGCAAAATCCTCATTTCATTTTCAGTTTCTACTGTAAATACTCCAGTTTGTAAATGAAAATGCAGATACTTCTATTTTTGTGAACAACCTAATATTCTTTTTCTTCATTTTCAGTAAAGAAAAAATTGTTCATGTTTTCATTTGGGATTGAATGTGCACGGCTCCAGGGCCTTCGTATATATGGAAATAAATGCTATTAACTGTACCATAGACAAAACTGAAGGCAGAGAAACAAATAAACAAACCAAAAGTGGCTGTAGTAAAGGTCCGACAGAGCATCTAGACCTCAGTCAGTCACTGACTGCCAAAGATTTTCATCAAAGTTTTTAAAAACGATAATTTTCTTTAAAATCATATCAGGGTGTCCAGTTACTTTTAAGCTTCTGAAAAGGGCTGTCATTTCTAAACAGTTAATGCACCAACTTTGTGAGAGCCCTAACGTGTGACACCTTAATAACTGTATTTGCACCTGTTGCTGCTTCCTGTATTTTTGAATTAAACAACCATGAGGTACAGAAATTAAAACAAAACACGTTTCTTTCTGTTCCAACCCACAGTCTGCTTTTCATAGCGCACGTTATCACTTTGTCCATATTTACATTTTTTGTTGTTGTTGCGATACAAGCCTAGACCATGAGCGTTCTGAACGAACAGTATGATGACCAGGTCCGCGTCAACCTCACTGATAAACTCTTGATTCCAAATGTGCTCGGCACAATCATAGGCATTGGTTGTTACTGACAACAAGAAATAAAGCACGGCTGAACCATTTTTTAATAGGGGAGGGAGGGTAACACTATGCAATATATTCATTTTTGTAGAGCCTAGCTACAATGTTAATTGCAGCTCAAAGTGTTAATGTTAGCTTATTTTAATAAACAACATTGTCATAAGCAAACAGCTAGGGTGTGGCAAGAGATTATTTTAGGGTGGCACATGCCCACCCCTGTAGATCCGCCCCTGTCAGTACTGAACTTGCTGTCTCAGAAAGTGAAAACCAAACTAGAGCTCAAAGTGGAAGTAGAACAAGGCTGAAAATAACAGGCATAAACACTGAGTTTGTTCTTAGAAAATCTTTCTGTATTTACAGGTTTGAACAGACAAGCAGGTACAGACAAAGAGTGCTTATATACACAGCAGCACAAGATGTTAAAATGAGTGCTAAAACTATACGGTATTTACAGATGGACTACAGCGGAAAGTACAGACTAAGAACAAGTTTTATCACAAAACGTCTGGTACTCTACACAGTATCACAAATTCAATGAGCTGTACAGTTAAAAACCAAAAAATGGCAAATCTACATGAAATCCAATGTTTCTCCAATCGAGAGGCACTGAATTAAAAAGTATTTACATTATATATACATGTTATAGTGTATAAGCATGTATGTTTTCATACATATATAGCTACCTGTGGTGCAAAAGCAGCAAAAGAAATTAGAATGTATGGAATTCAATACTACAAAGGAAAAAAAAAAAAAAAAATGTTTGTGCTAAATGGGCTGACTGACAAAAAGGTTACACCATACATAACTAATATACTGGCAAAAACAAAGATTGAGCGCAAGGAAGTAATGTTTGCTCAAAGTCCTAACGGTCTGAAGTGAACACAAGGTTACGTCAGTCATTAAAAAGAAAAAAAGAAAAAAAAAAAAAAGATTGTCAATAATACTTCAAGTTCATGCAAAGATATAAACCATTAAAACAAAAACAAAAAAGAACTTTTCCCTGTTGACCAACCAGCTGTGCAGCTTTCCCTTCATTGTGACACAGAAGGTGCAAAATAAGAGGGAGGGCGGGGCTTCCTGTGCGGATTATGGAACAGAGTTAGAACGCAGTACGGGCACTTGGTGGGGAGGTACAGTCTCAGAGTCAGCCTCATCCTGGTTGGAAAAGCCGCTCGTTGTGGCAGTGCTGGGGGGTGGTGATGATGTGGAGGTGTTAGCGGTGGTGGTGAGGGTGGTGCTGATGACACTGCTGCTGCTGGTGTTGGTGCTTGTGCAACTGGCAGCAGGTGTAGTGGCCTGCTCCTCTTTGGGCTGCTTACTGGCAAACTCAGTGATGCTAAAGACAAATTGGAGGCAGCCCAGTTTGATGTAGCTGCCATGGTGGAGCAGGGCCGTGCCCTCCCAGCCTGCCCCGCTGCCTCCAATTAGACTGGAGCTACTCGCTTTGCAGCTACAAGACGGCTCAGCACCACCCTGACGTTGGCTACTCATCACTCCACCTACTGGCAACAACCCCACCACGGAGTTGGCTCCCTCGTCCTCTTCCCGTTTCTTACTGCGACCTACGCAAAGAAGAAAGACAGCAGGTCTGAGAAAGACGTCTGTACAGACTAGTGTCACGGTAAACTCCATTAATGTAAAGACAATGTAACCATGAAAAGATTTCACTGATTACATTTTATCCACAAAAATTAACACTTTGCTTTGAAAATAAGACTAAAAACATGTGGAAAGCTGAACTGTGGCAAACATGTTTTACACTCATCATCTATAAGCAGTTTCAGAGAAATTTGATTTAATGCTGTTTCACACTGCAGCTCTTTACTAATTAAACAGCTGTCCAAATGATCTTTTATAACAGATTAAGACTGGAAGCTCTATGTGATACGAGCAACATTCAGATTTTACATAACGTGGTCTGCCACAGAACAAGTATATCTGACTGCTCATTTTAGCACTTTATTTATTTACCTTTTTGATTGCTACAATGCCATATGCACCAAGTTTACCACTGTAAGTTTACTACATCCTCCAGCAATGAGAATACAATACAATGAGCTCACTGGGACTCTGAGCAGAACAAGAGCCAGCAGCTGCAGTCCAATAACATGGGTTGACTGAAGACAGCTAATGATGATGTTCATTTATTTATTTTATTTTTATATTAAGATAATATTATTCACTTAAGAATAGGCACGCATAGCTCATCACATTTCATAGGCCACTGTAAGGTATGAATTACAGCAAGTCTTCTTGTCATTGGTTCACTATACTGCACAAACTAATTACATGTATCCATTAAGAATGACAAATGTGACCTTGACCACAATTTGGATGAAGAACACTAAAAGCTGACCAATACTGCAGGAGAGTGTCAGCGTTGTAACAAACAGGACACTGACATTAAGCACATGGGGGGCTACACTTTCTGAAATTCTAGCCAAACTAAAAATGATTCTTTTCAGTATTAGAGTATAAATTAAAGTATTCCTTTAAGTTACAGAAGCAATGACGTTATGATTTCTTCACAAATAAAATTTTAACCATTTTAACTAGGGCTGGGCCATATTATACCGTTCACGGTAATACCGGTACAATGTTAGGCAACGATAAGAAAATGAAATATCGCAATAGAATATGGGTAAAACGCGCATGCGCAGTGCCTTTGTTTTTATACGCACATGGCTGATTGTTGAGTGAAACGGATGAACCAGAATTGGTTTGTAAAAATGGTGCAACTTCAGTGATGTGGAACCGGTTTGGTGTTTGTCCGTCAGATACACAACAAAGCACATTTTTTTGTAGAACATGCAAGCGGCCGTCGTTATTGCCGTATTTGTCGGACTAAGGTGCTCGTAAATCTGGGAGTAATCTGGGTCCTAAACTCCGTCCGCTTCAGGTCCCAAAGTCAAACGAACACACAGCATCACTGAGAGTTAAAAACTGTCTAAATTCTTTCATCTTTAATAAAACGATCAGCATTGCTGCTTTACCAGGTGTTTAACATCCAGGCATCCATGAAAACAGAATTTATTACATTTAACGGAGTTAGAAGTTAGCAGGAAGCTAGCGGAAGTTAGCTCACTAGTTTCGCTAGTTACCTAAGCATGATATAGCATGTTCTGACTAAGAGATTTCTGAAAAAATTCAAACGTACAGCTCTGCTATCACTTCCAACATAAATGAAGACAGAAAACTAAACAGCAGTAATGTTTGTAGGGTTACTGAAGTTGGGCTAGCTGGTATATAATGATGTGCTACGTGATCGCTAGCGACACAGCTATGTTAGCATAACATAAACAGTGAAGCTGGAGGATGAAGGCTAACACTTTTCCACTCTATTAAAGTTAACGTGAGGGTTCCCGATGGTTAGGGACAAATGCAATCGCATGGCAGGATGCTGTAAACGGACCAAACTTCAGTCAGGAGAACAACTGAGATAATCCATCCACAATACGAGGTTAGTCATTAATATACTGCAACAACATGGGAATAGAGCAGCTGTGATAGAATACAGCATTAATGAATCAATGGTACAGAAGTGGAGGAAGCAAGAAGAATGAGTTGAATAAAGTTTGATTTATCTGACTGCTTTGTTTCGCTTAATGTGCCTTATAATCCCGTGCACCTTATGGTCCGAAAAATACATATTTGGCTTTTTTATTTGGCACACTGCAGTTTAATGTTGCAAAGCACCTCTTTTTAACTTCAGTGGATATTATACATGGTTATGCTCAGGATATGTCAGCCCATTTCTACTGGAAATGCCTTTTGGTTAAACTTTCAGCAAGGAATTTGCATTTGCACTGTTAAATTTTTATATAGCTTTAATGCATATAAAAAACAGCTGCTTGTTTAAGTGAAAATAAATGGATGGGGGTTTTTTTTGCGCTAGTAAAGTTGTGGAGTTGTATTTTGTCTCGGATCAATTATATCGTCAGTTATATCGTTATCGCAAATTTTCAAATATATACCGTGATAAATATTTTTGGCCATATCGCCCTGCCCTACCTACAACATGCTCTAATTTTAACCAGAACACATACAGATGAGTGGCTAAGTGGAAGAAGATGGATGGATATTCATAAAATTGTGTTCATACAAAATCTATGAGTGACAACCTCATCAGCAGTCCAAATTTAAACTAACTGGGCACACAGACCTGGGTTCCTTCAAGCCAATCCAAACAGATGAAGGAGATGTACTCACGAATGATTCCTTGGACTTTGGCTACCAGGCCACTGGGTGGACATGGTGAGGTCTTCTCAGAGAAATCGCATGAGTACAGGACATTATCCACTGTGGTGCCATGCTCGCTATAGTTCAGAAGCTCATAATGCTTTGTATTCTGAAGGACGACAAACACACACACACAATTTACATCTTGGTCACTAACAACCACAGGAGCACTCTGCAGAGTGATGTAGTTTAAAGGCCTTACCTCATCATAGAAAATACAGGCATGTTTCCCCGATATGTAGTTGCAGTGACCGTAGTTTGTAAGGCACACATCCATGTCAGCACCTAAAAGAAACAGTTAAAGACTTAAACACCCTTTCCCACAACACAAAGAATATAGATTTGCAACATGGATTTTTTTTCTGCAATATTGATGTGTCAAAATGTATTTTAATGTCCTGCACTCCAATGTGACATATTGTGTTTTTGTCCAATAGTTTTTATTCCACATGGTCCTGTTGTAACCCTCACAGGTCTAACAACTTACTTTCACAGACAACTTGCTTAAAATATTCCGATTTAAAGATGAAGGTATCAACTATCACTCAAACTGACTAATGCAGAGATTGGGAGCTAGTACAGGCTCAATATATTATTATATTATACTCTGTCGTGTATTGCTGCCTGTCGTACAGAAGTACAGTCATGGTTAAAAGGATACCTTCTGTCAAGGTTTACATATTAGGACAAAATGAAAATCATCTGGGTCTTCCCAGGTCTTGAAATACAACCTCAGATGAACTATAAAATATGACATTACACTGTCATGTATTTGACAAAAACTAAGCCAAAATGCAGAATTAGTGTATGAAACACTAAGCAAACCCTTACTGCTTCCATAGAAATAAAGATGGCAAGTAGCAGGTACATACTGCTAATCAAACGCAATTGATTAACTGATTATCAGCATGAGTGACCACCTCTATAAACTCAGAAGCATTCTGGTGTGTGTCAACATAATGCCAAAGAGGAAAGATGTCTTAAAGAATAAATGAGTGCTGCACGTCAGCATTTGAAGTGGCATAAAGCCAGTCCCAAACACGCTCATAATTGTACCATGAGAAGGATTATTCACTATTCAAGTGGAAAACATTCAAGACAGCTGCAAAATATTCCCAGGAGGTAAAGTCCCCAAAAATTCACCTAGGATCAGGCAGTGCAATGACTCCAAGCACATCAGCAAACCTACACAAGAATGTCTGGTGGTTCTGCAAGCTAATGAATCATGGCATGTTGTTAGTTTTTCCACAACCTGCTTCTGCATCACTTCCCATTTTTATATCTGTAGGAGTGATTAGCTCAGGTCCAAGACACCAAACCAGGAGCCCTGGTATACCTGCTGTGTTGGCAGCTTTGCGTGTCAGCGGTAATACCATCACACAGCTATATCCATTCATGCTAGCTGTTACGGTGCACGTGTACGTGCTACAGTATTCTTCTTAACAATAGGTGTTGCCAGTCCTCCAAATCAGCGCTGGTATAGAAGGAGAAGTCAAAGTTGGAAGCCAAGGAATTTCAAAGTTTTTGCCACGTTTCAAAGCTTCAACATCTCCCTCTGTATAACCTGTGAATCTCTAAACTTCTGCACTGATATGATGTTAGAATACCATTAAAAACAGACTTTAACCCAGCTGCAGCAGCAATGGAACAATGCATCAGACTATAAAAATGGACAAGTCCCCTCCGTGAATCGCTGCCTTATTGTGGGGCAGGGGTTTGTGTGTCCCAGGGGCTATGTTGTCTGGGGGCTTTTGCCCCCTGGTAGGGTCTCCCATGACAAATTGGTCCTGGTTGAGGGACCAGACAAAGAGCGATTCAGAAGACCCCTATGACAAGACCATCGAGGGAACAATTCACTCTGTCCGGGATAGGGTTACCGGGGCCCCGCCCTGGAGCCAGGCAAGGGGAGGGTGCCTGAGGGCGAGCACCTGGTGGCTGGGCCTTCGTCCATGGGGCCCGGCCGGGCACAGCCCGAAAAAGGGACATGGGCACATCTTCCTGCAGGCCCACCACCCGCAGGAGTGCATTGTGAGCCAGGCGGCGGCCAAGACTGGCAAAACGTCAGGCGACTCAGGAGGGGAAAGCAGTGTTCTACCTGCACTGTGTATAGTGCGGGTGGAGTGCTGCTGAATTCGACTGTGAAAATTGTCGGGCGGTGGAAGGAATACTTTGAGGACCTCCTTAATCCCACTGGCACGTCTTCCGTGGATAACCCGCCAATCTCTGGGGGCGAGGTCACTGAGGCAGTTAAACAACTCCTTGGTGGCAGAGCCCCTGGGGTGGATGAGGTCCGCCCCAAGTTCCTGAAGGCTCCGGATCTTGTAGGTCTGTCTTGGTTGACACGCCTCTACAATGTTGCATGGAGACCAGGGGCCGTACCTCTGGATTGGCAGACTGGGGTGGTGGTTCCAATCTTTAAGAAAGGGGACCGGAGGGTGTGTTCCAACTACAGGGGAATCGCACTCCTCAGCCTCCCTGGGAAAGTCTATGCCAGGGTGCTGGAGCGGAGAGTCTGTCCGTTAGTCGAACCTCGGATTCAGGAGAAACAATGTGGTTTTCGTCCTGGTCGTGGAATACTGGATCAGCTCTTCATCATCTCAAGGATACTTGAGGGTGCATGGGAGTTTGCCCAACCAGGCTACATGTGCTTTGTGGACTTGGAGAAGGCATTCGACCGTGTCCCTCAGGGGGTCCTGTGGGGGGTGTTCCAGGAATATGGGGTGTCTGGGCCATTCAGTCCTTATACAACCGTTGCGTTGCCGGCAATAAGTTGGACTCGTTCCTGGTGGGTGATGGGCTCTGCCAGGGCTGCCCTTTGTCACCGATTCTGTTCATATTTTTTAAGGACAGAATTTCTAGGCGTAGCCAAGTGGTGGAAGGCTTTCACTTGGGTGGTCTCAGGATCTCATCTATGCTTTTTGCAGATGATGTGGTTCTGTTGGCTTCATTGGGTGATGGCCTCCAGCTCGCCTTGGAACGGTTCACAGCCGAGTGTGAAGCGGTGGGAATGAGAATCAGCACCTCCAAATCTGAGGCCATGGTCCTCAGCTGAAAAAGGGTGGAGTTGCCACTCCGGGTCAGGGACGAGTTCCTGCCCCAAGTGGAGGAGTTTAAGTATCTCGGGGTCTTGTTCACGAGTGACGGGAGAAGGGAGCAGGAGATCGACAGACGGATTGGTGCGGCGGTCGCAGTCATGCGGACACTGTACTGGTCTGTTGTGGTGAAGAGAGAGCTTAGTGTAAAAGCGAAGCTCTCAATTTACCGGTCGATCTATGTCCCTACCCTCACCTATGTTCATGAGCTATGGGCAGTGACCGAAAAAACGAGATCGCGGAAACAACCGGCAGAAATGGGCTTCCTCCGAAGAGTGGCTGGCCTCTCTCTTAGAGATAGGGTGAGAAGTTTGGCCATTCAGGAGAGGCTCAGAGTAGCGCTGCTGCTCCTCCACATCGAAAGGAGCCAGTTGAGGTGGTTCGGGCATCTGACAAGGATGCCTCCTGGGTGCCTCTTGGGTGAGGTGTTCCGGGCATGTCCCATTGGGAGGAGGCCCCGGGCCAGACCGAGATTATATCCCTCGGGTGGCCTTGGAACACCTTGGTGTTCCCCCCGGACAAGCTGGAGGAGGTGGCTGGGGAGGGGGAGGTCTAGCCTTCTCTGCTTGGGCTGCTGCCTCCGCAACCCAGCCCAAATAAGCAGAAGAAAATGGATGGATGGATGGATGGATGGATGGATGGATGGATGGATGACCAGCAGAGATGACAGCTTACAACATGTAACATCAATTTTGCTATATGGTGACATTTGCCAGGCACCACACAGCAGGTATAATGGGGCCCTACCTATGTTGTACTTCTGTCTTACTAAACTTTAGTCACAAGGCAAGAATATAACCTAAATCAAACATGCTTAACTGGAGTTTGGTGAACTGGTATGATTTTATAAAAGTACATCAGAGCAGCTTTAATTGTATTCTCCTACGTGAACCTTTCCCCATCAAAGGTGAAACCTAAGAGTTGCTCAGAGCCAGGGCACAGAACGCAGCAGGGTCAAAGTCACAGCGACAGAATGTCCTACCTGATCCTATGTGTAACGTCCTATAGCACATGCTGACAGCTGCTCCTTTTCCTGTCAGAGGGTAAAAGACCGCTCGGGCTTGCACCTTTTTCTGACCTGGAAGGAGGAGAGTGTAGGTTTTAATAATTAGAACAAAACAGCAATCAAACAGCAGAAAAACTGACTTCTTGACAAGTAAACAGACTAAATTGTAGTGCAAAGGTGTCTTACTGTTTGGGTGGGGTGCTGAGGTTTTTGGGGTAGTGCTGGTGGTGGGGGGAGGTTGAGTACTGGGCACTTTGGGAGCAAAGAGCTGCTGGATCCTCTGATAGGCCAAGAGCTTGATCATCTCTGCATCCAGTTTGTCAAGCTCGATCCCTGCACACACACACACACACACACACACACACAAACACACAACCGCTAGAAGCTAATTACATCTTCGTGTGCTTCATAGCAGAACACAGCAATACAAAGGCTCTTAAAGTGTCACATGTGGCCACAGAGTGACAAACTCACCCCCATCCTCCTCTTTTCCATCCTTCATGCAGCTGGACAGGTTGGTGATGGAGGACAGTGTGTTGGGCAGCAGTGAGTCCATCAGTGCAGGAGCAGCCTTTATGTCTGAGGGAAAGGAGAAGAAAAAAATAACAGACAAATTGATGAGATGAGATAAGAGAAGGACTAGTTTTTGATAGTTCAGTATAAAGGAAAAAAGTGCACAGGAACTATTACTGAGATATAAGGTAAAGCAAGTTATATCTGAATAACCTTTTTTTTCCCTTCATAACTGTATAACTGAAAATAAAATGTGCTCTTAAATGACCATGTATCCTTTTGGTAAATGGGGCCTCACGATACAAAGCATGCAAGAAAACTGTTAGCACTACAGATTATGTTAGCAATTGAGTATTCAACCAATAGCAATAGTAAATATTCAAATGAGAGAAAACTCAGGTCTTTCAAAATGAACTTCTCATTTGTTCCCACTTGTTTTGATAGTTTAACTATATACATTATCTGCCAAAAGACCTCAACTCTTTCATTGTATTTTCATCCCATATCAAAATCACATTTCCACTTTTTTGAAGAAACATTTTCCTAAAGACAAAAAACAGATAAATTATTAACAGTAGAAATAACGGAATAAGAATTTTAAGTGACCTGCCAAATAAAATAAGCTATGCATCCCATGTATCCTAGACTAAAGCATAAAATAAAATGGCCTTCTTCCCATCTTCTTGGAGTTCTTTCTTACATTATAAGGGGAAAAAAAGAGTTCTGACAGTATTGCAGCTCCTAGATGAAGTAGAGTTGGTCTGTGTGCATGTGTGTTAAAGTGTGCTAGTGAATGTGTATAAGCCTTCAAACAAGCATGTAGTGCCTGCAGTGAAGAAAGGTGAGCATATAACCATTCTCAGTTCTGAGGCCTTCTCTGTGCTTTAATGCAATGTTTCCTGCTGCACAAAACAGACGTTATGATAGTGGAGATAATAATAATAATAATAATAATAATAATAATAATACTTCAGCCTAACAGCATGACTATTAACACAATTTCTTTAATGTTAAAAATGTATTTATATTATTTTAAATATTTAAAATAATGTTGCTAAAGCCTTAAATTAAATGTTCTCTCATAGACCCCATGGCACCCATTTACTGCCAACTGACACACATTGCACAAAACCCCCACAACACCTCCTCCAAATGGTGAGCACATGGGGGGTGGGCCCATATCATCTCTTTAGCCTGTACACAGCCAGGCTGCATGGGCTAAAACAGTCTCTGGTTAGACTCCTTTGAGCTCCCTCCCCAGGCCTGGCTCCAGGGTGGGGCCCTCATAATCACTATAGCTACTGTACATTATCTCTTACACTTTAAAGTATTATTAAAATAAATTATTATTATTATTATCATTAGCTGTATAAAGTGAAACATTAAGACTGCAGCTTTGACATTTCTGATGTGTACCTGGAGTAGGTGCTGAACCAAACTTCACTGAGTCGTGCTCCTGGCTGCCTCTAGATGGTGCATCTGTGAAGGAACTGCTGGTGATTGAGAAGGAGGGCTTTTCATCGGTGCTCATACACTCCTCCTGGGGCTCTGTCTGGCTCCTGTGGTTCTGATGGCCACTGTGGGGCCATATCGTGGGGGCAGTGGGGCAGTTCTGTTGAGCACATGCATTTACAGAGCTCTCGGGTTCCTTCTTAACCATTTCTGTTCCTATGTGGTTCACCAGTGCAGAGGCAGAAGCTGAGTCTGATGGCGTTTTCCCAGGCTTCAGTCTGTTCTGTAGCTCAGCCTGCCTGCAGGAATCTGAGGCACTGTTACAGTCTACAGGTCCATTGGCTCTGGGAGGCTGAACCAATTCCAGAGGTCCATTAGGTTTCCTACAGTTCTGACATGGTGTCACGGTGCATTTGCAAAGAACTAGCCCTGATGGGCTGTCCTTGGAAAGAGAGGCCCCCTGGGAGTCACTGGGTGTACTGCAAGCTTTAGAGCAGGCATCAGGGGAAGAAGTCCTTTCTAATGAGGCCTGAGTTTTCATGTCCTCTGATGGTCCACTTGATTGTGTATTTGCTTTCTGTTCAAAGTCCCACTCTGTTGATGAGGCCTTCTGTTTGATGGATAGGTGTCGCATGATACTGCACTGGAGAGCGATGACATCCTGAAGCCACTGTTCAACACAACACATGTATGTTATTATAAAGAAGCAACCAGCAGGTCTGTTGAGAGGCCCTCCTCTTCATCAAGAATTCATTTATATCACTCGAACAAACAGATACCAGAATTTGTCTTTTGCTGCAATTTTCAATTAATTACTCAAAGCTCTACAGTCTACACAGTCTGTGAAACAAAACAGACTTTTTAATGCAACTGTTGCAATGTGAAGGTTTGGAAGTGTAGTGAAGCAGTTGGTTCAGCTTTCACAACTTCTGAAACTGAATTTTCTGTTATTTTCTGATAAACACAGTACACAGGATGTGTCAGTGTTTCATTTATCTACACCAAAAATCTAACTCTCAAAAAACTTCTTGTCCAAACTCTCTTCATAGTAATCCAAAATGAAAAGGAAAGCGATCAATCATCTTTAAACTACACTCCTATTAATCTCACATTCGATTACATCAGATGATACAGATTTTAGCACACAGAAGCCTGCTTCAGGGAACTATCATTACAATCGGACTTAAAGAACATGTTAGGCAGCTGCTGGTTTCTCTTGTGCCTACCTCCTGCTGCTCAGCCTCTGTGGTGAAATGCTTTGTGGGCTGATGGTCAGGAATGCCACTGCAGACCAGCTCCAGCTGGCGCACCCCTGCAGGAAGCAGCATGGGCGGAGGATTCTGGTACTGGGACTTGATGGCATCTGGCACCTGAATAAAAACACTGATTGTTAGAGACAATCTAACACTTTCTAGCAAATTAGCCACTATGTTCAGATGTTTCTAAGAATAGCATCTAACTCACAAAGGTCAGTTCACATACAAGTGCACAACTGCTTAAATTTATGGCTGTCAGTATCTAGGTATTACTGTCTTAGTGAAACAGATATATTATTAAAGTCATCAATTTCCTAGATCTCCACCTGTGTTCCAGTGGCCAAGAAAAAAGGATTATATGAAATCCAACACACTGCACCGTCACACTGAGACACAGGTCTACCTTGATGGTTTTCTTGTTGCGCTGGTGAGTGGTGCGCCGGTTTGGAGCATTCTGCCGATGTACTCTACGCAGGAAGTCCAACTTAACTGCGTGCTGGGACATCCTGTCCTGGAACTGATCGAAGAGCTGACAGCGGCTGGACAGGCTGAGGCTCCTCTGATTCAGCTGCACAGCAAACAAACATTTGAGATAAAACAGAAAAATATATTAATAAAAATTTATGTCAATAAAAGGAAAAGGAAAGCAGCTTTAGCTTAGAATCAGCACAGCGCATCTTACTACTAAGTGCTCGACATGGTTTGGACACATCCATTTGCCGGCAGGTAAAGCTGTGAGTGGAGGGTCCAGACAGTCCATGTGGAACAGGAGGGGACAGTAATCGCACTGGATCAGCGGAGCCAACCTGCAACTCCTGAGAGACCAAATAAATAGAATTAGTACCTGCTGTCATCGCTTCGGGGCTTCGTCTACTTCTTTGCACTGTGCTCCAGAACTCCTGACCTGTTGCATGAAAAGCAGATTTTGACTGGCAAAGGGACTAGACCATTGGGATCCAGTTCATGCTGAGGCCTCCTGAATGGCTTTCCAAGCAGCTCTTCTTTTTTCCTCCGTTTACTGCTGCCTAGAAATCCAAACAAAAGAGCAACATTTAAGAAACGGCCCAAACTGCATATATAAAGAGGTATTTTAAACTTAGGGCGCTGAATGAAATCATATTTTGTTAGTCATTATGACTGACTGACCTGGTAGTGCAGTGGTGCAGGTGAGCTCACTCGGCAGCTGAAATTGAGTGGGGTTTCTCTCCATAGCAGCCGCTATTAGGAGCTGAAAGGGCCTCTTGAGGAGTCGCGGTGTCGGAGCAGAAACTGTAGAACTCTCGAGCTCTGCACCCTGAACTTCATCCTCAGGCTCTGCTGCCTCCTCCTCTCCATCGTTCTGCTCCTCTGAGGGGGTTGGGGTGGATGAAGTGTTGGAATTTGGAGTCCCAGGTCGGCTGCTTGGCCTGCTGCTGGTTCTGCGGTCCAACAATCGTACCTGGGCCACTCGTAGACCAGGGCCTGCAGCTCCAGCCCCTGGAGGTAGACCATCAAGCCGCAGCGGGCCAGCGTTGAGCTCCAGCTCCACGGCCGGAGAAGCGCACCGCTTGGAGGAGGATTTCTCTGGCAGGCCGTTGGTCTGTTCAGACTTCTGTTCTCTTTTCTGTACATATTCGCACACAAAACCCAAACACTGATTTAAAACACCATCTCTTGACCCTGCTGTCTTAGCTAGTTAGAGGCCAATCTCCAACCTTCCTTTTATCTCAAAATTGTTGAAAAAATAATTTTAAAAAAGCTAACAGATCATCTGCAGGGGAATGGCTTATTTGAACACTTTCAGTCAGATTTCAGACCAATCACAGCACAGAAACAGCTTTAGTGAAGGTTACGCATGATCTTCTTATGGCCTCTGACAGTGGACTCATCTCTGTGCTTGTCTTGCTAGACCTCAGTGCAACGTTGAATACTGTTGACCATAATATTTCATTAAAGCGATTAGAGCATGCTGTAGGTATTTACTTCTGCAGTGGTTTGTATTACGGCTGCCACGATTTGTCGGCTAGTCACAATTACGTCGACGATCGTCGACGACTAATTTAATAGTCGACGCGTCGTTTGAAGCTTTGTAAGATCCCGAAAGACGCTGGAATAAGTAGTAGGATTTAAGAGTGTAATAACGGACTGAAACAGAAGATGGCAGCACTGCATGTACAAGGATGCCAGCTGCCGTTAAACCCTGAAGAAGAAGAAGCAGTCCTGGCACATTGTTTTCAGATCCCCGCTGTCTTTCGCTACTCAGGTTAAACACGATATATAAGTCACTTTGATAACTTTAAAATGTTATTGTTTGGCTTTTTTCAGTGTTTGATTTGTTCCTGAGTAAATCGGTTTGCCTGAGATTAAAGTTTTTTCACACAGCTGAATAAACATCAAACAGAAAACGGATTAAACAAAAGTGTGAGATGGTAGAATTTACTCCAATGTCCTGTTATACTTTAGATAGCAAGGAGCAGACGGCTGAGTTTATTAAACTCCACTGAGACAATCTGCAAATTTCATTAAAAGTTTAATAAACTATCATCTTGTCTTTATTTTTAGTTAGCGCATACCTTAAACACTTCAAGCTGTAAGATAATGATAGTTTATATGAGAGCAGACGCATGCTGGTGCAATAAGCTGTACGTTTTACGTGCAGTGGATGCATGATCTGATTAGTCAACTAATCGCAAAAATTATCGGTGACTAGTCGACTATCAAAATAATCGTTTGTGGCAGCCCTAGTTTGTATCATATCTATCTAATAGACTCCAATTTGTTCGTGTAAATGGAGAGTCCTCTTCACACACTAAGGTTAATTATGGATATGCTAGGACCAATTCTGTTTATATTTTAAATGCTTCCCTTAGGTAGTATCATCAGAAGGCACAGCATACATTTGCACTACTATGCAGAGGACACCCAACTTTATTTATTCAGAAAGCCAGATAACACACACACCAATTAGTTAAACTGCAGGAATGTCTTAAAGACATAAAGACCTGGATGGCCGCTAACTTTCTGCTTCTAAATTCAGATCAAACTGAGGTTATTGTACTTGGCTCTGAAAATCTTAGAAATATGGTATCTAAGCAGATTCTTACTCTGGATGGCATTACCTTGGCCTCCAGTAACACTGTGAGGAACCCTGGAGTCATTTTTGACCAGGACCTTCAATGCACATATTAAACAAATATCTAGGACTGACTTCGTCCAATTCTAATCTTTGCGTAATATTTCTAAAATAAGAAATATCCTGTCTCAGAGTGGCGCTGATAAACTACTTCATGCATTTATTACTTCTAGGCTGGACTATTGTAATTCATTATTATCGGGATTGTCCAAAAACTCCCTGAAAAGCCTTCAATTAATCCAAAATACTGCAGCAAGAGTACTGACAGGGACAAGAAAGAGAGAGCAGATTTCTCCTATATTGGCTTCCCTCCATTGGCTCCCTGTTAAATCCAGAATTGAATTCAAAATCCTGCTCCTCACATACAGCATATGTAAAAGCATATAGTTAGGGCTGGATCAGTTGACCCTCAATACTCCCTTAGTTATGCTGCAATAGGTGTAGACTGCTGGGGTAGTATTTTTTCTTCAGTCACCTTTCTCACTCACTATGTGTCGCGGCAGATGGCCACCCCTCCCTCAGCCTTGTTGTGCTGGAGGTTTCTTCCTGTTAAAAGGGAGTTTTTCCTTCCCACTGTTGCCAAAGTGCTTGCTGATAGGGGGTCAAATGATTGTTGAGTTTTTCTCTGTATGTATTATTGTAGGGTAAAATATTATTGTGATTTGGCGCTGTATAAATAAAATTGAATTGGTCCAATTTATCAGTACATAGAACACACTCTTCGGGATACATTTCAAAAGCAGAATGAATCAAATGTGTAACAGAACATCTGTCACTCACCTTCTTCCGAACATTGCAGCGATGACACATCCATTCCCCTGGAGGAAGCATTTCTTCACTCAGAGGTGGGTTGCTGTCGTAAGAAGACAGAAATTAAATATTTAATAACAGAAAATGAATCATAATTTCTAATTCCCATTTCATTCAAATGAAAAACTGATTTGATCCCATTGTTTTGGCATCAAAACAAAAGTCTAGTTTCTTCTGTCTCCATCTGGTGGGCCAATGGCTGCATTACAATAAAAACATCCATACAGTGCAAAATAATGGCAGTTTTCAATGTTATACTTTCATTACAGTAGCTGACACATTCATTAATAATCAATTGTTCCCAATGTTTTACACTACATACTGCCCACATTCAAGAAGACTTCGTCAGATCCACCTCATTTCACCTTATCATTTTTTAAAATTATGTCTGGTTAACTGTTACCTTGGTATTTCCATCACTCATCTGCTACTTACAACCACCATTCGTTTAACAGTTATTCATAAAATTACACTTAGTGACCAAACTGAACCATCTATCCATTATGCTTTGTTACTCCTTTCTTTTTAACTTGCATTTTTAACCATGGTGGTGCAGTGATTAGCACCGTTGCCTCACAGCAAGGAGATCCTTAGTTTGATTCTACCACCTGGCCAGGCCTTTCTGTGTGGAGTTTGCATGTTCTCCCCATGTTCGCGTGGGTTCTCTCTGGGTACTCCGTCTTCCTCCCACAGTCCAAAGACATGCAGTTAGCAAGGTTGGGTAAATTGATGATTCTAAATTGCCCATAGGTGTGAATTTGAGTGTGAATGGTTGTTCGTCTCTACGTGTTCGCCGTGCGACAGACTGGCCAACTGTCCAGGGTGTACTCTGCCTCTCGCCCTATGGTAGCTGTCATAGGCTTCAGCTCCCCTAGCGACCCTGACGAGGATAAGTGGAAGAGAATGGCTGGATGGATGCATACCATTAGTTTGCTTGTAGTAAGCGTATTTAACTACTTTTTCTTTTGATTCATTATTATTTGTCTATTTTAACAATTTATTCATTTCTATTGGCTGTTTGTTTCTATAGTTTCTAGTCAACTTTAAACTTCTTTTTTCCCCCTGATGCATCTGGTATATGAATTCATAATTGCAGAATTTAACATTAAAATTAACTGGACTTAAGACATACAATACATATCCAGTAAAATGACAACAATAATAAATTTCTCCACAGATTTAAAAAAATGAAAAAAGTTTTTTTAATGATGCTTTTGTGTTTGAAGTGGTCACATGTGAGATGCACTGTGCATGGGACAACTGAACTGTCACGCCATGTAACACTGTCTTTTACATTATAGACATTAGAGCAGCAAAATTCATGAATACATATTCAAAATCTGAAGGCGTCCACACGTTTGGCTATATATGTACAGACGGGTTTTATACGGTTTTCAGGTGACAGTCTGTAAAAGTAGTAATACAGAAAAAATGAGACGGGTATTTATTTATCGCTGTGGCACCGAAAATACCTCAACAAACGCTGTTATACCCGTCCAAAAAAACTGCGGAATATTTCGTCCGTATTATTAATGCACCCCTTTTCCATCAGAGTTGATTTTAAAGGTTTGTAAGATGGCGGTGGAAGAAGGGGGGAAAGAGCAGCGAGGTCGCCATATTGTAAACAGAGGCTACATTTTTACCAGCAGCTCCGCTGGTTGCAGCCTCGGCAGGAGGGGAGGACCGACTGCAAGCTAATTCTAGCCTCTTGCAGACACGACATATTTAAGCATTTATTTTAACTCCTGTATGTTATAATTTCATTAGCGACGCGTGAAAATAAGTTTGCTATACACTTTCAAACTCTATAAAGTCCAAAAGTCAGTATATAAGATAGACGACTGGTATAACGGTGCACAGTCCTCCCAGAGCAAGAAAACATTCTGGTCTGTTACTTAAATTATCAGTTGCTATCTTAGATCACCAAACGTCTTTTAATTAACTTCAACTGCTTTATTTCCTGAGATTCTGAAAACGTCTGCAAGTAAATTCGACATGCAAGCAGTTTCCAGGGAAAATGGGAGTTAATAATAAACCTTACAGAGGGCAACACAGCGGCTTCAAGCCGGCCTCCATGGTTAACGTGAACGGAGAACACAGCGGGAATTTCGGAAGAACAATTGATGGTTAAAGTTGACTTTTCATTGATATAAGCGTGAGCTTTTGTAGCGAAAAAACTATGAGGCAAAATGAAATCATTTAACAGATTATTTCTTTACACATTTCAAATCATGTGTCTACGGGAATCGGAACCACCGAGAAACGGTAACCGAGGACAATCACTTGAGTTAGCATTCAGCCATCTTACACATATAACTGACGGGGACTCTTAGTTGTTTCCGCTTGTTTCATCAATTCTCTACGTGTTTTTTAGTCAAATAACTTACCAGCACTGGAGATGGAAAGCTGCAGGACAGTGGTCACAACACAGCAAGTCTCCCCCTTCCCTGCAACTATCGCAGGTGTCGTGGTTAGTCGCCCTGCCGCTCCTCCGGACGTCCCTCACCAGTTTCCGACTCCGTTTCTCTACCTCTTCTGACTTCGGGGGCGCCAGCAGTGTTTGAATTTGCTGAAAAAGTTGTTCAGCTGTTTAGTGCGACATCGCGGCTGTCCTTTGCTTGTCTAGTGTCCGCTGTGACGTTTATAGAGAGCGGTAACAGTAATTTGTGGCCTCCGTTACCAAGCCGAATTAGCTAGCTAAGCGCTTGACAGCGGGCTATAGTGATGATGACAGCTGCGATTCAAATTTGGTAAAATATATTAAAGTGCTAGCAACAGAGGAATGTTTCGCTTAATTAAGGCCTTAGACATAGCAGCCTTACCTCCATTAAGCCCCCAGAGGTATCCAAATCGTACACAATCGTTGGGGTCTCCATTTTGTCCCACATTCATCCAGAAACAGACTTTGCAAAAGGAATTTGCGAACCAAGTGCCTCGGTGCTCACAATAACCACGATAAATCCTGTAAGAAATTACTTCCCGAATGATTTCGGTGAGAGGATGTCTGGTAAATCGACGTTAGCTATCGTTAGCTGCCCAAAGGAGCTAGCTAGGCAAACGTCAACCAGTCAAGGTTGTGAAGCTAGCGGTCTCACTAGCTGCCGTAGTTGGCCATAAAAAGGTAACAAAAATGACGTCTAACTATGTAGTTAAAATACTGATTCCTTAGCACCACTTTTTATGTGTAAGTGCCACGAAAACATACAGAATTTTCTAACAGTAGACTACTGCTCTTAGCTACACAATCCATCTGCGGCCTAGCTGGCCAGCCATGATTCTTGTTTCTGCTCCTGCAAAAAGGAGCGCTGTAAATCTGCAAAGCCCCCCGCTCCCATTGTCAAAACAAAATGTAACCAAACAATCCAGGAGAAAACTAGGTGTAGTACGGCCCAAAACCTGGTTTCCGACAGCGTCCGGAATGTATAATCCTCAAATCAAGTATGTGGAAATGCAAATTTGGTTGATGTTATTGTTGTGAAAAGGCTGTGCATCTATACTGGCTGCTAGCAACATCCTTACAGTTGGCGCAACCGCGCACACCGGACACGCATGCGTATTGGAACGGATATAGATAATTTCGGATACACTATAACGAACCGGTAAAACATTATCTACACGGTGTTTTTGACTGGAACTGACGTTTTGAAGTTATTTTTTTTGCTATGACTTTCCCTGTAGATTACCTTATAGCACTACTCATTACTATTGTGCACACGTACTTGTGCTGCTACCGCGAGTAGCATTAACTGCTCCTTGCTTCAATTGCTTTATTGTTTGTTTATGAACACTACTCATGCAATTTGCACTTCTGCTACAATAGCGTTTCAGCTGCTCAAATTACCATCTTAATTCTTCTTCCGCTTGCTCAACATGTAGTCTATTTCAACATGTAGTCTATGTAGACAGCAAGTCCATCCATCCATTCTCTTCCGCTTATCCTTATCGCGGGGTGGCTGGAGCCTATCCCAGCTGGATGACGGCAAGTCAGTTATTCTAACAGAAATGTTCAATTCAGATCAATTTAGTTTTAATTATATAGCACCAAATCACACCAGCTGTCACTGTCATCAAAGCGCTTAGTTATCCTTCTACCAATCAGACTTTTCTGACAGAGGGCATTGTCTATTTTGCAGTCAAAGTCCTCACTGGATTAGTCTGCTGAAGTCTGAAACACATTCTTTAATTAAGAGAGGACCAGACTGTGCAAAGTGAAACGCTGAAGTAATGCACAGATCACTAGAAAACAAAGACATCCAAAACATTAACAAATCAATAATCCACCTCTATATTCTCTTAAACCAAAGATTTATTTAAGAATTTATGAAGCCCTAATTCCCGTATTTTCCATCTAGCACATAAATAATGTAATTTCTCACTTAAATACAATTTGTATTTATAGCAGGTTTATCGGGTTTTTGTTAACCAGATCACACCAACTATAGAGTCTGACCAGATCTCGAAACACCAAATGTAGGGTAAACAATATGTGTGTGTGACACCTTACTAATGCTGAGAGGTGATGAAAACTAAATCTGGAAACAAAAAACAATGCTAGTTAACAGTTTGGCATCAGTTATGTGAAGGACAAATATACTGCCATTTATGTGAATGAAAATTTCCAAACTTAAAATAGAAGGTATGATCTCTTTTTTTGTGGAACCATGTCTATCATATTAAGTATTAAAGTATTAAGTATTAAAACTGTTTAAATATACTTTAGCAGCCAAACTGTCTGTTTCAGTTTTAATAGCAATTAATCCATAGGTCAGCACATGGACTGATTCTTGGTAAATGGACTGATTGCTATGCAGCACTTTTCTGCTCTTGCAGAGCACTTATAGCACATCAGTTTTGAGCCACACTTTTTCATCTTGGTGTTCTCTATTGCAAACTAGAGCACATTAAAATGTGGGGCATTGCATCAATACATGGGACTGGTAGACAAGGAATAAAAATGCTGTGCAGGCCCACTTAAAGTAGGCGCATGATCACCACATCCACAGCAAGTAAAGGTCCTGCATTTAAGTCTCAGTAAAATAGAAGTATTTAGATATTAAGGTAAAGATAGATTTAGATCATTTATCCCAGAACTGGGAAATTCTTGTGTTACAGTAGTTGATGTTTGACTTAAATCAAACAAACCTAAATAACTTAAATAAGTAGAGTGGTGTCCAGCTTAATAAAATCTTAACAATTAACAGCAATAATAACTAGTCGAAAATAAAATTAGGCACAATAAAGTAAAATAAGTATAACTTTAATTAGTAAAAATGTCCATTCATTCATTAATTTTCTGCTGTTTATTCAGGTTCATGTTGCAAGAGCAGCAGTCTAAGCAGAGAAGCCCAGATTTTCCTCACAACAACCACTTCTTCCATCCGGGGTGTCTCCCCTCATCCGGGGAATACTGAGACATTCCAGGCCTGCAGAGATGTGTGATCTCTCCACTGAGTCCACTGCCCAGAATACCTCACCTATAGGAAGTGTCCAGGAGGCATCCTAGTCAGATGCCCAAACCACCTCAATTGGCTTCTTTAGAATTTTCCTTTCAAAACAAAAGCAACAACAAAAGAAGAACATTAAAACTGGCTAGCTAATTGTTGGTCTTCTACTTCACCGTGTTGTCAGTGTGGGCACCCAGGTACTTGTACTTCTCCACCACATTAAAATCCTGGATAGGCACAGGCTGTAGTTGTTTTCTTCCTTCTGTAGTTGATGATCTCTGGTCTTACTCAGAGATGATTTCTTCCAGACGACTCCACAAAATCATCCTCCTGCTCCTGTCCATCACATATACATCCAATCACCGTAGAACTGTCAGAGTAGTTCTTTGACCCAGAGTTGTACCGAAAGCCTGAGATGCACAAGTTGAACAGGAATGATGAAGGTGGCACTCTATGTTGTGCATATCTTGCCAATACCCGGTGACACTGGGCAGTTATCAGAAAATTGCATGTTAGTACTCATTGTGCAGAAAAATGTTTCTTTTCATATCTAATGTATTTAAATTGATATTACTGCAAAATTAATGTGCATGTTGCATTATATTTAACTTAGATTGTTTACTCTAGAGCTATGCATCATATTCTATATGGTAATGTAGCATTATTCTGCTCTAAGAATCATATATATTTAAAAAGTTCAGTAAGCTCATACTTTTGCCTTCAACTCTTTGACATTTTCTAGCAAATCTAAGAAGGGCTTTTTTTATATATATATATCTTAAGAAAATTGGAAAAATTGTATGTTCATAACCAGTAAAACAGCACTTGTTCATTAAGTGCACTGTAGGAAATAAATAAAGCTGTGAGAAAAGAAATGGAGCAGAATACAATGGCAATATTTACCTCTGAAACATGTGGAGAGATTGTTGCAGAAAAAGTAGCTCAAAATTGTAAAATACTTGAGTCAACGTACCTTGTGGAGAAGTGTCTGAGCAATTTAGAATCACTTAACCTAGCACCGTGTGTGTGTGTATATAAATATGGGTATATGTAAAATAGGTAGATTGATAGGTGTAAATGTTAGTGCGACTGGTTGTGTTGCCCATCTCTTTGTGTTAGCACTGTAACAGACCTGCACACTGTCTTGTCTCTTGGGATTTGTAGCAACAATGGATGTGCTAATTGAGACAAAGTTCTAATTAGTCCTTTATCCTAAACTTGTACTTTTGATACCTGTTTTTTTTCTAATTCTTGATTTCCTTTTTTGTTTTCTTCAGTTGTGTGGTTCATTACCCATATTGGCTGTTTTTTTAATGGGGCTGATTCTAAAACCTAAAAATGGTTGCCTTGGAGAGGGGAAATGTTTGCAATTTTAATGTATAGTGGACAGAATTACCATGAATGATGGGTAATTGCTAACCCTCGCCAGCAGAGGGAGGCACTGCTCAGTTGTATTTGAGTAGCTGGCAAAATACTGGTAGTTAGCTAATGTGATTTTGTGCACAGAGATATATGACATTGCATTTTAGAAATGTAGTCCCGTGTTCCAGTAATGTTACTAGCCATCACATGTTATACACATGTCCAGCATGACCACTCACCAGGTTACAGTTTATTGAACATTTTAGTGCATATGTTAATATGTACATTAATATGTAGTACAAGAATGTTGAAAATGAAAAATCTTTTTTACAAAATGAATTTTCAGTTAATATTTTTTAAAGCTGAGTCTTTTTTAAAATCTACATATTTTGATCACATTTGTAAAAGCCCTTAAAAAATATTTAGTTGCTGACTTTAAGTCATTTTTCTGATGAAGGAGACTTGTAAGGTTGTAATTATGAAGTATTATATTGTGATAAATGTATCCTGTTGTGCTAAATCACTAAATTACTGTGTTTATTTTAAGATATTTTTGAGAGTATTGTATTTTAACAGTATTAGAGTAAGAGAATTTCTAAGGGTTTAAAAAAAATTGCACACATATATTTTCCTCTCTCTATATGGTAAATGGCCTGTATTTATATAGCGCTTTTATGGTCCCTAAGGACCCCAAAGCGCTTTACATATCCAGTCATTCACCCACACATTCACACACTGGTGATGGCAAGCTACGTTGTAGCCACAACCACCCTGGGGCGCACTGACAGAGGCGAGGCTGCCGGACACTCGCGCCACCGGGCCCTCTGACCACCACCAGTAGGCAACGGGTGAAGTGTCTTGCCCAAGGACACAACGACCGAGACTGTCCGAGCCGGGGCTCGAACCGGCAACCTTCCAATTACAAGGCGAACTCCCAACTCTTGAGCCACAATCGCCCCTATATATAGGGTTGTGATTCCTTAAGGAATGTAATATATTTAAATGAAAATCAAAACATATTTTTTATACTTGGAGAAGATACTTTACTTTTCCAGGTTTGAAAAGAGAAGCCAAAGTGGAAATACCTGAAATCTGCTTTCTCTTTTTTTTTAAAAGGCCAGGAGAGAGCAACCCCTGTGGCTGGAAAAAGACTCCAGATTTTCTATGGGAAAACAGCCCTGGGCTCCCTAGTTGTTTGAGCTTAGTAAACATGAGTTATGGCTACATGCATGTTTTATATTTTATCTATGGTCCAAGTTTCAGTCAGCTGATAATACCAAGAATTCGGACTCTTGGTCAGGCTCATCCAGGCTTTTGGGGATTGGTGTGACACTTATTATTTTTTGCTGCTAGAACTGGTAAATGCCTCTCTATTCTTAATTCCTCCTACAAAAGGATAATTTGCTAGGTTGTTTCTCCAGCTGTGGAAAGGTCCATGTGCAAGATACCTAAATGTCCTAAATTGCTAAAGTAATCAGAGATATGCACACTGAGCAAAGCCTCGGAACTAGACTGATAAAGTAATCTCCTGCTCCATTGCACCAACTATGCTCTGTGTGTCAGCCAGTGTGGGTGTTTACATGCACATAAATAATCAGATCCACCCATCAACCCATCCATCTGCCCACTGTTGTAGGGTATAATCCTGGACAAGTCACCAGTGTGTCTCAGGGCTAACAGAGGAAGACAACCATTTACATCAGAATCAGCTTTATTGACCAAGTATGTGTACACATAAAAAAAAATGGGTTCTGACTATTTCTTTGCTATTGACAGACAATACTGACAACAAGATATCAACATGACAACATGACAGACAACATGACAATAATAATGTATTTATTTATTTATTATTTATTTATATTTCTTTCTTTCTGGTGCAGAGTACAAAGATGTTGGACCGAATTATGGAATAAATAAGGGATGGATAACTAGTATAACATGCATGTTTTCGGACTGCGGGATGAAATAATGTAACTGTGATGAATGACCATTAAGCAGCAAGGCTACAATCATTGCAAGAATAGTCAGGCTTTAGTACAGCCTGTTTTTTTGTAAGTTTTGTGGCACACTAGTGGCCTCTTCCAGCAGCACAGCAAACAAAAACCTACACTAACTGGGTAATTGTGCTGATGATCTATACTATGGACTGGGTAATATGTTAGGACTGAAAGGATGAAAAAAAGACCTATAGAGGGCTGAAAAAAATGATTTGCCAGAATAATTTGCTGAAATTTCTCTGTTGCAACTCAAAGTGGTACTTGGTAGTTTGTATACAAATGTGAAGTGCAACCTTGTGGTGTCAGATGGACCAAAACATAACATCCCAGAGTTCTACTGAATTTAAGTCAGGCCGACGCAGGGACCAGTCAGTGGCATTAATTCCTTCATACTCCAGGACCTGTCTGCATACTACTGCCACATTAGGCATAAAAGAACTGTGCAGACATGAAACCGGCAATTATTTGAGCTCCAGCTGGGGGCTTACCCGTTGAGACAGGGGAAACCAGAGTATGTGTTTGTGTGTACTGTCTTCTGGTTTGCGGGTTACGGCTGCATCCATCCCATGTGAGTATGGCAGTTCATATGGGTGATAAATGTGTGGGACACGGCATCTCTATGTCTCTGTAGCACGGAAATGGTAGATGTATGCTGTGTTTGGGCTACCAACATGCTATGCTGGCCAGGGAAGCTCCACAATCTTGCATAGACTGTTTCATATTGCCAAATTTTTGAGATGATGGGCAGGGCATCCAGGGCTCTGGATATTGCCTTCCCTGAGAACCCTGTGGCAGTGGCCTCCAGGTTTGAAGACATCACACAGCCACGGTGCTCTCAGCTGCAGGTGCTACTGCTGCCTGATTTTAAGGACCTGGTGTGCAGGCAGTTTGATGCCCCGGCTGCTTTGTACAGGTGGTCCATCGCCTGCAGAAAGTCCTCTAGCATGCATGAAAGAGCAGGTCATCACCACAAGTAGTGCCTTGGCCTCATCTGGGTGGTGCGGCAGCATCTCTGACTGTTTCAGTCACAGCTCCAGTGGGACAACCAGGAATGTCTAAAGAGGCTGCCTGTTGACCCCGCAGCCATGTTCTGCACACAGAACATGGCTCACACGCTCGAGACAGTTGCTGTGTTGCTCAGGAGTTGTCAAGGGGCCTGCTCAGGCGCTCTGCAAGTGCATGGATGCCCAGGGTTGCTGCGCCCCAGCCTGCTCCTGATGCAGCATGGGGCCCTGGGGATACCAGGCCTCAGCTGGCAGCTTTGCGTAGACATAGCACCAACATGTAGGGGAAACAGACAGGACGTGCAGCCAAGGCTCGACTGTCCTCCAGCCATCCCCCTCCATCTTGACCTTTCCGGAGGGCAGACCGGCCAGCCCCCTTCCCTGTCTGCCTTGTTGGTTGGTCGTTGATCCAGGGCTACCACCTGCAGTTCTTCCACAGACACCCCCTCCATCACAACCATTCTGACCTTTACGTTAGTGAGCAACTCCCAGCAGGCCCAGATAATGCAGGAAGAACTCTCGGCCCTCCTGGAGAAAGATGGGATACAGAGGTGGATGCTGGGGACTGCCAAGCTGGGTTCCCTTCCCGCTCTTTTTTGGTTCCCAAGCGGGGAGGGGTGTTTCCCCGATGTTGGATCTCAGGGGCCTCAACTGCTATCTTTGTCCCCTGATATACAAAATGCTGATGGTCCCCAAGGTGAAGCAGGCCATCAATGTTGGGGACTGGTTTGCTACCATTGACCTGAAGGTCACTTACTGGGTGTTTGAGTTTTCCCCTTCGGCATCTCTCTTGCACTCTGGACCTTCACGTGATGCATGGATGCTGTCCTTGCCTCTATGAGGATACAGGGCCACAGGGTCTTTAACTACTTACACGACTGGCTGGTCTGCACCACATCAGAACAACAGTCCTGCAGTCATGTAGCTTAGCTCATGTACATGTTCAGGCTCTGGGCTTGCGCCTGAATCTCAAGAAGAGCAAGCTACAGCCTTCCCAGGCCCTATGTCTGGACATAGGGCCTCTGTGTCCCTCACTGCAGAGCGACGCTAGACCTTCAGGGGATGCCTAGAGCACTTCAGACTTCACTAGTGGGTCAGCTGGGGCCTATACTTCTGCCTCATGGGCCTTATGGATACCATGGTGCAGGTGGTCCCATTGGCTTTCCTGCACATGAGACCAGTCCAGCAACGCCTGCTAAGCCTGGGTCTGTGCCCGCAGTGGTCCAATCAGCCAACAGTAGTGGTCTCTCGAGGACTCAACCAAGGTCTCCGTTGATGGAGGGACTCCTCCAACCTGGAGCAGGGCTAGGTGGTGGGTCTGGTGACTCACCGTCAGTTATTCTCCACACGCCTCTCCAGTAGGTTTGGGTGCAATACGCGAGGGCTGTGGTATCAAGAACTGCAAGCTGTCGTCCTGGCACTCGAGTAGTTTCTCGACTACAGGGGGTTCATGTCAGCGTCAGGGCAGACAGCCCTGTTGTGGCAACCTATGTCAACAGACAGGGTTGCCTAGACTTACCCCTCCTTTGCAGGATAGCTGCCAGGCTGTGGCAGTAGGCTCACCCCCTGTTCCACTCACTGAGAGCTATTCATGTGCCAAGGCCACTGAACATGGCAGCAGACATTATGTCGATGGGCCTGGCCCCTGAGAAGGAGAAACTCCTCTGCCTGCCTCAGCCATGCGAAGAATGCAGTAGTGCTGTGCACTGTCCATTAGGGCTGTTACTCCTCTCACTGGGGAGTGTTTATCTCCTGGTGTGTGGTCCACAAGTTGGACCCACAGAGGTTAAAGTGGACACCATACATGGTGTCAGTGATCAAAGACCATTTGCTTTGGTTATTCAGCACTTAGTGAGGCTTACTCCTTTTTAATATCTTGGTTCCTGAGGGGTGTCCAGTAACGTATTCTCAGGCCAGGATCCCCAGTTCTCCTCTGGGACCTGGACCTTATCCTTGGTGCCCTTCAGTGCTCTCCTTTTGAGCCACTGTAGGTCACTGACCTGAAAACTATCCTTGAAAACAGCCTTCTTGCAGCTGCACCTTACTTTTTGTAATTTTATTTAACATAGAAAGAAAGCATGTCTTATTTTCTGTGCTTGATATTTAAATAAATTGACTGCATCTGCGTTTAGAAAATCATCTGTAAAACTAACCATACCTATGAATGCTATCCAGGATTGCATTCATATGCTACTTTGCCTTGTTTAGTAAATCTGGCTCCTAATGTCCTGGCTTCACTTACATTATATTGCCAAAAGCATTTACTCACTTTTCCAAGTCATTGAATGCAAGCGCTCCAATCACTTCCATGCCCACATTTGTATAAATTCAAGCATCTAGGCATGTAGACTATTTCTACAAACATTTGTGGTTGCTCTCAGGACCTCAGTTAATTCCAGTGTGGTACTGTGCATCAATTATGAAATTTCCTTTTTTCTAAATATTCCATACTCAATGTTAGAAGTGTTATAACAAAGTGTAAGCAATTGGGAACCACAGCAATTCAGTCATGAAGTGGTAGGCCAAGTAAAATCACAGAGCGGGTTCAGCAGATCCTGAGGCACATAACACACAGAGGTCTCCAACTTTCTGCAGAGTCAATCACTATAGCTTTCAAACTTCACGTGGCCTACAAATTAGTTTCAGAACAGTGTGTAGAGAATTTCATGGAATAGGATTCCAAAGCTCAGCAGCTAACCTCACAAATGCCCATTTGGAAGAATGAACAAAAATGTGCATAACACACACCCAGACATCGTGGAAAGCCAGAAGAGCTGAAGCTGTTATAACTGCAGAGGGTGGGGCGACATCATATTAAACCCTATGGATTAGGAAGGGGTTGCATGTGAAGGCAGTTGAATGAATGCTTTTAGCACTACAGTGTATTTGGTGTATCCAGATGAATATCTTATAATTAAGTAAGTTTAAGGCTAGAATACATGAAGGAATAGGATTCTGTGTGTATTCGCTCTGAGCAGTGTTCATTTTTTCAGCAGATTGATTTAGTTTATTTTGATTAAAATGTAATTCAGTTTTAGTCGACTACATAGCACAAGATTATAGTAGACTGAATCTAAAGTTGATTCAGTTGACTAAAACGTAAAGTGTAAAAGTTTGTCAAGACAGTTGCTCCACACGGTTTACAAAGCATCTTATTTTCCTTGACATCAAATGCAAACTGTGTTCATTTATCTACTCTTGTTTTCCTCCAAAGCAGATATTTGGTTATGTTTCCATGGGCCCCCCACCCCACAACCACACAAATACCTTCAAATTGCACCTTACTGCACAAGGACATTGCTTTTGATTGGATCACTTCCAAACTCAAAAAACAGTTACTACGCTTGAGGTGCTTGTCTTAATTTTTTTTTGTTATACTAGAAAACCAAAATATTTGAGGAAAGCTTTGAAACCATGACTATAGATTAGAGAGTTTTAATGAAGCACACAAACCATGGACTCACCACACGTTTTGAAAGTGCCCACTGTTTTTCTGAATAATAACCTTTATTGAAGATGTTTGTGAAGTAGATCAATAAGTACTTTATATACAATTAATCAAAAAATAGGTTATCATCAAAGTAGTTTGCAAGGGTACATGTTATCATAGGACAATATTGTATACATTGTATGTTGAATGACAACAAAAGTCTGAATTTATACCTGAAATCTGAAATCAGTGCTAGCTCTGGATGAGATGCTACCTAAATTATTATAACTTAGTTTGTAACTGAACCAAGGATAAATCAGTCCTGTCTTTCATTCTGCATCCCTATAGTGCTGGATCTTGACAGAGTATAATAATGTCATTTTAATATGAATTAATTAGTAAGAAATCAATGTTCAATAATTTCTTTAAATAGTGTTAGCTAAGTGAAATAAAAAAAATAAAAAGACTACTGAGCTATAGCTTGGAATTAACTTAGCTTAGCATATTGGAATCAGGGGAAAACAGCTAGTGTGGCACTTAGAAAAATAAAAAAACACAAACTGAATACAAAAATGGGTGGCATGAGAGCTCTCATGAAAAAGAGGCAAAACTTTTACAAAAAGGTCCTGTTGCCTTGCACTAATCTTGGACTGGACCCTGTCTCCGTTCAGTTTCTACACAGGCTAATAATAAATCAACTGGTGAACAATGATGCTAATATTTTAACAGACTTCATAATTTAAAATGCAATTCCAATGAAGGCCACTGGATGCTTGATACAAAACCATTCTTGGCTGTAGCTGACAAATATTCAAATAGCACAGAATCTTCTTGAAGATGGAAAATAAATACTTTATCAATTACTAAATACTATTACTAAAAGTGTACTGGTTGCTATGTTGTAAATTATTGCTTCATTATTGCAAACCAATAAGTGTTGAATGTAATACCATGTTACAGACAAATTTACTGAAAACTAACTGAAAAGCAAATATTAGGCTCATTAGTCTGCTAGCATTAGATAGCTAAAGCAGCTGGAGACACAACAGACAACTTATCATTCGTCTTATACTAATTTAAAATCTGCCCCAAGTCCACCATCTGAGGTGCATGTGTAATTGGTGCATTGTAATATAAAGTCGCAAAATCTTGTCATTGGATATTCACTCATAGCCTTGCACTTACCGTCCAATGACAAAGTTTACATTAGCTATAAACTATAACAGCGTTTCATTATTTTCTTTAGTTTTTCAGCAAATCTCTACAGAACAATCATCATCTTTCTACACAGTGAAAGAAAGAAGAGTTTAAGAAATCCATAAAACTATAAAAGGTGCTTTAATATTTTTCTTTCCAACTTGAGTCATTGTTACCAGATGTAGTTTGTTTTTAAATGGAGCTTTGGAGCTGAAGGTTTATCTTTGAACTCTAGCTGTTTCTCCCTGCTTTCAGTTTTTATGTTAATCTAAGCAAATTATATATTGCATTGATCACTGTGCTGAACATACAGACATGAGAACGTCACCCTTTTAGAGAGACAAATATTCCTTCAAAGGTCTTTTATTTAAGACATTTTATTTGTCAAAGAACAGATTCAAGCAACAACAGTTTGGGGATAATCAGATAATTGTGAATACTGTTGCTTTTTTCTAACATTAAAGTGTAAAATCCTTATATACCAATGTACCATATCCCAACAATCCGTAAGCATTGTTCCTTTAATTGTGCTAGACGACAATGTGTATAATGTACAAAACACAGCCTAACACCTGTGGTTATATGCACTTAATGGCATTGCTTTGCATTGATCCCTCTGCTTTCTGAGATGGTACTTTTCACCGAAAGTTCTCAGGATGTGAGCACAGCGTTAAAAACTGTACAAACTGCTGCTGGACGGTAAGTGTTGAAGAACTAGAAAAATATTCTGGTAGCTCAGCTTTTCCAGGGGTGCTGTGGTGTCCTCTGTCAGGTAAATAAAGAAAAGTTCATATTCAGTGTAGAGAAACCAGGGTGGAGGTGTCAAGCGAGTTACCAAAGGAATAAGTGTGGGGGATGTTGAAAAGGCCAGCAGGCATCTTATCTGTCCATTAAACACACGCATACATTGGAGTCTTCAGATAGAAACCTCGTATTCTCTGGATTCCTGTGAAGACATTGCACGAGTTTGGTCAAAACTCAAAGCAGAAAACTAAACCAGTGTATACTTTAAAATGTGAGGACAGCATGTTACACAAACATGATGGAACAATAATGGAAACAATTCTAGTTTTTAAAGTATTAATAAAAAAAACAATAAATGAGCAGAGGAACTTTAAAAATGCAGATAGTTTTATAGAGGTGCACTGCATGGAACAAAATAATACTCATTAACACTTCTCTGTAACACACACATGTTTATATTATATATACATAAATCAGGCAACATCTGATTTGTTAGACCACATGCCAAACATTGTATTGGTCCCCCTTTTGCTGCCAAAAAAGCCCAGTTTTATTCATATTAGACTAATAAGACTAATCTTGAACATAGAGAGAGTGTCTGTCTTCTGAATCCAAACTGGAGTTGAGCAACCATAATTAATAGTGCAGGGACCAGAGCAGGAGACATTAGGGAACGCTGATGTCTGGCTAAGGATAAACTTGGATTTTGTAAAATAATTCCCATCAGCAGTGATGACACCCAGTTACGTCAATAGGAGGTCACTACAATGAATATTGAATCAGTGTGCAACTTTGCCAAAACAATATTGGACAATTTAGTTTTTTTAAGTCTCCTCTTTAATTGGACCAGGAGTGCCATGTTTAACAGCATGTTCTTCTTAAATTGGTGTCTGAGTGGTGTTGGGTTTATAGAAAATTAGGAAACTTTCTGGGGAAAACCTGGTCTTGTTAGCATCCATCCTACTTTGGTTGGAGTCATACTAACTGTCAGAATCCTCAAAGCACAGGCTGGGGAGAGGGAATACCAGCAATTTTTCAATTCAGCTTATTAATCAAACATTAACCTAGTCAGAGTTTTAATTCATTTTAATTCATTTGAATTAAGTCAAGTCTGAGCCCAAAAACCTGTTTAATTTGTTGTTATCTATGATTCAGCTGGCCTTTACTCAGCTCCTCTCAGACTTCTCAGACTAATTCTCAAAATAATTGTTGTGAGTGATTTTAACATCCCTGTAGATGCGTAAAAATGACAGCCTCAACACTGCATTTAATATATTATTAGACCCAGTTGGCTCAACAGCTCAACCACCACTTTAATCACATTCTGGATCTTGTTTTGTCATATGGCTTATAAACTGAACAGTTGTGTTCCTCTTTTGTCTGATCATTTCTTAATAACATTTAAATTCACAATAATGGGTTCCACACCAGCAAGGCACCCTTACAGTAGATGTTTTTCTAGAACAAAAGAATGTGTGGCCCTATAAAAAAGCTCTCTGTAAAGCTAAGACATTGATTGAAGAAAATAGGTTTCACTTCAGCGCTGTAGCCAGGCTGACAGACAGTCAGAGATCTGGCTGCTAAAAATGAAGTAAAGTAGAAGTGTAATAAAGCTTGAAAGAAATCCTAGTACATGTACCTCAAATTTGGTCCTTTTGTGACCAAACTGTTACCTAGATGGGACAAATGTTGCATTTTTTAGAGTATTTAGGCAAATGAATTCACTTTTGATGCATAAGTGAGTATTCAGGAAGTATAATAAAAAGAGTATTTCATGGGAAGATCGAGGACTGACTCACCTCATTGTTCTTCAGAAATTGGCAGCATGGAAAGTGAACAAAACAGCAACTTAGACACTAAAGGAACATCATCAGTTGCCATATGTTGAAGAACTAAGTGTTGAAAGCAAACGTTTGTTTTTATTTATTAATCACAGATATGTTACTGTTGCTTCTGCTAAAAGGGATGGTATACTAAAAAACTTGGAATTTGTGATCAATATATTATGTTTTTCTTTGACAGTGTCAAAGCAGTAACTTTCAGTAGATCTTCCACTCTTGGATTTGATTCAAATCATCGTGGACAACCTTTTGGTGCTGATGACCCATATTGCATTATTCAGAGGTATATAGCCTGCTATGTAGCCTTACCTTACTAATATAATAAGGGTAGATAATATTAAGATAACATCCATTAGTATACCACAATACAATGCAATGAACCACAAGGTGGTTCTAAATGAATGCAGGGCCATTAGATTTGATAGCGTCACCGACTGACAGCTGTAGGGAATGTTGACTCACCATTGTCTCATAAACTGAGTTGTAAAGTGTAGACTCTCCAGTGATATTTTCATATGGTAAGTTGGAGTACAGAGTGAGTCTTAGTGGCTTCCTCTGGAACCTGAGCACATAGAGAGAAGCACACATCAATTAAAATAAGACAAAAACAATTTAAAAAAAGAAAAAAACAACACTAGTTTATTAAAAAAAGCCACTGTTTTCATAAGCAAGCTCTTACAGAGATGTATGTGCATAAAGAACATGACCTTACGTGCTTTAACTGAAAAACTGTTCATTTAGAACTGAAGACCAAACTCTCATTACTAATTATTATCTTCCACAAAACCCCAATTCAGGTATAAATTAGTATATGTTTGCTTTCTGCACCAGTTTGAGGCCACGCTCTGGCTTTTTGGTCAACATTGTTCTAAAATCCATGATACTAATTCTTGTGTCCAGTCCTTTCAGCTAAATATGTTTTCATTTGCTTTCAGTACATCCCAGTCAGACCAAAACCACCCAAATCTCCTTATTTGTCACAGAGTTCAGAAATTTATGTTACTAAAAACTTGCATGCACATTGCATGACTCTCAGGAAATATTTAATAAAACAGGTGTTTAAAAGCCAATCTTTTTCAAAACAGAGGCTGTAGCATTACCGTGCTGGAAATAAGTGCTTATTACAAAAATTGTGTATATTTTAATTCTTTTCTCTAGTCATAATGTAATTTATTATTTTTTTTCAGCAGCATTTTTCAGCAGCATTTTTCTCCATTCTTCAACTAATTTTGACATACTTTGAAAAATAAAGGTAGAGCCCAATGATGAGGATGAGGAAGAAGGTGATGGAGATGAAGACAGCCAATGCTACTTGGGCTCCTTCCATCCTTAGGTCTGCAGTAGATACTGTTGGAGAAAAAAAGATTGTGAAGGTTTAACTTTATTTGCAGCATTTTCATCATGAATTTCTGATTCAAACTAAACAGTTGATATTAAGATGGGCCTACTACTTAAAATCTAGAAAGCACTGATGTGGTCATTAATATAAGATGATAATACTGATAAATTCCTCCTCCTCCTCAGAAGCTTCATCTTCCTTTACTATTGGAGTCCTAGGGTCAGAGCCTATTAGTCTTTGTGAAGTTATTGAGATTTATCTTCATTGATGGGCGTCCATGTCTTGAAATAACAATGTACTTGTTTTGTTTTATTTGGTTGCTTTAATATGAATTCATACATTGACTGAATTAACTTATTAAGACCCAGAGAGGTTTGCCTGCTAACTGGAACCCAACCAAGTGATCACCTTGTAGAGCTGACTGCAATATTACCAGTGGTTTGCAAAGTAACTAAGGCAGAAAGTACAGTAATATACCTTTTTTTTTAAATGACAACCTATGATTTGATGTCTTTAGTTTCATTATACACTCTAAAAATTACAAAAAAAATGCAAAAGCGTTGAAATAATAGGTCTGTTAATATGTTTGACTGCTATTACACACCTTTACAAATATAGCTGAATTCCACTCCAGTTGTCTTTATTTTTTTATACAAATTATGATTATATATTGCATATATATTGGAAATATTTCTAGCACAAATGATCCTTTTAAACTGTTCATCCCTCATGGTAACTCATTGTGTGCAGGTAGAATCAGAAAGTTTATACAAAGACTTTTATCTCTGCAGGTAAACTTACCAGCTACTCTGTGCTTATCATACTCTGTTGGGTGGGCTGAGAATACAGAAAGAATGAATGTTAAATAAAAAACAGCAAAAGAAATTAAGAAAATACTTAATAAAGTACTGTTTGGCTGACTGAACTGAATTTTATTGAATATACCACCAGATACACTCTGTCAACAGTGATGAAAGTTCAACAGAATAAAACTTCTTGACTTTATCACATGACACATTACATGTGCAACTACAGTCTAACTGAAGGAGGCATTTTGCAAGCACAGTGAATACTTTTTTATCGACATTTTTTTTAACTTGCAATCGTATATATGCATAATTTTCACAGTTTTGTGGATTGTTATGAGTTTAATTCCATTTAAAATCGAATCTATTAGCTTACAATTTTCCTAGTTGGTATGTTAATTCATTTCATCTCATCTACCTAAATAAGTCAGCTCCCTTAAAGTTTTCCAGTTAAATTGTTTAAGAAATGAGCTTTTGATTGTTTGGGTTATTTATATATATATATATTTTATAAATCAGGTAAAAATAAAAAACTTACTGAAGTGCATTTGGATATACTCCTTATTACTTTATTGTATTGTACATTGCAAAGATTACAGTACAGATAGTACGCAGAATTAGGTGTGTGTCAAGGAATGGTTGCATGGCAGAAAGGACTTGGGAGACAGGAAGTCAACTGAAAAAAGTGCAGCTTTAATGCTGAAGGAAATACAGAATTCAAAACATATGAAGAACAGGGAATCCAAATGGCAGAAAACTCATAAAACACAGGGCAAAGTCACACACAGCAAAGCAGGATGATATTACAAAGGACCAGATGAGATGCAAACACAAGGGCAGAGAGGCTACACCTGGGAGGACAGCTGAAACTATTCAAGACAATGAGACAATGTACGAAAATGAGAAAAATCATTACCAAAATAAACCTGGAAGCACAGAGCAGAAACTATAATTGTAAGGAGATGTATTTTGTTTACTGAAATGTAATTTGTATTTATAATTTTGGTACAAAATGTAACAAAGGCTTATTGAAACCCTTTTTCTGCTCAGATATTCTGTACCGTTTGTAATCAAACAACAAATCAGTTCATTATTTTGTGCATATACAGCAGCTGGGCTGTGCAACCCCTGAGACTCCTCTAGTAAAAGTAAATTACAGATGCATACCCTCAGTGGAGTCCTGATAGGTCTCTCCTGCCTCGTGGTTGTTTGTTTAACATGTCCTTATTGCACCCTGTATCCCTGAGTTGCCTTGATCAAACAGCAGGCTCAAGGTAAAGGCTGCTCTTTTGTTATTTTAGCCTCTAGACTGGAACAACCTTCTTCAAAGTGTCAGGACAAAAAAAATCAATTTGAAAAAAGACAGTTCTTTTTCATCTATGGCCTTTCGCTGTGATTGATGTGAGTTTCTGCTTTTCCAAAACATACTTTTTTTGCTTAAGATGATCTGTCTTTCAGTCTTTAAGGTTTCATCATGGTCACGTTAATCTCATCTTTCCAGATCACGTTGCTATTCAAGGTTCAATAATAACTCTTTTTGCATTTTTTCTTTGACTTTTGTATGTTTTGAATTTGAATTCATATGGAATTTACATTTCCAAATATAATCTTTTTGCTTCTGGCTTGGCCACAACCAGTTTTGCTGAGCTGTTTTCCTTCACATGATCTTAAAAAATGAATTGACAATGTAGAAACAAGGCATGCTGCAGTTTTCTACCTTTGCAGACAGGTGGCAGCCCACTCCACTGGGATGGGTGTCCAGGGACACAGTAGAGAAGAGGTTCACCCAGCAGCTGATGGCCAGTCTGGCAGGAGTAATGCAGGGTCTCTCCAGCCTGGAAGTGGAGCTTGTTAGAGCTGGGCATCCCATAGGTGGGGGTTCCTGGATGATTGCAAGGCTCGAAGGTCTCAGCTGAAGGCAAAGTAATGAAAAATTATGGTCACAACTGTGTAATTAATTAACTCCATGGCGGGTCACAGAGTTGTTGTTAATTAATATTTCTAACAGAATGCCATTACTTAATCAGTGGGACAGGTGGAGAATGATATTGTCAAGATTTCAATTAAATTGTGATGGTTATTCACAATCTGCAAAGAAAGACAGCATCTATTGTTGTAACAGCATCACTGTCACTCTTACGATATTCACTAATAACTAAGAAATGTCAACATTTCTGTCCTGATGGGAGTTGTGTCCTCCAGGATGACAGTACCACCATTCACAGGACACAAGGTCTTAATTAACGATTTGAAAATGATGAAAATGAGGTGAATCATATCCTGTGTTCTTTGTATTCCCCAGGTCTAATTAGATATTTAATACACACTGGAGCTTGTTTGGTCTGGTTAGGTGTCCTGCTTGGGTTCTGGTTTTAAACAAAATTGGGTCATTAAATTTGGCAATGATGAAGTTAGAAATCTGTAAAAGTGCAGTGAATTTCTCTATTTCTACAACTAGGATACTATAATCTGTGAATAGTAAAAGACTTAATGTAGATGATGATACTAGTTCAGCCTTAAAGAAGGCCTTCATACCCGTTTTAAATTAACAGAGTTAATATTTTCCTTGTAGATAAAGCTTATATTTAGGGTTGGATCAGGTGACCTTGAACCATTGTAGTTATGTTGCCATAGCCTGAGGCTGCTGGGGGCTTCCTACGCTGTGCATTTCTTTTTTCCTCATCTCTTTTGTATTAATACATATTTATACACTACTATTACATTTACTCACTAGTAACTATTAAACTCTGACTCTTTCTTCCATAGAGCACATTTGTCCTGTCTCCCAGTGCTCTCTTTTTCTTTCATTTCACCACCAACTGGTCATGGTCGATGGCTGCCCTCGCTGATCCTGGCTATGGCTGACGTTTCTTCCTGGTAAAAGAAAGTTTTTCTTTCCTAGTGATGCAAAGGGCTTGCTCGCAGGGGGCCAGGTTGGGGTTTTGTTCTATTATTTAAGGGGATTGTATATAAAAGATGGACATAATGTTGCAGATGAGCAGTCCAGAGTTCACTGGTACTCTCATCTGTACCTTGGGCCTCACAGTTAGAGAACTGACTTCTATCAATGAATGCTACATACACTGACTGCTCTTCCAATGGACTTGTGTGTTTCTCAAAAAGAAAGGTAAGAAAATCCCAGGAAGTTTATTGTGTTCATCTGGATGCAGCATTTTTCAGTGAGGGTGTTTCTTCACTAATCACAATGACTTCTTCAGTCTCAGCTAACAGGTGACAGCAGTTCTCCACAACCTTATAAGCAGTGAAGTTGCATAATTACTAAAACTAACATCAAATGTCTAACAGTTGTCACAACAACCACAACAACAACCTCATTTGTGTCACTATTAATATGCAAATTGTGATGATCATTGATCAATGGCCATTACTACACAGAGAGTAGGGGAATGTCTGCAATCACAGCTGTCGATCAACACTCTCATATCTTGCAGGCCTTGCAATACTATATTATCCCAATAAACCATTGCTCTTAGAGAGCATGTTTTTTTTTTTGTGTTTCCTAAAATTTCAAAAATTAAAAGTAGGACCAGAGGCACAGCCGTTAGCTCATCTCTTGTGAAGACTGACACCCTCTTTACTTTTCATTTTAGGCTTTTACAGTTTTTTTTAAATTCACAGTTTATTTATAAAACTATAAGGTCTCATTAAAAGTGGCACAAGTACAATGTTTACATACAGACCCATAAGACAGAGCTTACGAATAAAGCTCAAACTTGTACTTTCATACCTTCACACACCAGAAAAATCCCCTCATGAAGTCTGTCTACTAATTTCAGTCATCTACAGTAATTATTAAAAGGGAAGGAAAAGTGTGCACATACGCAGGCATCTAGGTAGCTTCTGGCTCCACCTGGGGCCTGATGATCCCCGACTGAAGCAGGTTAGCAGGCTGTTTCCAGACAGAGTGAAGCCCTTGTCGCAGATATATTGGATAGTTGAACCTATGGTGAAATGAGTACCTGACAGCACCCGTCTGCTATGCTCCACCTTTCCAGGGTCAGCACAAGACACCACTGGGAGGACAAAGAAACAAAGATTGTTCATAACTGACCAACTACTGACCAGCATTTTTTGTTCTTTAATCTCCTGTTTATTTTGTCTCGCCTGAACAGAGCGACATTACTAACCATGACCTTAACTTCAATCCTGGCTGATCTGAAATGCTTCTAACAGGAAAAGCTCAAAGTAAATGTACCAACGGTGAATGAAGTATGCATGTAAAAAAACCCCGCAAAGAAACCCCCAAAGAGTTTGCTGCTTGTGCAATATCTCTGTGTCTTTGTCCCTGAATGATTGTAATATGTGTCAAGGAGTACAAAGTACAAATTAACTAAAATTACTCTTGCTTGGTGTCGTTTATTGCACTGGATTATTAAAAATCTGAAGAAACAAGACCTATTGGCAATTTAACAGTTTATTTATTTAACAAACAGGGCTCAGTAGTAAGAATCATACACAGTCACAACACCCTGACAGGTCCTCATGCTGGTCACCATCTTGGTCGCACGCTGCTGTGGGAGGGAATCCTATTCTTCAACCAACACTTGTTACAAAGTCAGTCAGTGTGGTTGTGTTGGTCTCTCTGTCACAAACAGCACATCCAAGCTCATCCCAGAAGTGTTCAGTGGGGCTGAGGTTAGGACTACAGGGAAGCCATTCCATCATCTCTACTCCAAATTCTGGAGCTGGTCTCTGATAAACTCTGCTCTGTGAGGGCGAGTTGAGATATGGGATTGACACTGGTTGCAGAATCTCATCTCAATAGCTCTCCTCATTGAGGTTGCCTCCAGTGATGACAAGCATTGTTTTACCAGTGAGGGAGATGTCGTCCCACACCATCACAAAAACACAGATTAACAGTGAGACCTACTTATTGTTCATCACTAAATACAAATTTTTAGCTGTAGCTCATCTGGACTATTGAATTTTGACCTAGAAATGGATAGCAGAGCTCATGGCTAATCCCAGTTTAATATGAAGAAGTTCACATATATGAAAGAAAGTACTGTGTATGTAACTATCATCTTTCCCTTTACTTGGCTATACGTATTTCTCACCTCTCTCACAGCTCGGGAGATCGCCGCTCCAGGTGAGGTCCCACTGGCACATGAGTAGTTCAGAGCCTACCACCTGATAACCAGGGTAACACTGGTAAGTCACTACGGTGCCCTGAACCAACTCAGGGTGAGACGTACTCTTCCAGCCATTAGAGATCTCAGGGAGCTCAGGGCAAGTGTCATTACGAGCTACTTCTGCGGGAGACAGCAAAAAGTAGAAGACAAAAATCTGATGGTTGTAAGGCTCGACTGAAAGGTGCTTTACAAGACTTTAAAGTTCTTTCTATCTTTTAATCAGTCTATCTACCTTTCAGTAATTATGACTAAAATAATGTTTGAAGATACAGTTTTAAATCCAAAATGTCCATGTAATGGGAAATTTTTGCATAACTTGGAGAGAAACTGAGAGTGTTTAGCTAATACATTAGTAGGCAATTTTTTGGCCCTGCTCAAAATGTATGGATAAAGCTTTTAACTCTGGGTCAGTAGTGATTTTTGTGCTTGAAAAAACCTAGGGGTGGTGGGTGGCCTTCCTACAGCAACTCAATTTAGTACTGTGTTCCTGCAGTTGTAAATGTGTTAGTTCTTGGGAAATTAAAGTTATCTAAACCTCTGCTGGAAAAGTTTCTGATAGGATTGGAATCACCTGGTACACACATGCTTCTCAGAAGATTTCACTATAAATAAAAACATCGTCTTTTAAAAGAAATTGTCCATTTAAATTTGCTTTATGCTTCTCACCTAACAAAAACAATTCTGACAATGTAATTGTTATATTAAATGGTTTGCTGCTAAAAAGCAGATTTTGATTTCACGTTAACCTGGAAACTTAAAGCCACATTACTCATGATTTCTATTCTCATTTCTTGTCTATGCAGCCTGAAATAACATTGATTCTTATAACATCAAAAAAAGTCATTGGTATTGTTTTCATATGTTAGACAGCTGTGTGCTGCTGTGTGTTGAGTAACATTATAAAATTTTACAGAGACATTTAAGTATGTATGAGGTGGACTCTTATTCCTATTGTGCACAAAAGAACATGCAACCAGCGCCAGTGGAAAATGTCATGGATCGGGTTTCCAAATTAAGTGATGTATCAGCTGGTCAGTTTCCCAAGGAAGTACAACATTTTCAACATGTCTGCGCTATATGGTATAAGTTAACCTGTGAATTCTGTGCAGTGTCATTCTACCATTTGATTGGTGGGTTGTAGATGTGGCTCATACCGCATAAAACATCTCAAACCTGAATATCTGAATTTGTCTTCAAAGCTTAGATTCAGTTGTTGACAGTATTTTCCAGCAATTTAAATGACCTGTTCTCTGGGCAAACTGCCATACCTGTTTGCTTTCCTTTGCTCATTCCTACATAACAGCACTCTTCTTAGGAGTCTAATTTCACCAGACTCACCAATGTAATTGCATCTGGGCACTAGACAAGGAAAATTCTCCAACACCTGCCTGTTTTGATGTCTTGTGTTTACATTACTCCAACGTGTTTCATGAACCGATTGTATCAAGCTTTCCCTTTCTTTTGCTGGTCATCTGTATTCTGTAGCTTTCCTTTTCCTCTGAATTTATTAGCTCTTATCAGATAAAGTGTAGTCGCTGTGGCATGGTGCTGCACTAATGAAAAATTCTGTCCAAAACCAGGGATGGCCTCTTATTGCTTCCATTTTTAGGTGCCATATCAGCAGAAATAAATTCACTCTTTTTCTTTTTGCCCTTTTTGCTCAATAATAAATATGTGTTAGGGCAAATGAGTACGGTTCTGCAGCTGCAAAAATGCATTGACAGGAGTGTAAGTTTTGTGGGTGATCCACCAAAAATGCAGCAACATCATTGCAGTAATGACAAGCATTCTACCCACTCCTGAGATGAGACACACAGAGGTGTTTTGCATTGTGTAGTGATCCCTGTGTCGAAATGTGACTAAAAACCTGAAACACTGCAAAACCACTATAGGTTTCACTTAAGGTTTAGCTTCCAGACAATGTCATAGTTTGAGTTTAAAGAAAAACCTTCAAAAGCAGAACCAGTGTACAATGCATCTGGTTTAAAATTCACATGTGGAATATGGCAGAATGAATATGAGCTGAGGTATAATTGTGCCTAAGGCTTACCAAAGAAGTGGACCACAAAACCATTTCCATAGCCATAGACGTTAGTGGCAGGGTCAGACTGAAACTGGATGGTGACATCAGCAGTGGAGGTGTAGAGCTTAAAGCGGGACTTTGATCCTCCATACTGACCCAGCAATTTGGCTGTAAGGTCATCCCCATCATAAAAGGTCAACAGGTCATTCTTCCCGATATTTAACCTGAAACAAAAATACAAAGAATAAAGTTTTATCTCTGTTAGTGATATTTAGTATTTTATTCTTTTTTATTTACTTTTTTGAAGGTACTTCATCCCTCCTCTCTCTGGCCTCACCTTTAAATTGCACCTTCTCCACGACAGATGTCTGACAGAGCTTAATGTTAATGGTAGGCCTCACAATGTGCTCATGCATTTTTAAAATGACAGTAATTACTCAAAGAGAGTGAAGACAAATCTGAGCCACACAAAGGTTACATATTACTAATGTAGAGTATTGCATTATTCATCAGGGGCAGCATAGGTCTGGTTTCTCACTGCAGAGAACAACGTCAAGATTTTAATGTGACATTAGTCTAAAGTAAGGTCGTGGTTGATGACCAGAAAATGCGCACTTAAAGTTCACAGTAGACTGAAAGTAAAGCTGCAACTTCTTTTTTTGGCTGCTTCTTTTGGGTCACCACAGATCATCTTCCTCCATCTCATCCTATCCCTAGCATCCTCCTCTACCAACCCTCTTTCACTGCATCCACGAACCTCCACTGAGGTCCTCCATCCTGGAAACTCCATCTTCAATATCCCTTGTCCAATATATCCACTATACCTCCTTTGCACATGTTCAGACCATTTCAGCCTTGCCTCTCTATTTTTGTTTTTCAAAACGCTCAATCCATTTCTAATTCTGTCCATCCTCGTCACTCCTAATGAAAATCTTAACATCTTCAACCCTGCCACCTCCAACTTGGCCTCCTGTCTACAGACTATACTTCCTTTCATTCTTGCTCCTATCCTTTTGACACTCATCTCCACCCACTTCACCCTAGAGTGAGTACAGTGCCCTTGCTTCCTCACCTCGCTTGTGCACTGTACATTGCTTTGAACTGTGCACAACGCACTGCATTTAAATGTATCTACCTTCACTATCTCTAAAATTACATGTTCACCATTCTTTGCTAAACTCTTCCTTTGAATACTTTCCTGTTGTTCCTCATTCCACCATCATGTCTCCTTGTCCCCTTGTGCTTTACAAACCAAAACTAGTGGATTCTTCATTTTCATTGCAGCAAGTCAGTAATAAAGAAGCATATTTGCTTAGAAGGCAAAGAGTAAAAGTAGACAATCTTTCCCTGTTTTTTTACATAAAATCTGTTGTTACAGCTGGGCGCAATACAAGAGTGACCCCGTTAGAGCCTTTATTTAGTTTTAGTTTCTTCGTTTTCCATTAAGTTATTGGTTATTGGCCAAATACAGTGGTGGAACTAAAATTAGTTCAGATAGTAACTAAGTTTTTGCCTACAACATATATGATTAACTCAATAAAATGTCCTGTAAATAGTGTTTATATCATTTATACTTTAAAACAATCTCCATCTTGCAAACTGCAACATTAGAATGCAATTTACGATCATTTATTGGCACATTAAATACATTTACTTTTGATATTCAGGTAGATATACTTGTCTTAGAGAGTCTGTGAAGGTTCTCAGTCATCCAGGTCATCGTAGTCAAAGGAGTTTGCAAAGAAAAGCGTCTGGACTTCTTTAAGTTGCTTGAAGACGTTTCACCTCTCATCCGAGAAGCTTCTTCAGTTCTAAGGTCAAATGGTCGAGAGTCCCAGATTTAAACCCAGTGGGAGTATCCCCCCAATGAGGGACAAAGGACCCCCTGGTGATCCTCTAATCACATGTGCCAAGGTGTGAAAGCGGGTGTGGGACCTAATCAGCCAGGGTTTCGGGTGAGCCCATTGTGAAACCTGGCCCCACCCTATCATGTGATTTCCTGAGGTCAGATGGCCCAGGATGTGAGTGGGCGTTAAGGCGTCTGGGGAGGGAACTCAAAACTGGATTATAGATGGCAGACAGTTGGTGTCGTAAACCACCGCCTCTGTTCAAAGATGGTCGCTCACAGTGGACATAGATGGCCTCTTTCACTCCTCTTTCAAACCATCTGTCCTCTCTGTCCAAAATGTGAACATTGGCATCCTCGAAAGAGTGACCTTTATCCTTAAGATGCAGATGGACTGCTGAGTCTTGTCCTGTGGAGGTGGCTCTTCTATGTTGTGCCATGCGCTTGTGAAGTGGCTGTTTGGTCTCGCCAATGTAGAGGTCTGGGCATTCCTCGCTGCACTGTACAGCATACACCACGTTGTTCAGTCTGTGTTTTGGAGTTTTGTCTTTCGGGTGAACCAGTTTGTGTCTGAGTGTGTTTCTGGGTCTGAAGTACACTGGGATGTCGTGCTTGGAGAAAACTCTCCTGAGTTTCTCTGATACACCGGCTACATAGGGGATGACAATGTTGTTGCGTCTGTCTTTCTTATCCTCCCTCGCTGGTGTCTGATCTTCTTTTCTGTGCCTCTTTGCTGACTTTATGAACGCCCAGTTAGGATAACCGCATGTTTTCAGTGCTTCCTTTACATGTGTGTGTTCCTTCTTTTTCCCTTCAGGCTTGGAGGGAACATGTTCTGCCCGGTGGTGTAGGGTCCTAATTACTCCAAGTTTGTGTTCCAGAGGGTGATGGGAGTCAAAGAGGAGGTACTGGTCCGTGTGTGTGGGCTTCCGGTAAACTTCAATGTTGAGGTTGCCATTCTCTTCAATGTGCACCGCGCAGTCCAGGAAAGGCAAACAGTTATCCTTTGTGTCTTCCCTGGTGAACTTGATGTTTTTATCCACAGCGTTAATGTGCGCAGTGAAGGATTCCACTTCTTGTGTCTTGATTTTGACCCAGGTGTCGTCTACATATCTGTACCAGTGGCTGGGTACTCCTCCTTTGAAAGAGCCAAGAGCCTTTCTTTCCACTTCCTCCATGTAAAGGTTGGCTACAATAGGTGACACGGGGGAGCCCATGGCACAGCCATGTTTTTGTCTGTAGAAGCCTTCGTTGTATTTGAAGTATGTTGTGGTAAGGCAGAGGTCTAACAGTGTGCAAATCTGATCGGGTGTGAAGTTGGTCCTGTCTTCCAAGGAGCTGTCTTCTTGTAGTCGTTTTCTGACAGTCTCCACTGCTTCCGTGGTGGGTATGCAAGTGAAGAGAGAGACTACATCAAAGGACACCATGGTTTCATCTGGATCCAGGGTAAGTTTCTGGACCTTGTCGGTGAAGTCGGTGGAGTTCTTGATGTGGTGTGGGGTGTTCCCCACGAGAGGTGCAAGGATGGTAGCAAGGTGTTTCGCAATGTTATAAGTGGCTGAGTTTATGCTACTGACTATGAGTCTGAGTGGGACCCCTTCCTTGTGGATCTTAGGAAGTCCATAAATGCAGGGTATGGCATCCCCTGGATAAAGGCGGTGATATTTGAGGCGGTCAATGATTTTGTCCTTTTCAAGGTCTTGAAGGCAAGCTATAACTTTCTTTTTGTAGCTGCTTGTGGGGTCTCGTTTTAAAGCTTCGTAGGTGTTGTTGTCACTGAGGAGAGTAGTGATCTTTGTGTGGTAATCTGTTGTGTTTAGGACCACGGTGCACCTTCCCTTATCCGCTGGTAATATAATGATGTTGTGGTCTTTGCTCAGGGAAGCGACGGCTGTCTTAGAGAGATGTTTACTTGATACTTCATCCACAAAGTGAAGTCTCCAAGCCCAAGCTAAGATAACACTGCTGACATTGGCAGCTCTTACATTTTTAGTTCCCATTAGATCTTCAGTCCATTCATTAGGGAATGAAAAATCCATTCCCTAATGAATAAAGAGATTGCATGTTTTTGGGCACTCGTTCTCCTCCCACATTAAAAAAACCCCAAGTCTCTAATCTTTAAAAACAGTAGTGTGAACTAGTATGTTATAGCCAACAGTCAGAACAAAAATAAAATTAATGACATCTTGAACCTTTACAGAATTTTCATGAGACACACGAGACGTTGTTTTTCAGCTGACCCCTGGATGAGTACCACAATGTTAATAGTCAATAATGCAGAGATTTCCCTCTAGGAGAAGATTGAGTTAATATTGTGGTGAATAACTACAGTCCCTCGCTTGAAAGGCACAGTGCCTTTCATTTGCACTGATTTGACCAGAGCTGGAGCTCTTTTAAACCTCAGGGCTATTTGAAAATGTCACCTGGGGTTGAGCTATCTCTTTGTAGAAGGAAGATTTAGAGCATGGAAGAAATGGCTTAGCCAGAATAAAGCCGTGACATGCTCTTTGCTGTCGCTAATTAATCACCAGTGGCTCCTGATAAAACTCATTAGCCAGCCTCAGATTGAGCTATTAATCACTATGGGAATGCTGGAAAATCAAATGTTCAAGAGGCGTGGAAAGAATCGACACATGGCAATGCCTAGAAAAAGATAAATAATTTTATTATTTTTCTCTTTCAAGGAAATGGTGGGAATGTGACTGAGCTTGTGAACAGATGAGAATATGATTGTGGAGTGTTGATTTTTCCATAGGCAGACCCATTTGTCTTCTCTCAGCTGTAGAGAAGCTGAGAAAAGACAAATGGTCACACACAGTCTTAGCTCTTGTTATTATATACTTGTTAGGACTTCTCACTGAACAAATTACATTGCAATAACGCTAACTGTAACCCACTAAACTTAGCAAAGCTTGATCAAGATCCAGTATTTACCATGTTTCAAGCTTTAGGATTCTAACTGAGAAACAAGAGTGACAGCAATGACTGATATTTTTTAGTGGCACAAATCAGTCACATCCTGCAGGATTTAACAGGGAATAATCCTCAAGTGGTCTCAGCAGGTGAGCCCTGCACACACATAAATCCTGAAAGGTCTCTTTTTAATCCATTTATATTCTAAATGATAGTTGTAACAATTGTTGTGATTATGACTGTACATTCACACATAGTCAGAAAAACAATCCATTCCTCTTGACATCCAGTTTGTGTAAGCAGGTTTCCCATTAGGCAGTCACTAGTAAACTGCCAAGTGACCATTCTCACACAGTTTAACCTGAAAACTGCAATGGTAGTTGGATGGTTCAGAAAAACGAAATACGGCTGGTTTTATTCTATATGTCACTATGCTGTTTGTCCATTGCTTATCTCACCATGAATATTTAATAAAACAAAAGCACAGTTTCTTAGACAGTGGTTGCTAGATTGACTGAAGACCAGTGTTGGGTGTAACATGTTACACCCATGTAACTGCAATTGCATTACATTTTTCAATAGCGGATTAATCTAACATGTTGCTGTACTGATTTCAATAATTAAATTACAGTTACAATTATGTTTTCACCTGTTTTACATTACTTTTTCAGTTACCTTCAGTCAGATGCACAGAAGCAGCTGAAAACACACAGTAACAGGAGGAGGAACTGTCATGGACGACCATTTCTCTGCACCATCAACACAGAGAAAATGGCAGACGTGTTACCAGTGTGTCTGTACTCTGTCTGTGGCTAAGATTTATTCTGAACTTTAATACTTTATAACTTCTTGGTCAGCCTTATCAGGACGTCCTTGGGTTTTGTATCATATTGAGTTTTCAGTTCACTTTACGATTAACTTTCTGGTTATTATAGTTGAATTTCAGGTTTGCAATCCTTAGTTTTGGTTCAAGACGTCACTGTTACTAATGATAGTTTTTAGTTCCCTCAGCATTTTCCTATATGTTTCTCCCTCTGTCTCGTTTTTGTGTTCCCCGGTTTGACATCGGATGTGTTAGTATTCATCTCTGCATCTGTTCTCTTGTTTATTCCATGACTTTGTTTCCATGAAGTTTCAGTTCCGTGTTTGTCTTTGATTATTTCTTCCCGTGTCTGTGTCCATTCTGTGTCCATCTATCTTATCTCTAATAAGTCCACTGTTTGTTTATATTCCAGTCTTCCCTGTGTCCATTGTCAAAATGTCTTTTATGCTCCCTCTGTTTATACTCCTGTGTGTTTTTATTCCTCAGGCGTAAAATGCTGATCGGGTATTGTCATCACCCTGCCAGATGGGCGGGCGGGTGGTTTAGAAACCAACATTGGGAAATACGATAGCTCATTGGCTATGTTTTCACTCAGGACATCAGGACAGTCCAGTCCTTGCTCCTCACCATTGTCAGAGAATTTTAATATTTAATTTAGATTGTTAAGCCACCTAACACTGACTCCTCATAAATAGGTGCCTTTTTTATGCTGAATGAACTCATGGGATTAGTTAAGCCTTTTGCTTTTTAGCTGAATCAACAAAAAAGCTGAAGATAACAGTTTGACAGACAGAAAATTGTATTTTTGCAACACAAACGTGACTCCCAAACTTTTCATATTCACACAGACTCAGACTGATGTGCCCTTAAAAAGAACTGAAGACAGTATGTAGGACAAAAGAAGTGGCAGGCCTAAAACACTACTTTTACCAGTTGGCAGGTGAGGAGCTTCATCACAGCACTGTCTTGGATAAAATGAGAGACATCACTTTACTTTGGTACATTTTTTTATACCTATTTTTCGATTTGATGCTTGTCCTGACAGAACACCGCTGACTCCTGCTTACCTCAAAAGTATTATTATTAAATTTGCAGATAACACAACACTTGTGGAGCACATCTCAGATGGTAATGAGACTGCCTACAGAGAGAAGTGCATAAACTGGTTGAGTGGTGCGATATCAACAACCTGACGCTAAACATCAGAAAAACAGAAGAGCTCATTACACACATCAGGTGTCAATAGGGGGAGCTCCTGCCACTGAAAATAGAAGAAGCGGTGAGGGTGTCCAGCTTTAAATTGTTATCAGTAAGCATTTTAAATTCTTATGGTACTTTTTATTTCTTAAGATGACTTTCTTTAATACATAAAGGGTGTGAAAAAGTGTTTGCCCCCTTCCTGATTTTCTATTTTCTTTGTATTTTTGTCACACTTTAATATTTCAGAGCATCAAAGAAGTTTAGATATTAGACAAAGATAACACACGTAAACAGAAAATGCAGTTTCTAAATGAAGGTGTTTATTATTAAGGGGAAAAAAATCCTACATGGCCCTATGTGAAAAACTGATTGCTCGCTACACACCATAAATGGTTGGGTCAATGTTTTCCAGAGCTATTCACACACCTGTTCTGAATCAAGAAAACACTTTAATAGGACCTGCCTGACAAAGTGGAGTAGACCAAAAGATCCTCAAAAGACAAACATCATGCTGTTATCCAAGGAAATTCAGGAACAAATGAGAAAAAAGTAATTGAGATCTCTCAGTCTGGAAAAGGTTATACGGCCATTTCTTAAGCTGTGGCACTCCAGGGAACGACCAACCGTTATCCACAAATGGCAAAAACATGGAATAAAACAACATCCAACATCTTTGTTTATTATTTAAATTTGTCTGATGATCTTAAACATTTAACTGTGACAAAACAAGAAATCAGGAAGGTGGCAGACACTTTTGCACAACACTGTACATTAAAAAATAATAATAATGGGTTGCATTTATATAGCGCTTTTCAAGACCCTCAAAGCGCTTTACAATTTCACTATTCATTCGCTCTCACATTCACGCACTGGTGGAGGCAGCTACAGTTGTAGCCGCAGCTGCCCTGGGGCAGACTGACAGAAGCGAGGCTGCCATATCGCGACATCAGCCCCTCTGGCCATCACCAGTAGGCGGTAGGTGAAGTGTCTTGCCCAAGAACACAACGACCAAGACAGACAGAGCTGGGGCAACCTTCCGGTTACAAGATGAGCTTCCCAACCCCCTGAACCACAGTCGCCCCATGCTTCAGGGGGTTTCTAATTTTTTGAGCATGTCTGCAATGCAACTTTCGTTCATTCAAGAGAGACAACAAATTTCATTGAAAGTCATATGTAAAAACAAGAAAAGGTATTCTATTCTACACCCAGCTGTCCTTCCGTATTTCTGATGAAGCCTCGTTTTTTTCTACTAGGATTGTATCATGTTGTAAACAATAATGAGTAATATTATTAAGAGCTTTCATTTGAGACTTTATACAATATCTTTTAATAGCACACCAGTGGCTCAAATGAACTGGGCCCGGTGCTCTCTTAACTGGGTGATGATTAAGGGAGCTGTCACTCAAGAAGTGCTACAGGTTTGTTCTTGGTTCTAGCTAGTGGCCATTCTACATGTGTATTGTGCCCCAATACAACTGAGCTGTTTTCAGCCCCACTTTTTCATTAGGTCAGTTGAACGTGTCTCTAGCCAACACTAACACAGTAACACTAACACTAGCCAAATAACTGATCTTTGGGGTCTAATGCATTGAATACTATAAATTGCATAGGGTGACTATACCCTAAAGACTCTCACTTTGGAGAACACTTTGAAATTATGGAGAAAGACAGAAGTGTAATTTTCTGTTATTAAACTAAAACCATTCTTTTAAAAATATTTTATTTTCATAGCTTGTGTCTTGTCCATTTGTATACAAACAGATAAGTAAAAGCTGCAGAGAACAGTGGTTTGAAATTATTTTTAACAACTTTGTATCCAACCAGCCAGTATTTTATGAGAAAACTAATGTTTGCTAGGTACAGATGTTTGATTTTAGAGTCTGTAGAGTGGTTAGAAAAAAATGTGATGGTATTCCAGTCCTCCAATGCCCTCCTGCCATTTTTTTAATCTCTTGCTCTCTACCTTGGCTCTTTGTGTGTGTGCGTGGTGTGCACGTATATGAGTTAACCACACTATACCTTACAGGGGCAGGCTCCCCATGGGATCTCTGCCCTCGTCCTGTGCATACGGAACGTGTCTGTCTGTGTGAAAAGTGAGGATTTTTGCCTTTTCCTGCATTTTGTCAGCTCAGTGCAATATTTGCCTTAAATAAAGGTGAACTAAAACTCTTGCAGAGAGCAAAAATGTCAGACTGACCCAACATATCAAGGATCATTATTGTTGATGGGAGCTGATTCTCTATCCTATCGAGACGTTCTCTCACTCACAGAACCAAGGTTACAATGTAACTGTAGGGTCTCTGGCAATGACACATATATCACAAAGCAGTCTTGAATAGAAGACTCCGTGGTGCCACATTTGGTTACAACAGTGTGCTTGCAACCATGTGTGCTCATTCACATGGTAGTCATTTTGAATTTGTCCCCTAAAGTCAAACTATTTAATACAGTTCTGCTCTAACATCCTGAGACATCAACTTGAACTCTGGTTCAAGTTTTTTTTTTTTCTCCAAACCAACACATTGATTGTACTGGTGGGAAGAGTACACATACAAGCACACACAGGTGCCTCCCTGCTGCTAAATTAAATTCTAATTGAAGTGTTGCTCTTTTGACACGGTAGAGTACTGGAGTAGTGGACAACTGGGAGCACTCAGAGTGGTGCAGGGATGGACAAGGAGACAACCTTATAGTGTGGAATAGTTTGAATCACACCTTCTAATTGTACAAGAAGCTTTAATGTAGGACATTATTATCAAACACAGGCTGAATATCATATAAAGATAAGTCATCACTTGGCATCAAACACTGATGAGATAAAGTTACAACAGTTTTAAGTTCCCCTACAGAAAGAGAGGACAAGAGTCTGTGTGATATTATTCATTTTACTTCCTTCAGTTCTCTTTAATCACACTTGTACTCCCTCCTCTTTCATTTGAAAGCCATCCATGAAACTCATTTATTGATAATATCTCCCCTGCCATCAGACAGATGGAGTTGGGGATATGTATATGTACACATGTGCACAGGTGAGCAATGTGAGGAACAAATACCCAGGGACCATGTTAAAGGCCTCATATACAGTGGCTTGCAAAAGTATTCGGCCCCCTTGAACTTTTCCACATTTTGTCACATTACAGCCACAAACATGAATCAGTTTTATTGGAATTCCAGGTGAAAGACCAATACAAAGTGGTGTACACGTGAGAAGTGGAACGAAAATCATACATGATTCCAAACATTTTTTACAAATAAATAACTGCAAAGTGGGGTGTGCGTAATTATTCAGCCCCCTGAGTCAATACTTTGTAGAACCACCTTTTGCTGCAGTTACAGCTGCCAGTCTTTTAGGGTATGTCTCTACCAGCTTTGCACATCTACAGACTGAAATCCTTGCCCATTCTTAAGATAAGATAAGATAACCTTTATTAGTCCCACACGTGGGAAATTTGTTTTGTCACAGCAGGAAGTGGACAGTGCAAAAGTTATGAAGCAAAAATTAGAATAAAATAAAATAAGAATAAATACAGTACACAACTGTACAGAATAGAATAAAATAAAATACTATATACAGTAGAATAAAATAGAATAAAATATACAATGAGATAAAAATAGAGTACAAATGCTATATACAACTGAGTAAAAATACAACGATGCCAGAAAAGATTATTGCACATTAGTGTTATTGCACATTTGTGGATGTGTGTGTTTGATCAGTTAAAGTCTTTATTGTGGAGTCTGACAGCAGTGGGGAGGAAAGACCTGCGAAATCTCTCCGTCTTCTTTGCAAAACAGCTCCAGCTCAGTCAGATTAGATGGACAGCGTTTGTGAACAGCAGTTTTCAGATCTTGCCACAGATTCTCGATTGGATTTAGATCTGGACTTTGACTGGGCCATTCTAACACATGGATATGTTTTGTTTTAAACCATTCCATTGTTGCCCTGGCTTTATGTTTAGGGTCGTTGTCCTGCTGGAAGGTGAACCTCCGCTCCAGTCTCAAGTCTTTTGCAGACTCCAAGAGGTTTTCTTCCAAGATTGCCCTGTATTTGGCTCCATCCATCTTCCCATCAACTCTGACCAGCTTCCCTGTCCCTGCTGAAGAGAAGCAGCCCCAGAGCATGATGCTGCCACCACCATATTTGACAGTGGGGATGGTGTGTTCAGACTGATGTGCAGTGTTAGTTTTCTGCCACACATAGCGTTTTGCATTTAGGCCAAACAGTTCCATTTTGGTCTCATCTGACCAGAGCACCTTCTTCCACATGTTTGCTGTGTCCCCCACATGGCTTGTGGCAAACTGCAAATTGGACTTCTTATGGTTTTCTGTTAACAATGGCTTTCTTCTTGCCACTCTTCCATAAAGGCCAACTTTGTGCAGTGCACGACTAATAGTTGTCCTATGGACAGATTCCCCCACCTGAGCTGTAGATCTCTGCAGCTCGTCCAGAGTCACCATGGGCCTCTTGGCTGCATTTCTGATCAGCGCTCTCCTTGTTCGGCCTGTGAGTTTAGGTGGACGGCCTTGTCTTGGTAGGTTTACAGTTGTGCCATACTCCTTCCATTTCTGAATGATGGCTTGAACAGTGCTCCGTGGGATGTTCAAGGCTTGGGAAATCTTTTTGTAGCCTAAGCCTGCTTTAAATTTCTCAATAACTTTATCCCTGACCTGTCTGGTGTGTTCTTTGGACTTCATGGTGTTGTTGCTCCCAATATTCTCTTAGACAACCTCTGAGGCCGTCACAGAACCACTGTATTTGTACTGACATTAGATTACACACAGGTGCACTCTATTTAGTCATTAGCACTCATCAGGCAACGTCTATGGGCAACTGACTGCACTCAGACCAAAGGGGGCTGAATAATTACGCACACCCCACTTTGCAGTTATTTATTTGTAAAAAATGTTTGGAATCATGTATGATTTTCGTTCCACTTCTCACGTGTACACCACTTTGTATTGGTCTTTCACCTGGAATTCCAATGAAACTGATTCATGTTTGTGGCTGTAATGTGACAAAATGTGGGAAAGTTCAAGGGGGCTGAATACTTTTGCAAGCCACTGTATCTCTGTACACCATCTTAAACCCAAAAGCTTAGGGAGAACATCTGCTATTGATAAACCTGATATAAATGCTCAGACACCTGCTAGGCATACGTTCAGATGGTGGGGGGGTTGTGCTAGATTAGATGTTATTTCCATGGACATCTCTGTTTTGGTTAAATCCATGACCATTCTCTGGAAATCTGGACCACAGTATGTGCTGACACCCTTAGTCTGAGCTACAGATTTTTCACAGATTATTCCCGTTCACTGACACTGACACATGTAACAATGTGCCTGAGAAAGTCTAAATCCCCAATTATCATCCAAAAAGTGACAATATACAGTAGAAACCACATTGAAGAAACAGCACAGTGATGAGTCTTCAGGAAGGCGGGGAGCAACAGGGGTTTTGACAGCCATCTGCTTATGACATTTGCTTCATTCTAGTAACATTCAATCTGTTGTGATGATATTTCTTATTGTAGCTTCCAACAATTCAACAAAGTAAATTTAAAATTGCTGATGTTGCATTTAATGTCATGTGTTTTAATCCTGCCACCTTTCTTGAGAGAATATTAAAGGATCATGTCGAGTTTTTGACCATTAACAGTGTTAAAACAATGATTTTTATCAATTTCATACTCCTGATGGCAATATAGAAACAACAGAAGAACACTTTAAGCTGGTATTGGATTATGAATTAGCGAATCAGACCAGTGAAGAACCAAGCTTCTAATTTCAACAGCAGTAATAAATCAAATCGGAATCATCAGAATGGTGTTATCTCACATGCAACTAAAATAGCAGAACTAAGTAACTAAATTCGGTCATTTGGTGCCTTTCTGTCTTTATACTATGTCCAGACTTCAAACCAGACTGTAATATGTCAGACAGTTAAACCAAGACCTCAGAGAAAGAACAGAAGACATGAGGGAAACAGAATCCTCCTTTGAGTTCTCACATGTAGCCCGTGTCATATTATGGAGAACACGTGTTTCAGGTCCACGCTTTATAGTAACTTTATTCTTAAAACGCAGATTTGGCTGCCAGGGAAGCTTGACTTTTACATCACCTGCTCAACTGATGGAACAGCAATAATTACTGATGTTTGCAAACTCCCTCTCAAAAACCAGAAGAAGCCATTAATCAGTATTTCTCAAAGTACAACACAGGTGGTGCTCAGAGAGAGAGAGAAAAGCAGAGCTTAAGATGCATCCGATGCAAATGAGCCCCCCTTAATTTGCTTGCAAATGGCAAATGATTTTCTATGGCTGACTGACTTATCAGGCCCTGACAAAGCAGGGTGTGCTGTTCTGTGTCTTCACCTTGGCACCACAATCACAGGAAACACACACTCCCATGCTGTACACTTGCACCCTGTACTTCACACAGCAGCCATTACAAGAGTGCAGGGTTGGGGATTGTGAGTGAGAACAGGGGTGTGGGGGAGGGCTCCTAAACAAATCCCTGATATAATTAGTTTTCTCCACTGCACCTAATTAACCTTTGTCTGTGTGCCATTTACACATCTCATTCACAAGCTGAGCATTCGTTCATTAGCTGCCTGTTGTGTTTTTAATGTGTTTTACCAGTCATGGTGAGGTAGCGCTTTGTAAGTGTCATACTGTTTCTGCAGATGTGTTTGAAGCCTGGGACTGCGTATGTATCAGCAAAGGAGATAAAGCAAGTTTTGTGATGATTAGATTCAAATGCCGCTTTAGTAATGTGGTGTTATGCTCATCAAAGGCCAAAGGAGTGAAATAGATTGAACATGTGGAAGATGAATACATACACTTGAATATCTAGCATGATCCTCTTGTCCTCCTCAACGTGGATTCCCCAGATACAGTCCTGGCCTTTATCATAGGATTCAGGCCAGTTGGGAGAGAGCACCACACCGGCTGAGTCTGTGATCTCACCACTGCACACAGCTGGAACACAAACACACATAAAACACATGTTTACAGTTTAAACCTTCAAGTTTTAAGTCATCTTTAGAGATCGCTCTGTCCCTTTGTTTTGGGGTGTGCAACAAGCAAATTGGATGCGTGATCTCACTAAATATAGAAACAGAGCAAAGACACGAGTTTTGTAATAAAAACAATTAAAGAAATAAAGTCTGACTCCCAGCAATACAAAACTGACACCAATGTTTAATTATCTGTCATCCCAGGGACAAAGAAGTCAGTGAGCCCCCCGAGCACTGGCAAATGGACTGATTCTTATATAGTGCTTTTTCCAACATGCCACATTCACTATGTTTTAAGTGCTTACTAGCTAACATCCAGACACATTCATATCTTGCCAAGGGATATTTGGCACGCAGACTGGGGGAGCCAGGGATCAAACCATCAACCTTCCAATCAGTAGATGACCTGCTCTACCTCTGAGTCCACCCCTAAATGTTAAGATAGATGGGTGTATCAAGGGGAAAGTGATTGAAAACAGACAAAACTGCTTCCAAAACGTAGAAGATGACAAGAAAGAAGCACAAGTAATCCAAAGATGCATGTCTATGAATCAGGTGTACAAACCTCTGCAAGCAGGCTCAGTCTCATTCCACTGTGGATTGTTAGGATCCATGCATTCAATGGTGACAGATCCCTGTTCCAGAGTATAGCCAGGGTCACAGGCAAACTCCACCACAGCTCCTACTGACCAGGTGTTGTCAGTGCTGGTCATGTTACCGTACTTCACAAAGGGTTCATAGCAGTGACCCGCTGCAAAAGCTGGAGAGAAGATGTAAGTTATGGTACAAAAATAGTTGTAGGAAGGAGTTAGAATCTCCATTAATAAATAATAAACAAGTGTTTATATTTGCCCTAATATATATATGTTCAAAATCCATCTTTTAGAGTGCGCATGTGTCAACCAGCATGCAGCCTGTTTCAGTTGCTCCTGCTTTTTCTCTTTAGTTTAACTTTTTTCTTACTTATTTCTTTGTCCTTTACTCTGTACTTAGAGTGTTCATCTGTTTTAATAGCTATTTTCTTAAAAATGTCATTTAGTTAAAATCATATTGCATCTTTCACTAGATTTATTTCAAGGTCTCTTTTTTCAAGTGAAGCACAGAAAAGAAAACATTAGTTAACAAATAATCAAGCTTCATAAAAAAAAATGTTTAAAGACTGATGTAAAATAGTGAAAAATATTATATTTAGATCAGATCTATGGACCATATTTTAAATTTAACCTTCCTCTATGTTACTATCTCCTGTGGTAACTTGTTGGTTTTGACCCGTGTCTTAAATCAGCCAAAAAAACAAACAAACAAACAAAAAAACAATCAATTATTTGTCATCCAATTTGTTTGTTACATCTTCTTGGGCTTCCTTAGCCATTAAAAGATTGTTTTTTTATTTTTGGTGTGGTCCCCAGGGCCTTTCTTTTTACAGCATACTGCTTGTTTTCACTCTAAAAAAAAATGGTCAATTAAACCTGAAGCTAATTCTATAAAAAACTGTAAAAGTTGTTGTTTTACATTTAATATTACAAAGAATGATTAGAAACCATCACATTAGAACACAATACATTTGTTTATTTTTATTTTTTATTTTTAATAATTTATCATTTTGACAATAGTATCATCTGGGGGATTATGGGCCGCTTCATGAAATACACACACACACAAAAAATATTGGGTTTTTTTTCCCCCCAAAAAGAATTTTCGTCAGGATGCCACACACAGGTTTGCCTTTGTAAATCTGTAGATTCCATGCATAGCTGGTTTCGTGTCATTGAGTGCCCAGATTTTTTTTGTTGTTCTTGTTTGTCTGGCTTGCTGGGCATGTATTGCCTGAAGGAGTATTTTCCATGAAATGTGGCAAAACATTCATCTACTGTCACCTCTGACTCTGTGTTGAACATCAGTAGAAAGAGCTGCATCCATCTCTCCCAGACATCCCTGATGGGAGTAGGCTTGTCAGGTTTTGCTCTAGCATCTGTTGCCAAATCTGACTCTTGATAGCATTCAAAATGTCTGAAGTGACATCGTTGCCCAGAAAATATTTCTGCCTAGAGACTGTCAGTGGCCTCGTTGCTGGATCTTTACACTCCAGCAAGAAGAAGAACACCAATATAAGCATCCAGGTATTCCTCAAAGTCATTCTAAATACTGCTGTGGACTTTTTTGTACTTCAAGATCTGTCATGAAGCTGACATTCTTTAGTGACGATGACATAAACAGATTAAAACATGTCATGATGTCACTTATTCTTGTCACTTGAGGTGGCTTTAGCTCAGGAGGTAGCACAGGTCCTCGACTGATAGGGCAGTTGGTGGTTTGATCTCCAGTCTTCATGCCAAATATATTGCCAAAGGATATTTGGCATGCAGACTAGGGGGCAGCCAGGATTCACACCACCAACCTTCTGATCAGTAGATGCCCTGCTCTACCGCCCGAGCTACAGCCACCCCATGTGTGGCATGTTGTATAAAGTGCTTTGAGTGCTCCAGGAGAGTAGAAAAGTGCGATACATACAAATTAGTCCATTTACAGCAAACCTCGTAATCTCAGGGGACATTTAGATGCCCCTACATTTTGATGCACCAACTGCCCTGCCATGTAGGCCAGGAGCTACTGGACTCCAAGAGGAAATACAGTATATTTAGATTTTAGATCTCCAATTTTAGATTTAGATCATCAATTAAGCAATAAAATATAAGCATTTTACCACATTTTTTGGCATGTTATCCTGCAACTCCACTATGGGAATTTTTAAAAGATATTATTCATATATTTATTTATGTACCTGTCATTTACTACTTTGGTATCTTCCTTTAATTAGAAAATTCTGTATAATCACATATTTGCTTTAGCTTTGCAGTCCACCACAATTCAGAAAGACCTTCATCATATTGAATATTTAGAAAATTAAACATGCGAAAGGATTTTTTTACTTTAAGATAAACCTAATTTCTTACAGTTTGTAATACAGAATTTTCACATTTAAATTCACAGAACTTCCTTCTATGCCTCTCGCAATAATGACTATGTTTTTAAACTTTGTCTTCGGTCAATACAATCTTTCTCTATAGCACCTAAAGCCTTGTGAAGCTTTGTTTCAGTACAGTCCAATATCATCCGCAAACAAAAGAACGAGCAGAGTCTTTGACAGAAATCATCATCACTTATTTCCATTCTACATTTCTCAACCAGCAATGACCTCCTCATTATAATGTCTACCCCTAAATTACAGTCAAACAATTTAGAATGCCAGTTTGGCCCATCACACATGACTTAGCATATTGGGATACATTATATACAGCTTTAAGTTTTAATTGCTATTAACCTTTTTTGTTGGATTTCTCCCTCCTTTCAGCCTCAAGTTAAATATTTTGGTAACCAATGAAGTCAACTCTTCTGAACTTTCTTTACAAATTAACCATTACTCACTTTATTCTTCTTCAAAGTTTTTATCTGGGCTTTGGATCTCTTCTTCAGAGAAAAACTCATTAATAAATTCATTAACTGAATATTTATTGCTCTTGAAATCAAGGAAGTAAGTTTCCCTCTCTTTTAGATGTTTAAAACTGTTATTCTATTATAGATATCTGCTTTGAATGAGTTACTATTCATTATTGTCAAACACTCCTTAACACTCTTATTTTAAGCATAATTATATGCAGTTTTGTTTTTAATTATTATGACTTTACTATTTCCGATACATTTTTTTTTATAACAAGCTTTTTTTAAAGTGATGATGTATTTTATATTTATATTGTAACTCCTTTCATTCTCACACTCACCACTGAACCAGGCTTTATTTTGTCTTCTCTTCATAATATTTACATGTTTTTTAATATATCAAATATTATATATATTTATATATATTTATACACACTTTTTTTTTTTGCATCAACTTTACATTTAGAAATTTATTCCGGCAGGGTAGCACTTTGTATTACAGCTTGGTAATTGGTATTGGTAAGTGGTATAGGGTAACAAGGCCGAAACATGAACGTAACAATGTGGTAATTTTATTACCACTCAATTACCTCTGGTTGTTTTTTGTAATATGTAGGAAAGAGATCTGCAAAATTTTATAATATTTTAATAATCATGTTAATAGCATTTTAAAACAAAACTACCAGGAAACATCTGTGGCAGTTTCTGTGTATGGATTTCATGTCTGCAGTACAATACATAATATGGTATAAATATTTCCAGTAGGAAAGAAAGTGGTCATGGAACACATTTAAATTGTCCAGTACACAAAAATAAGCCACCTGCTTGCATGCTGAAAATGTTTTGAAAGAAGAACAATGCTAAAGCAAGCTTGATGTATGGCAGTTGCTTAAGCAATAATTTCATAGTTATGGACTGTCCTAATAAAAAAACTTCATTATAATTTGTGTATAAAGTAAAATAATTCATCTTTTTCCTTTTTTACCCCCAAAACACTACAAATTCACTGGGGGTGGATAGCTATATTCGGAGTACACAAAACCTCCAACCCCCTCACCTAAACTGTTGAAACTGGAGCGCTTAATTTTTGGGCAAATAGTCTAAATATCACAAGCCACATATTAGCCACACAGCCTCAGAACTGATGGGGATCATGCTTCCGGAAGGCAACATTGCAGACATTTAGGACAGCTACAATTACCTGGGAATTCCCAGGAACCACGAAGAGGCCACTAAGAAAGCTGCAACCACCAAGCACCTGCAGAGAGTAAAACAAGTCCTGTGAGGAGTGAGCTGAATGGTAAGAACAAGATGCGGGCTGCCAACACCTATGCCGTGGCCATGAACAGGTACCCTGCTGGGATAATAAGCTGGCCAAAGGAGGAGATAGAAGCCACTGACATCAAAACAAGGAAGCTCCTGACCATGCATGGAGGGTTTCACCCCAAGTTCAGCATCCTGTGTCTGTATGCTAAGTGAAAGAAAAGAGGCTGGGGGCTAGTGAGTGCCAGAACCACTGTCCAGGATGAGCCAACAAACATCCACGACTACATCAGGAAGATGGCCACAACTGACTGCATGTTCAGTGAATAACTCAGAAACCCAAAAATGAAGAGGAGGAACCATCATAGGACAGGCCCGTGCATGGTATGTACCACCGGGAAATAGAGGAAGTGACTGACATCCAGAAATCCTACTGATGGCTGGACAAAGCTGGACTGAAAGACAGCATAGAGGCACTTATCAGGGCAGCACATGAACAAGTTCTAAGTACAACATCCATAGAGGCAATGGCCTACCACAAAAGGCAAGACCCCAGGTTCAGGCTGTGTACAGATGCCCCTGAGACAATCCAGAACAACACAGCATGCTACCAGGCAGGATATACGTGGAACACCATAACCAAGTGGCCGGTATAGTATACAGAAACATCTGTGCTGAGTATGGCCTGGAAGTCCCGAGGTCAAAATGGGACCTTGGGTGGTTGAGAATGACCAAGCTAAGATCCTGTGGGACTTCCAGATACAGATGGACAAACTGGTGATGGCTAACCAACATAACATCACTAACGGACATAGTGGTGGTAGACAAGCAGTAGAAGATGGCCATAGTGATAGATGTAGAAATACAGAGTGACAACAACATCAGGAAGAAGGAGCACGAGAAGCTGGAGAAGTACCAAGGGTTGAGAGAAAAACTTGAAAAGATGTGGAGGGTGAAGGTAAGGATGGTCCCAGTGGTCAGTAGCGGTTTTTGATATGGCGACATCACGGGCATTGGCAAAAAAAAGTTGCTCGTACTCATGCTCCCCCTACATTATGCCAGCGCATTTTGGGGATGGCATAGGCACCAATCGGTTTTCTGCCACCCATTTGCTGGGAGTAAGGGCGCCCTCCGTTTGCGAGGTGCGCCTGCTGCTTGCGGCACAGGGGGGAGAGGGGCGGGGCGGCGGGGGATTCTCTGGCTGGCTGGAGCAGCATCTAATAACCAAGCCGTAAAATAAAACAAAATAAAAACAAACCAACAAACACAAAACATAGTGATACAGACTTATAATTTGCACCGATGGTTTTTCAAAATTCTATTCGTGAAAAGTGAGCGCAAGAGCGCTCGGTGCGTCTGCTCGCTGCTGAAGTCAAAGTAAACTTTACTGTCATCTCTGCTATATACAGAGAGACAAGATGACAAGGCTCCAGTTACAGCAGTGCAAGTAAACAAACAATAAATATAAGAAGAGTAAGAAAATAAATATACACTTTAGGACTCGGAGTAAAGGGATCAATAACAATTTAAAATTTATAATTTACAGTTTGATGATTTAAAGTCTCACGCACAACCCGTCGAAAGAGGAGGGAGACCTGCTGCTTCCAAATACAGCAGATTTCATTCATAATGTTGTAAATCCAAGCCCATTATGTATTCATGATTTGAATCCTGGGTTGTGCGAAATCCCAGAAATAAACCCTAGACAAAGTGAACCTGTGAACTAAGGTGTAGGTCTATTAGGTTATGTTGTGGTGATCCTCTGGTTGAGGGATGGGTGTTCATACTGGAGTGCAAAATTAAAACCAATGGAAGATGGACAAGAAACGTTCAAAGCCATCAGGTCCTCAGTTTAGAAAAAAGAGAAAAGAAGAGGAGGAGAAACGAGCAAAAGATACCGGAAAGCAGATGTGTCATTGGATAATGGCAGGTCATCCTGAAACAATCAGAATCAGAACACTTTATTAATCCCTAAGGAAATTATGTGGGTTACAGTTGGTCCAAGAAGAAATTGTAAAAATAGTAAAAGTAACACACTAAACTCCAAACAATACATTATGTTACAGATTTTACACATTTAAGGCTGGAGCCTATCCCAGCTGTCATAGGGCGAGAGGCAGGGTACACCCTGGACAGGTTGCCAGTCTGTTGCAGGGCTAACACACAGAGACACAGACAATAATTCGCTCTCACCGTCACTCCAGCATTCACACCTATGGGCAATTTACATTGATCATTTAACTTATCCCCACTAACTGCATGTCTTAGGACTGTGGGAGGAAGCCGGAGTACCCGGGTAGAACCCACACAAACACGGGGAGAACATGCAAACTCCACACAGAAAGACCCCAGCCTGATGGTGGAATTGAACTCAGGACCTTCTTGCTGTTTGGGAACAGTGCTTAGTGGTGACCAGTGGTTATCACTGGTCACCGTAAATGGAAAAAGTAATTATAAATAATAATAACTTAGAAATTACCACATTAGTACATCCTTGTTTCTTCATTGTTACCCTACTATTACCACTTTATTATCAGGCTGTAATAGAAAGTGCTACCCAACACATCATGAGTTATGCATAATTCCTACCTTGATACCTAATGGCTATGCCAGTCGATGTTCCTGTGGCATCTGTAGTAAGCTCAATGAAGAGTTGCCTAGATGTGCTGAGGAGCCCTTCATTAGGCAAATACTCCACCTCATAGGAATCATACAGTACAGCTGCATTTATGCTGTTGCCATTCTTGATCAGGAGCCTGGAAGACAGTGAACAAAATTTTATTTACAGGGTATCTTATTTAACAGAATGGAACTTTTTGACTCCTACTGGCTGTTCTTTATCTGTTTGCATCCTTGCCTAAATCGAGTTTGAAATACTGATTAACGTAAAATGGATATATTCGAGTGATCTATTTAGGCTACTTTGGAAATTAAAAGAAAATATCTGTCGCATGTTTAAACACATGTACAGCAAATTATAAACAGTTATTTACACCATTTTTCTTTTAAATTTGCCTTTATACACCTTCAGTTGTTTGTATCAAACATCTGACTTTTCATTTAATTCAGAGGGTTTAAGAACAGTATTGCATTTTCATACATACCCCTATTTTCAGACACTCAAAAGTAATTTAGAAAAACTAACATAAAAAAAACATTTGTAGTCAGTGACTGGCTGAAGTGTAGAACTCACAGACATCACTGGACTGCAGGAGAAAGTTTGAGTACCTGGAACTAGCAGAAAGCCCCTTCTTGCTAAGTGTCAGCAGTGCTAACTTACTAAATCAAATTAAACATTAATTACCATTTATGAAGGGATATATGTCACACAGTGAAAATTTGTATTTATCTTGTACATCGGTTTTATTTGGATTTTTAGTGTTTATTTATAAGTGTAATTTTTATTTGGATGATTTTGTTTGTTTTGCATGTTTTTAGTGTTTTATTTGACATGGTTTTAATCCATTGTGGACTAGCTGGGCATGGGATAAATTAGTTGATAGGGATCACCTGCTGAGGTATGGGTGTGTCCAGAGGTTGCCTATCAGCTGTGTAAAGCCCTTTAAAAGCAGGCTAGCTTAGCACTGGGAGGAGAGAGACCCCAAATATGATGAGGAATGTGTGAAGGCCAGGAAAAAAAGAGGGACCTGCTGCCTGATCGTGTGGGGTGTGACGCCTAATCTGGAGACGGATTGGCCAGCGTGACGTGGCGACCCAGTCCTGACAGCAAGGAACGGCGACAGTAGGAGACAACGCGAGTGATTGGCAGCAGGGTAGAGGTATACCTCTGCCTGCATTTGTGAGTAGTGTCTCCACTGTCGTTTACCGGGTGCAGCCGGGTTGGGAGAGGGTCGCCATGGCTATAAGCCGGGGCTGTTTCCAGGATGATTGTTCTGGCCCCTATTTGTCATTTTACAGGGCGCTGACGCGAGGGGAGCCATGGTGGCATCGCATGACGGACTCCGGTGCAGAACGCAAGCTGGGCTGGGATGTGATGGCCCAGTGAAGGGACAAGAGGAGGACAGGAGGCTCCTCGTCTGCCGGAGACGAGGCTGGCGTGGACTCCGCTCTAGAGAAGGAATTGTTGTCCTGCTGGTGGACCCATAATGAACATGTGGCATAATTATATCAGGGGATTTTAGTGAATGCAGAAAATTGTATTTTTATGGTTTTAGAATTGTTTTATCTAGTTTTAGTATATTGACAACATCTTATTTTGTACGTTTTTAGGAGGTGTTTTTTATTTGTGCTCCCTGGCCTGGTAATAAACTGCTTCCAATCAGACCTGCTTCATATTTGTGCCCTTGGTATTTGACTTGCTTGTTCACCTTTGTATTTAAAAAGAATCATTCTTTTTAGCATAACATTCTGGCGCATCAGCTTCAGTGTCTGTGTTACATTTACACACATAGAAACACACACACACACAGATTTGATGTAGATGCAGCAGCATCTTGTGGTTGTCTTATTCTTCTCAGGAGAAAGGTCTATCACAGCACTATAGTGTTAAATAAAATCAAAATGTATTATAACATATGTGTATATTTATATTTGTTCTTAATCTTTTTGTTGGTTACTTCATAATGTAGTGGGTTAGAGATTTGCCTAATAAAGAAATAATATCCAGTTCATTCTCAGGAGGAGACGCACTTTGCGTTGTGTCAGGAAGGGCATCCAGTGTACAAAACATGGGTAATGGAACAGTTGAAAATAACTTTTTATTTTTATTGTTTCTATTCACAGTGCAACAGACCCCTGATGGTACTTCCTCATATTCTCTAGATGGGTGAAAACCCTAAAAACACTGGCTATAGTTTTTCATGCCATTACCTATAAATCATGTAGTGAATGCAACATTATGAGTATTAATGCATTCACAACAATTTTTCTTGCCTTCCAGATAACAACTGGCTGTGATTTCTTGCTATAACATAAGTAAATCAGCAAACTCTACATCTGTAATCTGTTAAATAGAATATCAAGGGTACATTTTGAGTACATTGTTTAGCTAACCTCTAAAAACCTATAAACAAGTAAGAACGATTAATTAATACTGACTAATTATTTGAAGTCATTTTCTGTCAGTATATAATATCCGTGGGTTTGTGTATTGTAGTATCGATGACAAATCACCAATATTTGTCATTTTCCCTTGGTTTATTGGAAAAAGTGAGAACATAGCTACTTGGGATACATCACAGCAAGTTCCATGAAGTGCAGCTGAAAGCTATGAAATAGTGAGTAAATGGTCTTAAATTACAGAGCTTAGATTTTTTTGTTGAATAAACACTAGTATTTATATACCTACGTCATATAATAACTAACTAGTTAAATAAATTATAAACTATAAAGTTATATGATAGAACAACTATCAATCAGACGGTCGGTGGATCAATCAGTGGCTCCTCCAGCCCATGAGAGAAAGTATTCTTGGGCAAGATACCGAACTGTGAATTGTCCTTCCATGTCTGTGTGTGCATTAATGTTAGTTTAAAAAAGGGTGGGGGGGTGCGCTGTATGAATGTGTGTGTGATCGTGTGAATGAGACCAGTAGAAAGCACTTTGTTCAATCAAATTGAGTAGAAAGGTGCTATACAGTATACTGGAAGTACCAGTCTATTTCTGGCCTTTTAAAAGCCAAAAAACCTTGGTGCATTAAATGAATAACTTTTGCACATTTGTCAGTTAACCTTTCCAAATCATCACTTCACCTAGATTGTTTCCTTTCGTTTCTAGAGCTGTCCAGATATCCCTTCGTATCTGTGAGGTCTCCATCTGTAGCATGAGTATAAGAGCAGCCTGGAGCCACTATTGGCTGGCAGACAGAATGGATTACTCAGCTAATTTCTCCCCCGTGGTTACTCTATTCACTCACCCTTAATTAGAGCCCCATGCTGCTAAAATGACACTCAGCTGTCACCGGTATGAGCTGCACTGACATCTTGTTGTTATTCTGTGGAGTCTTCAGAAACAATGTTCTTACGGGGACAACGCAGAAGGTACTAAGATAAGAGGCCTCATGATTGAACATAAGTTAAGGACTGTGCTGAAGTAAAGTGGAAAGTTAACAGGGTGTGAGCCATGAGACAGTTACACCAGCCAGCAAATAGTTCATATTGTCTAACAATCTGAAGTGTCCTTACTATGGACTATTTCAATTTACTAAGAGGAAGATTTACATTCTTCTCATATTCTTAGCATTAAATCATTAGGAAATATACACAGCCTTTGTATTTGCTGTGGTTGCTTGTCAGATATGAATATCTTTCACAAAATCTCTTTGTAAATGCAAAAGTAAGTTTTGACACAACACCCACATATCAGCACTTTTAAACTGATATGATCAAGTTAGCAAATAATGTACACTTTGCATAACCAATATTTAAACATATAAACATAAACTACTATTATTAAGGTGCATTTATTTAATGAATCTGACTTGAACTTTCACTCTCTTTTAGCTCTGTTTTTGATGTCTACCATCTAGCGTGGTAGTTTATGGCTCTTTAACTGCAAAATCCTCCTGATTCCCAAACAGTCAGTTGGCAAATTACATAGTAATAGAGTACTGTCTTTTTATGCTAAGACAGGAGATAGATTATTGTAAAACTGTGTAATGGCATGGCTCATTGATACTTAGCCAAACAAGACAACAAACAGGACAACTAAACACAGCTTAAATTCTAAACTCTAAAGCATTTGCTCACAGTTTTTCTGTTTGCCTGTACTTTGCTATCTCATTCAACTTTGACTCTTCCCTGTGAGCTCAACACAGATGCTTTTCATGGACAAACAAATGCCTAGTGAAAGTTCAGTACAATGGCGGTGTTTCATGGCATGTCTTAGCAATGGCCTTCTTGCTGCAACTCATCCTGTCAAACCTGCAGCTCGAAGTCTTCTCTTCACAGTTGAAACTGAGACTTGCTTACTATGACCACTATTAAGCTGTGCTCGAAGCTGCTGTCCTGTGAGCCACCCATCACCCAAGCTGTTAACTCTCAGAAACTTGTCCTCTGATTCAGTTGTAGTTTTGGGGCTGCCAGACCTCTTCCTGTCAGAGCTTGCCCAAGTTTCTGAGTGCCTTTTGATGATGAAGGAAACTGTACTCACTGACACTTGACTTTCTTTGCAATTTCTCTGTAGGACAGACCTACATTTTTAAGTGTTATGATGGTCTGCCTCTCTTCCATTGTTAATTGCCTTTTTCTCGCAATTTTTGTAGCAACACACTACTTTCTGCAGTACAGTACTGTTCAACTGATGGATATGGTACCACAGTGTGTTCCAACACTGCTTTCATGCAGCCAGAGGGGGTTGCACTTAATCCAGAAAAGTTGGAACACCTGTAGGAATTAGTAGCACCAACTTTCAAGGCTTGATCAACCTCCATTGCTGCAGAACAGCTTTAAATTGTTCGGGATTACAAGTGGCTATGGAGGAACTAGTAAATGATGTTTGGAGGGATTTTTGCAAAATTCCGGAGGAACATCACTTTCATGTGAATTAGGTACTACATAAACAGCGTTAAATCAGAAAAATCTGAGTTCCTTGTTTCAAGTCACTTGCCTTGATTTTCTTTTTGTAAGTGGGCAGGTGATCTGGAGATTTTCTCCATGAGGCCTTTTGGTATAATTCTGAAATGTACATCATTTTTCAGTTTTGGGTAACCTTACCTTTTTTTAAAAAAACTTGCAGTTCACTGTTTACCTTTGTACCATGTCAAGCTATTCATTGGACTTGAATGACTAGAATATGGAGATTTTCTCCAGATCAGACCAATCAGAAGAAAATCAAAACAATCATGGAGTGATTGGGCCTGTTCCCATCACTCGGAAGCAGCTTCAGTGGTTCTTAGTATTCGCAATGTTTCACAAGGTTTCACAAGGAACTATAGTCAGGTAACTGTTCCACTCAGTCTAACCTTCTCCAAACTACCTTTTGTTTGGTCCGCAAAAGCTAAGTCTGCATTCACTGAGCTAAAGAACAAGCTCACCTGTGCACCCATTCTGATCCAACCCAACCCCGAGCTTCAGTTTATTATTAAGGCCTCTAGCTCTGGGGTTGGCACAGTTCTCTCACAATAATCCCTCCTGAAGATAAGCCACAGCTCAATGCTTTGTTTTTCTGTTGTCTAACTGCCACTGAGCAGAGTTATGACATTCCGAACTGGAGGCTGTTGGATGTAAAGTTAGCATTCATATTTTAGCTCTGACCCTGGCTCTAAGAATACAAATCTGGATGCCCTGTCTTGTCAGTCTGGTTCCCTAATCTGGGAGATCAAGGAACTTATTGACCAAGTTCCACAGAATGATCATGATGTACATGTACTGCCACAATAGTATGTCACTGGTCTGTGAGTTTTCCTGGCTCTTTGAGCCAGCATGGGCTAAGAAGATCTTCTTCCCTTTGGGGTGAAATTGTGAGCCTTTCTCCCCTGGCATGATACAAACTGTGTGTGTGTGTGTGTGTGTGTGTGTGTGTGTGTGTGTGTGTGTGTAAATAAATAACCATTGGCTTTGTTCCTAGTTTTGGTCTTGAACTTGTTTTTTCTCTGAGGTTCGACTTAAAACAAAGTAAATAGGGTTTTTTTCCCAAACTGACTGCAGGATAGATAAAAAGCAACTACTCAAAGGATCACAGATGTACAATGCTGCAAAACCAATCTCTATAGCTTCTAAACTTTCAAACAGTACTGTGCCCAACAGTTTTTTTTTTCAACAACTTTTTTTGGGAGACAATTAACTCCAGTTAATTCCAGGTGGCCAAAAAGAAAAGCCAGTACTTGGGTGTTGTTCATCAACACCCAAAGTATTCCTGATAACAAAAATGGGCATTAAATATATAACACATTGTGGCATTTGTGAAAATAAGATTACATTTGATAAACATAAGAGAAAAACTCAAGTTGAAAAAACCTTCTAAAACAGTTTTTAACTGGGCCGGTTCTAGACAGGCAGATATGAGGAGGCAGACAGAAATGTAAAGGGGGCACATGGTGACAATGGAGGCGGAAAACAGGTGGGGTGTTCTGGATAGAAGTTTTTGTCATGTAATTGGATTGCACTTTGTCAGGCCTCTACCCTAAGATCTGTCCAACTTGATTGTCCCACTTGAAAGTTAAGCTTTACTGGTCTAGCACACAAACCCCTTGACCACGTTAAGGTGGCAGTCCCACGGGGGGAAATCTGAAAAATAAAACAACGAAAAATAAAATAAAATATTCCTCATCAGATTATAACAACTAAAACCCTAACTGGATGGCCTATAACAAATATATTAAAACCCCAAAATAACATTTCTCACTATTGCCAATATTAACATAACTAAAAAGGGTATGCACAACAGAGTACTACAGACATGGTCATGTGTGGTACCAGGCAGGATTGAATGATTTTAATGTCGTACCACCAAATACATGTTTGGCGTATGTACCCAGTACTGGTTGGGATGGTATATTGCCATTTAAGCCACTGGGTAGCTGAGCAGTTTGCTTTGGGCAGCAATTGTTGGCAGAGGTACAGGAGAAGCAGTGCCTGTTGATGCCACAGGAGTAAACATGCTTCTTTCTGAACTACTAAAAGTTTGATTTAAGGGGGCAGGATGTTTGTTTAAGAGGACGTTGCCCCCTCTTGCTCCAGCGTAGACTGGCCCTGGTTTCTAATGTACTGCACTGTTTACTCTGTGTTTGAATGGGTTCCATGTGTAGTTATTAGGAGCTGGTGGGCATGTGTGTTGTGTACTTGGGTTTTGTTTCCCCTTTTCAGCACAGGTAGGCGGGGCGGTGCTTGATGGTATTCCGGCACACCTGCAGCGCATCAGACGTCATCAGAGGGAACATTTAAAGAGCTGTGCGATGGATGTCTGGTGTCGGAGTATTGTCGCTTCCACAAGTGGTAACGTGTTTTTGCAGAATGAGTCTCTAAATCAACGCTCCCGTCCTTTATGTTCAAGATCCGTCTCCCTGCCTGTTTCTCCTCTGCACTAGCCTGTGTCGCCGCCTGCCTGTTTGTTTAGAATTGGTCTTCTCGGATCTGTGACGGAGATTTACCACGCACCTGCCGTTGACCACTGCCCACACCTGTATTTTCTGTGTTTCAAGTAAGCTCTCCAACTCTCCCCATTTACCTAAATTTAACTCTCGATTTTCGGCGTTTACCCAATCACTGTACATAGCCCCATCCCTTGTAAATATCCCCCTATCACTGTAAATAAATCAGCATTCACCGCTATCCCGAGCCCGTGTGTGTTTCTGCTACTAAATCCACCCATTAGAGACACCTAACAGTAGATATTTGTAAATAAACTATGTTGTGTGTGCATGTATTTTGTGACTTTGATTTATACAAATTGTGTGTATTTACTTCACCATAAAACATATTTAACATTTTTTACGATGTTTTTGCTATACCAGTTTACTAGCTACTGCCCTGTCTTTGCTGGTGCATTGCAGACATTTTTCAAGATAACTAAGTCACCCCATGCACAATACATGTACATCCCAACTGTAACCCGAGTCTCACATTTGAATAGATAAGCAATTACAATATTAAACCTTTCAAGAATGTCCTCTATATTGTTTAACATTTAATTAGGTAAAAAAGGCACACAAAAATTACAAAAAGGAAAAAAACAAACACAGTATGTGTAAGACTGGAAAATTCAAAATTGTGCACATAGTGGCTTTAGATTAATTGTTTTTGAAATGATCAAAATTCAAGGGAATTAGAGTTTTCAGTTTACAGGAATTTTGTTTTTATGACAACACTTCATAAGTTGACTAACAATCTCAAATCATAGCTTACCGATCATCATCCTCAGCCAGCGCTACCTTCTCAAAGTGGATGTGGAGTCTCTGGCCCTCAGGGGCCTCCAGCAGCCAGTGACAGGTTAGGTTGTTGCTGTAGTTACTCGGAAAACCAGGAGAGACAATCCGACCAACTGTGATGTTCCTAACCAGACCTCCACAGGCAGCTGAGAAAGGAGAAGGAATGGAACTGAACATCAAATTAAACTGTGGTGGATTTCACATTATGTAGGGAATCTCAGTCAAATTTACTGGTACTGACATCATCTCATCCTCTATTACCCTAACTTAATTTGGCCAAACTAAAACTGGTGACCATGAAAAGAAACAAGAACCAGCCTAACAAGATCGCATTTATTTTTTGAAAGCATTCAGACATTTACCAACATCAAAATTTATTATAGCAAAAATTATTTATATTTCCCTTAATTTTAATATTAAAAATTGTAAACTTGTATAGCATGAATTTGATCCATCTACTGCATAATTTGATTATCATCATTAGTATTACACCACTGCTGCTCTGTCAAGTGCTGTTGCAATAATTTTAGTAAGTAAACACTTCCTGATACTGTTAGATGTTATCAAGTAGCTAGTTCTGTACTGTTGTACTATATTATGGAATTTCAGTTGCAGAAATATAACGTGAATGGATGAAATAAAGCCTTTTGGCTTTTGATAACAGCAGCCAAAGAAGAAACAATGCAAACTGGAGGTGACTACATAAAGAATACAACTGTCTAAATACACTTGTACATTTTACAATGCACAAGAAATGTAAGAAATGTGAATAGCATCAATTATTATTATGTAAAATAATGCATGTAGGTGAGAAAATAGTTTTTGTTAATTTTTTTTAAATATTCAAGCTGTAATCAAGAATTTAAATTGTCGAGCTGTTCCTTCTTCTGCCGTTCCTAAAATCTGCTGACAAGACTCGCCCAGTTTGGAGGTCACAGCCCTGAGTGTTCTGATTACCATGGAGACCACTGATGCCTTTACCCTCCACATCTTTTCCAGTTGCCTCTCAGCCCTTCTCTTCTGTGTCCTTTCTTCCTGATGCTGCGATCAGTGACTATTTCCACATCTATCACAACCTCTTCTTCTGCTTGTCCACCACTGGGTGCATCCCATTTTGACCCTGGAACTTCCAGGCCATAGGTGGCATGTATGTATGCTATCCCAGCCACTCATAACTCATATACAATAATTAATTACTTTCTTTGACTAACTTAGATTGATACAATTAAATGTAAATAGAATGCATTAAAACAATAATTTTGCACTGAAATGCATGTTATTGTGTAAATGCTACAAAATACTGAAAAAACAAACTTTTGTAACTAAAAGATTGCCTGTATAATTAATTAGGGTATATATGTATAATTTCTGTCTTCGGCTGTGGGTAGTCGAAGAGTTTTGTCTGGGAAACGTCACCTAAGCACTTTGGTTCCTTCCCACTCCAGTAGGGTGTGCTAGAATTGCGGCAGGTCAACACAGAGGAACCTTGCAGCTTGTAGCCCGTCAAACAGGAGAAGAAAGCCTGCCCTCCAGAGTGGAGACTGCTCACTGATACATCACCATAGAGAGGCTGCTTGGGGAAGACACAGCTCAACACGAAGGCTGCAGAAAAAGAGGTGAAAGATTCAGAGAAGCAGAGAGTGTTAAACACACAGAGAGACAGTGGAAAACACACAAAAGGAGAATGAAATTAAGGTGTAAAGTGTGAAATTTCAGCAAGACATGACATTTAGTTCCAGAAATTTAGACAAGTGTTTCCTGGCTATGGTGCAAGCATTATAAAAGAACCTTCTGCAAAGCCAGCAATAATCTCTGATCTATAACACACAACCCACTTAACACCTTGCAAAAGGTTTTCACACCCTCAGTTATGTGGTCTTGGTTTTTTTGTTTTTTTATGTGAGCATATGTAAAATCAACTATCTAGTGTGAAATCAAAGTAATACTGTGACTGCATAGGCCTATTTGGTAAATTCAGTAAATGCCAGCTCAATGTATATATTATTCAATTAATTGAATTAATTAATTGAATTAACAGTTACTTCAAGGTGCTTTCTATTGTAAGATAAAGACCCTGCAATAATACAGATAAAACCCCAAATTTTAGACGACCCCTATCAACAAGCACTTTGGCAAAAGTGGGAGGGAAAAACTCCCTTTTAAAGGGAAGAAACTTCTGGCAAAACCTCTCTCCCTCCCCTCTCCCCTAGGGTGAGGGGAGGGAGAGAGGACAGAAGACATGCTGTGGAAGAGTGCCAGAGATTAATAATAACTCATAATTAAATGCAGAGATGCATAAACACATGGTGAGTAACAAGGGTTGAGAGAAGGAGAAATGCCCTAACTATAAAAAACTTATAGTTAGGGCTGGTCAGAAAGTAAAGTTTTAAGTATAATCTTAAAAGTTGAGAGGGTCATTCTCCCAAATCCAAGCAGGAGCTTGTTCAAATAAGAGAGGCCTGAAAGCTGAAGGCTCCCCCTCATGTTCTACATTTAATTACTCTAAGTAAGCCAGCAGTCTAAGCATGAAGTCCTCTATTGGGGTGATATGAGGTCTTTATAATAAGATGGGGCCTGATAATTCAAAAAATTGTATGTAAGCATATGGGAGAAACATGCTCTCTCTTTCTAGTCCCTGTCAGTAGTCTTGCTACAGCATTTTGGGTCAACTGAAGGCTCTTCAGGAAGCTTTCAGGACAACCAGACATTAACAAATTGTAATAATCCAGGGTAGAAACAGTGAATGCATGAACTAGTTTTTCAGCATCACTCTGAGACAGGATATTTCTAATTTTAGAGATATTGCACAAATGCAAAAAAGTAGTTCTGCATATTTGCTTAAAATGCACACTGAAGGACATGTCCTGTTCAGTCGCTGGAGGCCAAGGTAATGCAATCCAGAGTGATTATTATTTCTAAGATTTTTAGGGCCAAGTATGATTAACTCAGTTTTATCTGAATTTGAGGTCATTATGAAAAGATTAAAGTGGTTATCATCTGCATAGTGGCCATACTGCATAGGGGAAGCATAACCCTTTGTGTATGAAGAACAATCCACATTAACATGAACAAATTGGAGTCTATTAGGCAGATATAATTCAAACCACTGCAGTGCAGTACCATTAATACCTACAACTAGGGCTGAGCCATATTATACCGTTCACGGTAATACCGGAACAATGCTAGGCAACGATAAGAAAATGAAATATCGCGATAGAATATGGGTAAAACGCGCATGCGCAGTGCCGAAAAAGCGCGGCGGTAACGGAGAATGAGGTTGGGGAAAGCAGATTGTTGAGTGAAACGGATGAACCAGAATTGGTTTGTAAAAATGGTGCAACTTAACTGGTTTGGTGTTTGTCCGTCAGATACACAACAAAGCACATTTTTTTTGTAGAACATGCAAGCGGCCGTAGTTATTGCCGTATTTGTCGGACTAAGGTGCTCATAAATCTGGGAGGAATCTGGGTCCTAAACTCCGTCCATTAAGTTCCGGAAGTCAAACGAACACACAGCATCACTGAGAGTTAAAAACTGTCTAAATTCTTTCATCTTTAATAAAACGATCAGCATTGCTGCTTTACCAGGTGTTTAACATCCAGGCATCCATGAAAATAGAATTCATTACATATAACGGAGTTAGAAGTTAGCAGGAAGTTAGCGGAAGTTAGCGCGCTAGTTTTGCTAGTTACCTAAGTTACCTAACCAGTCAGCTGAGACTGAAGAAGTCACTTGGATGAGTGACGAAACGTTTCTCCCACAAAACGCTATGTCCAGATGAACAGATTCAACTTTTGGAGATAAGCATGATATAGCAATTTCTGAAAAAATTCAAACGTACAGCTCTGCTATCACTTCCAACATAAAAGAAGACAGAATACTAAACAGCAGTAATGTTTGTAGGGTTACTGAAGTTGGGCTAGCTGGTATATAATGATGTGCTACGTGATCGCTAGTGACACAGCTGTGTTAGCATAACATAAACAGTGAAGCTGGAGAATGAAGGCTAACACTTTTCCACTCAATAAAAGTTAACGTGAGGGTTCCCGATGGTTAGAGACAAATGCAATCGCATGGCAGGATGCTGTAAATGGACCAAACTTCAGTCAGGAGAACAACTGAGATAATCCATCCACAATATGAAGTTAGTCATTAATATACTGCAACAACATGGGAATAGAGCAGCTGTGATAGAATACAGCATTAATGAATCAATGGTACAGAAGTGGAGGAAGCAAGAAGAATGAGTTGAATAAAGTTTGATTTATCTGACTGCTTTGTTTCGCTTAATGTGCCTTATAATCCCGTGCACCTTATGGTCCGAAAAATACATATTTGACTTTTTTATTTGGCACACTGCAGTTTAATGTTGCAAAGCACCTCTTTTTAACTTCAGTGGAGATTATACATGGTTATGCTCAGGATATGTCAGCCCATTTCTACTGGAAATGCCTTTTGGTTAAACCTTCAGCAAGGAATTTGCATTTGCACTGTTAAATGTTTAGATAGCTTTAATGCACATAAAAAAACAGCTGCCTGTTTAAGTAAAATAAATGGATGGGGGGGTTTTTTGCGCTAGTAAAGTTGTGGAGTTGTATTTTGTATCACAGAAATTATATCGTCAGTTATATCATTATCGCAAATTTTCAAATATATATCGTGATATATATTTTTGGCCATATCGCCCTGCCCTACCTACAACATGCTCTAATCTTTCTAATAAAAGTTTACGGTCAACACTGATGAATGCTGCACTGAGGTCTAGAAAGACAAGCACTGAGATGAGTTTGCGGTCTTCTTTAAGCCATCTAGAAACAGATTGGTCTATAGCAGCAGCATTCTCTTATTGAGACCCCATAATAACTCATTTGCATTTCAGTTAGCTTGCTGACCAAAACTGTTTAAATATTCCCATTATACTTTTCTGTATAAATTCTCATGCAGTAAAAAAGTTGTGAAAAGATGATTTTGTGCAAGTAAAAGGAGAAGAAAAACCCCACCATTGCTAACTTCAAATCGTTTCAATTATTCCATTGGTATAAACAGAGGTAAATAAGCCAGAAATAGTACAAAACAATGAAACACTACAGTGCCGTATCCTCCTGTGACTACTACCCACTAGATCTTTGAGCTGGCATTTACACAAATTTCTACAAAGAGCTATCACATCATTGCAAAATGATGGGTAACATGTCCAGAGTGCCTCTCAGATGACCAGTGAACTAACAAGTTTCTTTATTGCCCACTGACTTGTCTTCCTACAGCCTCCTGGAATTCGTCCAAACATGTGAATAATATACTACTGCTAAAGATTCTGATCCATCATACTGTAATTGTGCTAGTTTTATTGTTACCCCTCGGATGGCTTAGAGTAGCTCTGTTATTGATTCTGTCTGTTGAGAGCAGCACTGTGCCTCAGGTGAGGAAATATGTAGGGAGATTAAATAGGCCAATAAATGACAACCTACAACCCCAGCTGCTTCTAGTACTCTGTTAGTGCAGAGGGATGTTGCCCAGCTCTATAGTGACTCAGAAATAGAAATGAGAGCTGCATTGGTCTTTATAGTATTTCTTGTTAGAGCTAAAACGCAGCTGCTTAAGTCGTGTCCTCTCACTCCCTGAGCTAGTCATTAGCATGGTCAGTTGTAGCTGTTAAAACCTAGGCCAACCAAAAAACTAAAAAGCTGACAGGCTCACTGGAGATGAGAAAAGAGATAAAGGAGCCATCATGGTAGCACTGTGGCATCATAACACTGGTGTTAACAGGGAGCTTTCACAGAGACAAATTGCCCCAGAGCAGTAAAAAGGCCTGCTATGTGCATCATTTTGCTGTGTCTTCTCAGAATTTATGGTCATTTATCATGTTTTGACTTTAATGAAACTTTACTGATATGCTCAGCTTTTATTTTTCTTTCATGCTACAATGTAGCAGATCTACATGGGGATGAATGGTAAAATAAAAGATGAAAGTGCAGTGGCAATGTAAAAATAGCTCAGCTTTAATCTTGTGTTTTCACTATGTATGTGTGTATATATATATATACATGTACATATATATGCACTTAAGTAGGAGGTATTACTGTTTGAGCTACTAAACCAAGATATGAGCCCTGGACTGGCTAGAAGCCAAATCTGTACAACTGCTATGAAAAAATGTTAGCCTCTGCTGTATCTAATCAGGCCTTATGGCCACAGTGTAGATCACGAGAGAAGAGCAATAATTTGAGATGTTTAATGTTCCACTGTAGCAAGCGAATGTAAATTGAATTTATTTATTTTGAGCTTGTGATATGGCTTTGATGTGAAATGACCCAGCTCAGCTCAAACTTAGTCTCTAATCTCATTTGCTCCCTCAGAGAATTTATTTCTGCTGACCATTGCCCTCATATTACTGGAAGGAGATGACAAGCTCTACAAAGATTAATGTATGTTGCAGCTCTTTTTCTGGCTTTGCTATGGAAGAGCTACGCTCTCTCAGATACATAGTCCATGGGCATTGCTATTCAATAATAATGGAAACCGGCAGTTATTCTCTACACATTATTTCAAGCTAACAAAACACAGTTAGCAACATCCAAATTACGTAGTATTTCACAAGGCCAACACTTAAGCCTTACTCTGGATATAAAAACAAAACAAAAACAAAAGCAAAAAAAACATCAGAATCCCTTTGATTAATTCAGATGTCCAGAAAAACAAATCTTGCAGTGGTGTGATGTTTTGGTGGTATGGCATTAGAGCCACTTCTGCATGACAGGCAGTGGCAATGAGTATGTAGGGGTATTAGAGCTTAAGGCCAAATATAAAATAAACTAGGTTGGACAGATGCTTCTTTCTCTATTTTTACAATGCCCACAACTACCTCTGTCTATTAACTATAACATCTAAAACTAAAGTTCCATATGTATTGATCATTAGCACTTAGTGGCCAGCCAGTTAGGCTTCAGCGTTCAAACACGTCATTAAAGCAATAATCTCAGATAATATAGCTAATTCAGTTTTTTCCCTTATTTTAATCAATTTTGGCAATTATCTACCTATCCCTATCATTGCGTGAGTAATTTGATGGGATTATATACAGTGTCTCCCACCAGCATGACGCAATGAAGGAATCACAAACATTTTTCTTTCTAGATGCACTTATACAAACATTAGCAGTAAATGCAAAGCTCATTGAGAATCACATTGCATTTTATGTGAAAAGTTTATTTCCCAAAATGTTAATTACGTGGCTTCAATGTGAATCTAACGCAGCAGGTGCTGTTCTGTTTGTATTAGCAGTAACGTAATCCCTCATTTTTCTGACTGTGTTTCCCGGACACTCCATTTGTAATACTGTAAATATGTATGTTCAGTCTTTCCATTTTGACAAGTACAGTAAAAAGATTGGTTCTAATATAGTGGTTCCTTTCCTTACATACCTTGCTGTATTCATCCATTCAGAATTCTATGTCTAAGATTTCTATATAACATTCACACTCCAATGAACTCATCAGTTCAGTCCCTTGCCTGAGGATACCTTGGCATCCAGACTGGAGCAGACAGGGATCGAGTCACTAATGTTAATTAAATAATAGCTAACTATCACTGACAAAATACTTTCTCAAAATTTACACTCAGTAGCAACTGTGAAATTGGTAAATGGAATGGCATACAGGGAGTGCAGAATTATTAGGCAAATGAGTATTTTGTCCACATCATCCTCTTCATGCATGTTGTCTTACTCCAAGCTGTATAGGCTCGAAAGCCTACTACCAATTAAGCATATTAGGTGATGTGCATCTCTGTAATGAGAAGGAGTGTGGTCTAATGACATCAACACCCTATATCAGGTGTGCATAATTATTAGGCAACTTCCTTTCCTTTGGCAAAATGGGTCAAAAGAAGGACTTGACAGGCTCAGAAAAGTCAAAAATAGTGAGATATCTTGCAGAGGGATGCAGCAGTCTTAAAATTGCAAAGCTTCTGAAGCGTGATCATCGAACAATCAAGCGTTTCATTCAAAATAGTCAACAGGGTCGCAAGAAGCGTGTGGAAAAACCAAGGCGCAAAATAACTGCCCATGAACTGAGAAAAGTCAAGCGTGCAGCTGCCAAGATGCCACTTGCCACCAGTTTGGCCATATTTCAGAGCTGCAACATCACTGGAGTGCCCAAAAGCACAAGGTGTGCGATACTCAGAGACATGGCCAAGGTAAGAAAGGCTGAAAGACAACCACCACTGAACAAGACACACAAGCTGAAACGTCAAGACTGGGCCAAGAAATATCTCAAGACTGATTTTTCTAAGGTTTTATGGACTGATGAAATGAGAGTGAGTCTTGATGGGCCAGATGGATGGGCCCGTGGCTGGATTGGTAAAGGGCAGAGAGCTCCAGTCCGAGTCAGACGCCAGCAAGGTGGAGGTGGAGTACTGGTTTGGGCTGGTATCATCAAAGATGAGCTTGTGGGGCCTTTTCGGGTTGAGGATGGAGTCAAGCTCAACTCCCAGTCCTACTGCCAGTTTCTGGAAGACACCTACTTCAAGCAGTGGTACAGGAAGAAGTCTGCATCCTTCAAGAAAAACATGATTTTCATGCAGGACAATGCTCCATCACACGCGTCCAAGCACTCCACAGCGTGGCTGGCAAGAAAGGGTATAAAAGAAGAAAAACTAATGACATGGCCTCCTTGTTCACCTGATCTGAACCCCATTGAGAATCTGTGGTCCATCATCAAATGTGAGATTTAGAAGGAGGGAAAACAGTACACCACTCTGAACAGTGTCTGGGAGGCTGTGGTTGCTGCTGCACGCAATGTTGATGGTGAACAGATCAAAACACTGACAGAATCCATGGATGGCAGGCTTTTGAGTGTCCTTGCAAAGAAAGGTGGCTATATTGGTCGCTGATTTGTTTTTGTTTTGTTTTTGAATGTCAGAAATGTATATTTGTGAATGTGAAGACGTTATATTGGTTTCACTGGTAAAAATAAATAATTGAAATGGGTATATATTTGTTTTTTGTTAAGTTGCCTAATAATTATGCACAGTAATAGTCACCTGCACACACAGATATCCCCCTAAAATAGCTAAAACTAAAAACAAACTAAAAACTACTTCCAAAAACATTCAGCTTTGATATTGATGAGTTTTTTGGGTTCATTGAGAACATGGTTGTTGTTCAATAATAAAATTATTCCTCAAAAATACAACTTGCCTAATAATTCTGCACTCCCTGTACATTGGTTCACCTTGCTAGTGCTGGATTAGACTTATTTTTGCTTTCAGAAGTGTTTTAATTTAAATTTAAAGGTTGAATAGTGTTCTTTATCTCAAAAGTTCTTGAACGAGTACTTGTAAAACAGCTAACTGATCATCTGCAGAGGACTGGTTTATGTGAAGAGTTTCAGTTTGCTGGATGCTGTATTTTTAATGCAGGGACACAGCTGGAGGCACTGAATTTTCATTAAAATTTAGTGGCATTCACCCCCTGATCTCATTGAGACAATCAAGGAGAGACTGAACAAAACCACTATGCTTTAAAGGGAAATAAACTTGACAGTCATCAGCATATAAATGAAATGGAACACAAATGCTTTCTAAATATGGCGGCGTGCACAGACGCAGCGGCTCACTGCTCCTCACATTCGGTGTTTTGTTTTTTTACACGCGTATCTGTGTGGATATGTGTGTTTTTTATTATTATACATCGAGTAGAGTCCACTTACAGTCCTTAGGACCCTCTGAGTTTGGGATTACGCTGTGCAAGGAGCATTACGTCGGACTACCACCACTTTCACGGCATTCCGGAGGACATAATAAGAGCTCCAGGGTCTCCGTGGTTGGTTCTTCCCAGCGGCAAGACAAAGAGGAAACGTAAACAAAGGAGGCAAAAGCGTGGCTGCAGGGTGGGCCCACTAGCACGGCTAAAGAAACAGCCATTTAAGCCACCGCTTCCGAGTATTTTCCTCTCCAACGTCAGGTCCATAACCAACAAAATCGACGAACTGAGATTACAGATTACAGTCAACAAGTCAGGGTTCGTACGGGTGCTTGAAATCCTTGAAAATGCTTGAATTTTAATGTTGTCTTTTCAAGGTTTGAAAAGTGCTTGAATTTCAGATGTGGTACTTAAAAGTGCTTGAAAGTGTAACTGTACTTCATTCACCACAAATAACTATCTGATTGAATAGTTTTCTTATCAGATAGAAAAATAAAATGAGTCGCAAAATGTAAAAGCAAAATTTCCCCGCCTGGGCTGCCTTGCGCCTCTGTCTGTTTCAACGTGTGACCCCGCCCCTCCCTCAGACAGTTGGGGATGAGTGCGCTAACATACCTGTAGTGTTGCTGTTTTAATGAGTGTTTGATGGAAAACAACAATGGCGGAGTTTGCGCTCTCCAGTCGCATGATAGGTGAGTCCTATAGTTAACAATTTTCCATTACGTGTACGTTACACATCCTATTTTTTAAAATTATGATTATTATTTTGCTAGCTCACTGGAGAAATGATTGAAATGCACTGAGTGTGATGCAGTATGGCAGCGCTATTATGCAATATGCTGTGAACTTAGCTAACATTACTTAGCAGTAATATGAGTTAATTTACTCAAGTGAAAGCTTTAAACATTAGCCCGATGCATAACTAGCCAACTTAAGGCTTTCTGATTAACCCTCTGGGGTCGACGGGCCCAGAGTCTCCATTTCAACTTGGGTCCAACGTGCGGACTTCAAACTATATACCAGTTTTTAAATTGTGTTGATAGGTCACGTAAAACCGATGTTTTGTTTTTTTTCTGAATAAAACAGTGGCGTTTACTCCAGAAAGAAACGGTTAAAACAGCGTTTTCTAAGGAGAGCGCTAGCAAACACGCTTTGCTTGTGAGTGAAAAAGAAAAAACACTCCTTCCCTATTGGTGGAAAAAAGTATCATGTCAACCAATCAGAAAATGATATGGCCACATGTGGCATTTGGTTGTTTGGTAAGAGAGGGAAGTTTTAGGAGTGAGCGGCGAGAGAGAGCGAGTGAGCGAAAGAGGGAGAGAGTTTTGATACGTGAGAGATTTGTGACATTTACCGTGTTTGGAGTCAAGTTAGTGTGTAATGTAGTCGTTGTTTTGTTTTGTGTGTCAGTTCTACTAGTGAATGTCACAGTTGCTGCAAAAAAGCCACCAAAGGCAGATTGCAGTGTAAACGCTGTCCCCACATGGAAAACAGGAGTGACACACATGCTGTCAGACCTGCAGGATTTATCCCTGTGCTGTTCTCCTCGGTCTTGTAGTGGACACAAACTATTTTTTGGAGTTGCATAAATAATTTGTGTGCCTTCTTATTTGATGCAGAACACCTGATTGTTCTGTAAATAGTTTTAAATGGTTATATAAAAAACGTCTGAGCCTTGGCTGCATTTTTAGGTAAATAGAAACTTGTGCATATTTTTTAAAAATGTACAATTTCTATTTGCATTTCAAGTTATGAAAATGATTCGTTAAACATGCTTTTGGTTTTTACAGTCAAAAATATCATTTTCTACTCGCATTTTAAATTTTGTCTGAATTTAGATAAATTGTGCTGATACAGTATGTCAAAATGAGAAAATAACAGATTGGCAAGATAAACAGTTTTTAATGGTGAAATATAGAGGCCAAATCAAAAGTAGTCAAAAGCAGCCAATTATACCCTGGACCCCAGAGGGTTAAAGGCTAAAAGCAAAGTTGTCACCAAGTACTATTTATATTTGTGTGTATTGCTGCAGCTTTTTTGAGTATTAACTTAGTGCCTTTGGGTGAAATAATGGTAATATGAGGGGCCGATGCATATGGTCACAAAGAATAGTCACTTGTTTCTGTGCTACCAAAGTTCCCCGGCTTTCATTCAAAATGTGTTTATGGTCAGCACCGACACATTAAACTACTTAAACATTATAAATGTCTTCAAGCTCACACTGAGGCCTGTGGGGCACAATCAGCCACTGAGACAGTACACACATTTATATGTTTTTGTATATGAATATTTCATACTTTAAGGCTGCCTGTTTATTTAAGGGAGATGAACAAAATACATTGGAATTGTACATAATAATATCACAGATGATAGATTAAACAGATTTTAAGTAGATGCTTGTGCAAGTCTTATATGTTGAATTGAACTATGTGATCTGTTCAAAGCCTCTCCCAGTCAGTGCTGTTCTACATGCCTGTCTGACTGTACATGATGTTATTAGCACAAACACTGTAAAGGCGATCATTTCGGACTTCAGCAATATTACAGACAGTAGTAAAACAGTTTTATTGGGAATTAACTAGCTGGAAAAACTTGAAAAGGGACCTTGAAAGTGCTTAAAAAGTGCTTGAATTTGACCCTGAAAAAGGCGTATGAACCCTGACAAGTGTGTACAGGACAGCAGCACAATATTACTCACAGAGACTTGGCTGCAGCCATCAATTCCGGACTCGGCTATTGAGCTAGCAGGCCGCACGGTCCACCGTCACGACAGGAACGGCCACTCCGGAAAGAACAAAGGAGGGGGTTTATGCATCTACACCAATGACAGCTGGTGCAAAAACACAAAGACTGTAGACAGCTATAGTTCCCCGGATTTGGAATATTTGACTGTGAAGTGCAGACCCGCCTAGATACCTCACGAGTTTACTGTTGTCATGGTAACGGCCTTTTATGTACCACTCGATGTTAATGCTAACTCGGCCATGGAGGAGCTGTACAAGACAATAAGCAATCAGCAGAACTCCCATCCAAACGCAGTGCACATTATAGCTGGGGACTTCAACCACGCTGATTTAAGGTCAGTATTCCCCAGATTTGAACAGCATATTAAATGTGCAACGAGGGGAAAAACACAGTGGATAAAGCCTACAGCAACATCCAAAAAGGCTACAGAGCAACCCCTCTACCACATCTAGGTTTGTCAGACCACATGTCCATGCTGCTGATCCCTACATACACTCCCGTTAGGAGAAGAACCCCCCCAGTCACAAAAACCGTGAAAACCTGCCCAGAAGGTGCATCACATCAGCTGCAGGACTGTTTTGAAAACACGGACTGGAGTGTGTTCGAACATCAGGACCTTGAAGAGCACACAACATCAGTGCTCTCATATATTAACTTCTGTGTCAACAGTGTCACTGTGGACAAACGTCTCCGGGTGTATTCCAACCAGAAACCCTGGATGATAAAGAGGTCCAGGTCCTGCTGAAACAACGTGACGCCGCTTTTAGATCCGGCGATGGTATGCAGTACAGTGGAGCCAGATCTGAGTTGAAAAGAGGCATCAGAGAGGCCAAGGCAGGGTACAAGAGAAAGATCGGAGACCACTTCAACAACAACAACTCACGACAGGTATGGCAGGGAGTTCAGCACTTAACCAACTACAAACCCTGCAATACCACGTTGACTGAGGGTAACGTGGCGCTTGCGGAGGAGCTGAACCACGTCTTCGCACGCTTTGAGGTGAAGGGACCAGAGGCAGCAGCAGCAAAAACATCGGACAGCAGCAGCAGCCCAAGCCTCATAGTGCAGGAATATGAGGTGCAGTGGCGTGTCTAGAAAATTTTTGTTGGGGGGGCCAGGTAGGGGCACAGATTTGGAGAAGGGTGGCAGATGTAATTGGCAGATAATGTTAAAAAAAAAAAATCTACCAACCGTTAACCATCATTCAATAACCCTGTAAACCTAATAACTGAATTTGCTTCTGACTCTTATTAGAATGAGGTTTTAACCACTACGGTGCAAAGTTTTTAGATACTGCGTTGATAAAGTACAAGAGATACAATCAGTGCTTTGTCAGTGTTTACTCAGCATTCAAGGACAGCAATATTTGCATAGTATTTTTACTGACATATAGGGCACATATGTTTTGGGCAAAAACATTTTTGAATATTAAAATACAAACATTTTTAACATACAATTGGCAAATTAGCCAATGCAAAACTTTATCTGCCTATTAAAAAAAGAAGATAATCTTCTTACAAACTGGTGTTTGATTTTGAAACAGGAAAAAAGTGGGGAAACAAATGAAAAGACTAACATTTGAATGAAACCTGAAAGCAAGTAAATACTTTCTATGCTGCCTTATGGTAAACTTTGGTAATATTGATGTATAAAGAACAACACTGGCTGATGATGAAATACAGTCAGCTGGCATGGTGACACTGCCAGTATTAACCTGCAGGGCTGGACTGGGACAAAAAATTGGGCATTTTGACTACAGACCGGCCCACCAGGTATTAAAGCCATAAAGCCTTTGAATGAAGACAAACGCTGTTGTGACAGCGATGTACACTGTCTTGTTGGTTTATGTATGATTTCTATAAATTTTACGTCAGATAAAAACTTTGTTCGCAAGATTCAGATAATTATTTAATAAAAGCTAGATATTTTAAATGAGAATAATAAAGTATTTCTTTGTGCCCCCCTTTCCCTGTTAATGCCCTACCTGGCCCCCTGGCATAACTTTGCTAGATCTGCCCCTGCACAGTTACCAGCTGTCAGCTACACAGAAAAGGATCCTGGTGTTATTTGTCTCTCAGAAACAGTTCATAACTTCCCTTCAACTCATTCATGTCACCTAAAAGGTAAACCTGTTTCTCCATCACCTGTTCAGCTCTGATGATTCAGTAAGGACATCTCCTGGTTTCATCTTCATGTTTCCCTCTCACCACATATCCAAACCGATATCATGACCAGCAGCTTTTACAGCTGTGGCTCCAGCAAACATCAGCTGATACTAGAAATTATTATTAAATAAATTCTAACAACAGCTGATCAAGCTTAAAGGTGCTGCTGTTGTTTAGCGCGACATCCGCTGGTTTCCTCTTTCTGGCACAAAGTGGGCGATAAACAAACAAGAGAGAAAAGCCGATCAGCTGATCATTGATCAGTTTCATGATTGAAATAGCAACAGAAGAGGGAGGGGAGAGAATGAGAGAAGAAGAGACAGCTGTGCAGCAAAGACACAGAATAACTCCAGATTTGTGTCTTTTTTTCATTCTAGCTGAAGTCCGGGACAAACTGCGTCTCTTCTCAGCTCAATACCAAACGTGTAATATTTTCTCTGAATGAGGGAGCATTCCATTTTTAAGGAGCCGTTGGCAACTCTACAAACTAACCTTATGAATAAAATAAAGTTCACCATCAGTAACATCACAGCACCCACCCAGCTGTATAGAAACTCCGTCATGCTAGCTAGCACGCAGTACGTGTTATTGTAACTGACTGTAAAAAGTCAGCACAACGAAAATAAACTCCACCTAAACTTGGTTTATATCTGACCCAGATAGACTGCAGTCATAACTTCTTACCTGAAGTTCAGTTCACCTGACACTCGGACTGGCGGCTGCCTCGGGTCTCTCCTCCTCCTGCCTCCCCTTGCCTCATCCACCTGCTAGCCGCCGTGGAAGCTCCGCCATGCTCGATGGCCAGTCCAGCTATGTTAAACTGTTAATCTTTCGCCGAAAAACTGTTTTCTGTGGTGCTGTCTTTCGTGCTTGGCTCTCCTACCTTTGCTAACATGATGCTCATAGCGCAGAAGCCGATGCTGCATTCACTTACACTCGGATATCTGAGCTTCACTGTGAAAACATAATCGTACATTTGATATTTCATTGGATTTTATTGTTTTGGCTTCGGGGTGGCACCTGGGGTGGCCAGTCTGGTTGGGGGGGTGGCCTGTGCCCCCCCAGGCCACCCCGCTGGACACGCCACAGATGAGGTGAGGCGTACACTGAGGGCAGTGAACCCCAGGAAGGCTGCCGGACCAGATGGGGTAACCGCAAGGGTCCTAAAAGAGTGTGCAGACCAGCTGGCTGGGGTCTTCAACACTTCACTGTCCCAGTCCTGCATCCCGCCGTGCCTAAAGTCAGCCACAATTGTCCCACTGCCAAAGCGTACTAACATTAGCAGCCTCAACGACTACCGACCAGTTGCTCTAACATCTGTTATAATGAAGTGCTTCGAGAAACTGGTCCAACGTCACATCATGTCCTGCCTGCCACCCACACTCGACCCACTCCAGTTCGCATACAGAGCTAACAGATCAACTGAAGATGCCATTGCTACAGCGCTCCACACCACCATCTCTCACCTGGAAGTGCAGGGCCGTTGCGCCAGACTGCTCTTTGTTGACTTTAGCTCTGCTTTCAATACGATACTCCCGGACAGACTAATAGTTAAACTGCTGGAAATCGGACTTTCTTCTACCACCTGCCGCTGGATCAGAGACTTCCTCTAAGACCGTGTACAGAGAGTTAGAGTGGGGCCTCATCTTTCCTCAGCCCTCAGCCTTAACACCGGCTCTCCACAAGGCTGTGTACTGAGTCCCCTACTGTACACTCTGTACACACATGACTGTGTTAGTACCGACCCAGACAATGCAGTCATCAAGTTTGCAGATGATACCACCATGGTGGGGCTCATCTCTGGGGGAGATGAGACGGCGTACAGAGCTGAAGTTCAGAGGCTGTCAGATTGGTGTGTAGACAACAACCTGGACCTCAATACCACCAAGACAAAAGAACTGGTAGTTGACTTCAGAAGGAGGAAGTCTGAGCTGCAGCCTGTCAGCATCAACGGGGAGTGTGTGGAAAGGGTCTCCAGTTTCAAGTTTCTGGGTGTGCACATAGACACAGACCTCCAATGGAGCTCTAAAACCTCTGCGGTTTTAAAGAAGGCCCAACAGCGTCTCCACTTTCTGAGAATCCTCAGAAAAATGGACCTGAAGAAGGAGCTGCTGACCGTCTTCTACCGCTGCTCCATTGAAAGTGTGCTGACATATTGCATCAGTGTATGGTTCTCCAGCTGCACCACAGCACACAGAAAGGCACTCCAGAGGGTCATTAATATGGCCCAAAAAATCATTGGACATCCTCTTCCCTCCCTGAAGGACCTGTACAGCACTCGCTGTCTCAAGAGGGCACGCAGCATCCTACGGGACTGTACACACCCAGGACACCGGGTGTTTAAGCTGCAGCCGTCTGGCAGGAGGTTCAGGCTGCTGAGGTCCCGGACAAACAGACTCAAGGACAGCTTTTACAACAGGGCAATAGCCCTAATCAATGCAAACAGCTGACCTGATTGGCTACCTCCCTGGACTTTTTGTGGGGGAGGTAACAACGGTAAAAACACTAACAATAAAAATATTTATATTTATAACAAGGTGCAATAATAAGTAATGTGCAATAATAACATTGTGCAATACACATACACTTATTCTTCATTTTTTTATTACTAAGTTAATATGCTGTGTTGTGTTGTCTATGTTGCGTTGTATTGTGTTGTGTTATATGTGGTGCTGACGTAGGACAGTTTTCAATTTCATTGTACTATTGTACCATGTGTCACTGTGCAATGACAATAAAGAGTTATCTTATCTTATCTATCTTAACCTCTCACCAATGTAATGAGAGGTAAGCCAAGGGTAGTTCAATTTCTTTCGATCCCACCTTTCTTAACAATAAGGGTATTTATTTGTTCTGTTCAGCCCTAACATTAACCAAAGCTTTGTTGGATAGAGAATCTTGATTACTACACAATGTGGCTGGCAACATTAAACAGAGAGGACTATTTTGGAGGAGCCATCTACCAGCATCCCTGCCTTTGCTTGTGGGCAGGACCTTTTGGCAGCATGGAGCAGGCACCAATGAATAAAGGCATTCCGTCGTGTTCATTCATCTCTGCAATTCCTTCAGTGTTAGCCTAGCTTGGCCAAGTTGCATCAACTCAACAGTGTTCTAACAGTATTCCAGACACTGTCTGTGCTGTCCTAATTTCACAGAGATCCACTGGGAGAAAAGTCTGTGCCTTGACAGAGAGAGCAGCAGAGAAAAACAAAGAGAAACATGGAGAAGACCTACAGTATCTGCGCTGAGAAAAATCTACAAGAGCTGCTTCCCTCTTTTCTTCCCCCTCAAGAGGCCAACAACTATGATAAATAGCCAGCAGGAAGAGTTGATGAAGACACGGAAACACCCACATAGAGATCATACATAAAGCAGAGGGCCACAGATGATGCAGGCTGAGCTGAATGGAAAAGAACAAGGGGAGAAACAAATTGCTGGCACACTTTGGTCTAATCTATGTCACAGTCATTCCCGCACTGCCTGAGAGTCAGTGAGCCAATGAGGGGGCTTTAAACATATAGTATAAGTGCAACGCCCACCCACCCACGCACCACCCCTCCAATCTATTTCATTTATGCTCAAAAGGCTGCAGGATGTGGACATGTTACATCGAGATCACCCTGAACATTGCTTTTCAGTTAGCCTAAACTGGTATAGAGTGGTGGATCTTCCACCCAATATTCAGTCACCCAGTTACCAGTTATGCAGTTGGCAATTATGCAAAAATTAGTCCAAAAAACTATAGACCTAGAAGGAGGCAGAGATTTCTTTAAAATGAAAGACTTTCATCCTTTTAGAAAGACAAATATGGTCGGACCATTTAACACATTTAATTACAGTTATAGTTCACTTGATTGTCACTATATGCTCAAAAGCCAAAAAATAAGTCATAACCGTGACAACAATGTGTTGGTCAAGCACCATAAGCTGGGTGTCAAAACATGATTTTGTTTGGATTTAAATTCCAGATCAGTGAAATAAAGGCAAATGATCAAAGTCAAGGCATCTTTGGAAGCTGTTTTGATTCAATTGTTTCTTTTCCGTAAATATTTCATTTAAATGGCCCATTCATAGTGCAAAATGTATTAATTTCACAATAAAGACTCTAAAATTGTGACAACTTCTTTTCATTCTTAGTCCAAATCATGGTTTGGGTTAAACCTAGGGATGGGTATGGAAAACCGGTTCTTGTTGAGAACCAGTTCCCACTGTTTCAATTCCTTGGAATTGTTTGCCATTTTTGCAAACGATTCCCTTATCGATTCCAGTCGCCCCGAATGACGTCACCACGTTGCGGAGCGTCATTTACCTGGCAGAGTGCCTAGGCGGCTCAAATGCTAAAAAGTTTGGTTATACTTTACGAGAACGGATGACAAAAGGGCAACTTGCAATACTTGCTAAGTAGATATTTCATTTAAAGGAGGAAACACTACGAATATGCAAAAGCATTTGCTCACAAAACACGCGATGACCTTAAATGAATGTCGTGTTTTTAATTCCGCTCCGGACTCGTGAATCTCAACCCAGCAGCAGCGGTAACGTTTGCACGTCCTCTCCCGTTAATGCGGCAGGTAAATAATCAACTAACAGTGCATATTATGTTAGCGCGATCTGCCTTATTACAAAACCTACCATTACTGTGCGCTGCATTTAGGTGACCATGATGAGAGAGACAGACAGAGTCTGGCTGGCAGTTCTCGCTGCAGTCTACCGTTAGCCTCTCCTTTCAGGCCAGGATAGACGAATGTCACCGAGCAGTGACTAAGTTTGTGGCCAAAGGCTTGCACCCATTTGCCCCGATTTTCGGTAAGTGAATGTGTTTAATTGTAGGCAGGGACATTACTGGATATTCTTGTGTAATTGCTACAGAATAATTTATGTTATACTTTGTTATTGCTACAGAAGAATATTTATTTTATTATTTTACATTTACAATGTTTTTTCCTGGGGACCCTGTGACACCCCATTGAAGAGCCGTAGGCTGTGGATCTGTTAAGATGTCACTGTTGGGTTTGTAAGGCCATGTTACTCTTAAATTTCTATCTTGTTCAAAGAGAAGATATGAAACAAAGTTCTAAGCTAATTGACCATAGTGTTCTCCTTTTTTAAAAAGAATCGATAAGAGAATCGATAAAGAATCGAATCATTAAACAGAATCGAAAATGGAATCGGAATCGTGAAAATCTTATCAGTACCCATCCCTAGTTAAACCAGATAGAAAGGTTTAGAAAACTTTCTAACAAGCCTTTAAATCAGACCTGAATGACGCCCACGCCACAACCAGCCTTTTGGTTCTCATGCTGGCTGGTCAGGGACTGGATTCAAATCTAAAAAATTCTTGGATCAGATTCCTTGGATTTCATGGCTTTGTCTGTGCACTGAAATGTTAAATAGACTGGTTGTTATTTAATCATCTACTTTACCTGACGACTCAAAGTTCTTTATACAACATGCCTAATTCACACAAGCACTTTTTTCTATGCTTATGTGCTTTCTATCTAACATTCACATTCAGATAAATGCATCAGAGAGCAACTTGGGGTTAATAGCTTGCCTGAGAATATCTGGCATGCAGGCTAGAGACCCCATGGATCAAACATAATTTCCCTTGGGATTAATAAAGTATTCTGATTCTGAAACCACAACCCTTCCAATTAGTACATAACCTGCTCTACCTCCTGAGCTACAGTTGACATGTGACAATGTAACATGCACTGTCAACTATGGGACCTTATATAGACAGGTGTGTACTTTCCAAATCATTTCCAGTCAGCTTTAACACAGGTGGGCTCCAACCAAGTTGTAGAAATATTTGCCAGATGATTGATCAGTTGAAACAGCATGCACCTAATTTTGAGAGTAATGGCAAATGCTGTGAATATTTTTTAAATAATACTGTGACATGACAAAACGTTAAACACACAAAGCACTCTGAATACTTTCCATATGACTTACACAACACTAGGAGGTGTTGTGTAAGTCAGTGCTTTAAATTAACCATGTTGTTGATATGGACATTTCATTTTTAATTATGCTAATCAGGCTTAATAGACTTGACTTCCTTCAAAATGTAAATGATCCCACTAACTGTTTGTGCTTAATCTTGTGCTTACATATAGCTGAAACTGAAGATTTAACATCCATCTTTTGTCTGATCATTTTTGAAAACATTTCATTTCACAATAGTAGATTACACAGATACATTTTATTATAGTAGATGTCTTTCTGAAAGTGCTGTAACTAAATAGTGAACTAACTGAGGAAGTGATCCCTCTACTATGATCTTCTTTAATGCCATGTGCCAACACAATACAAAGGAGCTACCTAAATTTTACTGTCGCCAATGTTCATTACCATTTAAATAGTTTTGTATTCTCACTGTATACAAGCCTGTATACTGTGGCTCCTCAGAATAAGAAGGCAACCAAACAGAGATGCTTGACTCTTTGGTATAACTCACAAATATGGACCTCAAAGAAGAAGACATACAAAGTAGAGAGGAAATGATACTGCACTCACTTCGAAGACCTCCGGTTGGCCTGGAAAAATAATTTGTTACTTTATAAAAATGCCCTCTGTAAAACTAGGACATCTTACTATTCATCAAATTCGGGAAAACAGGAGCACACTGTGCTGCAAGTCTTTAAAATGGATGATGTTACGAGAATGGTTCTCAGAACTGTTAATTTAATCCGCACAAGTTTGAATCACCATCAGTTTGGCAGCCTTCTTAAGAAGGCTGCCAAACTGAGGTCAAAGAGATTGGGCAGTTTACTAAACAAGAGTGACAACCAGTGAGTGATTTACAGGATGCAGAATGGCTGCAGGATCATGCAAAAATGTTGCAAGGTCCCCAAAAAAGTTGCTATGCAGGATTACAACATTGGCTTTTCCAAAAAATCAATACTCAGATATTAATTGGTGCTAAAAATTAATATTGAATTAAATAACTCATTTGCAGCCGTATTGATAACAAATGTGCCGTCTTTGCCTCCTTCAGCTGACACAATACTTCACACAGGAACACTGCAGGCAGTCAGACACACAGCTCCTCCACTCACTAACTGAAGTAATTGATGTTAATAACGCAGGCATGACAGAGGTGCAAATAGTTACAGTAAAGTGCCAAAGACAGTCAGCAGCATGAAGGTATGAATGCAACAAGTCCAGGGGTGGGGGGTAGATGGGGGGAAGTAGTGAACAGAGTTAAGTCTTCCGGCAGCCTGGTGAATGAAGCTGTTCAGCAGTTGAAGATGTTTTAGTGAGCTGAGCCAGGATGCTCCGGTACTTCCTCCCTGAAAGGCAGGAGACTGAAGAGGGAGTGTGAAGGTTGAGAGGGGGTCTCCAGCAATGCTGATGATTTTGTGGGTAAGGTGGATATGAAAATGCCCACAAGGGAGGGCAGAGGGGCACCGATGACCTTGCTGGTTGTATTCACTATGTGTTGCACAGTCTTCCAGCAGGAGGACATGCAGCCTCCGTACCACACAGTGATGCAGTCAGTGAGGACACTCTGAAGTCTCCTCCTATGATGAAGAATCCAGTGGGATGTGCTGTCTGTTGTTCACTGATACCCTGGTAGAGCTCAATGAGTGCCTCGCTCCTAATGCTGGTATTAGTGATGGGGTGGGATGTAAACAGCAAAGAGGATAATCAATGTAAATTACCTCAGCAGGTAGAAGGATCAGCACTTAATGATAATAAACTCTGTATGACACACACCATGTCTGGGACCCTGGACATGGGGTGTCATCATTTCTCTCTGGCTCAGGTCTTTCCTCTTCTGTGGTTCTAGCTATTAAAACAGGTAAGGCATAACTGGTTGACTGATCCCAGCTGCCCTGCTAGCCTCCCTAGCACTGCCCCCAAATCCACTGCATCACCCTTCCTCTGCAGCGGAGCCACAGATCACACACTGCCACATACCCCACCAACCAACTTAGGTTGGGGAGCCATCAGTGACCGGGACAAGAAATCAGCCCCGACCATGTGTGCCCTCAGCCTATTGACAACCACAAACTTAAAAGGCTGGAGAGTCACACACCACCAGGCGATTTGGACATTGGCACCCTTCATGTGGTGCAGCTATTGCAGTGGAACTGATCCTAACAGAGGTTGAATGAGCATCTCAGGAGGTAATAACAAAGAGAGTCAACCATCCACAGGATTGCCAGACACTCTTTCTCCCGTATCTGGACTCTCTCAGACAGTTTTCAGCTGATGTAAACAAATGTGCGGATTATCCTTCTTACCTGCTGGGACAAAACATCTCCCAGATCTGTAACTGACGCATCTGTCTGCAGAATAAAAGGCTCAGGGAAAAACTTAGGGGTGTGGATCAGGGTTTCCCCACAGAGAGCCTTTTTCAACCAATCAAACGCCAATTGGTACTTCTCCGTCTACTGGATGAGATTCAAGGCACCTTTTTGGTGAGAATGGATAAGGGGCACGTCAGCTCAGCAAAGTGAACCAGCGGTAGTAGCCAGGCCAGCCCCAAAAACCATCTCACCTCTTTTTTGATCCTGGGATGTGGGCAGGCTGCAATGGTTACTGTTTTCTCATCCGTGGATGCATCTGCCCATCTCCCTTGTGGGACCTGAACTACTGTACCTCCCTCCATCCATTATTCTTTGTTTGGCCGTGAACCCCATCTGCCTCAGGGACTCCAGGACTGTGGCCACCTACTCCACATGCTATGCCCAGGTATCACTATGGATTATAACATCATCTAAGTAGGCAGTAGCATATGTGTCTATATATGTCTCTACACCTTTTCAGCCCTGCAGACTGTATCCTTCATATTCCTGTATTCAGTAGAGCCTTCAGGTCACTAGTGGACAGGCCTAGTTAAGATGACAGTGTATTCATAGATATTTATATAGCGTGCTTCCTGTTGCCGCCTCCTCACAGACCTGGTGGCAACAGGAAGTCTTTGAACTGCAGGGGGACCAGGTTGCTGTCTGATCGTTTTAGAAGGGGCTACACAGTCGTTCTCTCCCCAGTGTTTGTATACAGAAGTTTTATTGTCCCATTGTACGCTTTGCGTTCTGCTTTAAAGTTGACAGAGTAAAATCCAGGCTAACCTGGTTACATTTTTGAGCAATGATAATGAGGGTGAGCGTAAGGTGGCCGGGCCTTAGTCCATGGGGCCCGGCCGGGCACAGCCCGAAGAGGAGACATGGGCCCATCCTCCCGCAGGCCCACCACCCGCAGGAGGCACCATAGGGGTCAGGTGCATTGTGTGCTGGGCGGCGGCCAGGAGCGGAGGCCCTGGCGAACTGATCCCCGGCTGCCAAGACTGGCAACAGGGACATGGAATGTCACCTCTCTGGTGGGGAAGGAGCCTGAGTTAGTGCGTGAGGTTGAGAGGTACCGGCTAGATATAGTCGGGCTCACCTCTACGCATGGCTTGGGCTCTGAAACCAGTCTCCTGGAGAGGGGCTGGACTCTGTCTCAGTCTGGAGTTGGCCCTGGTGAGAGGCGGCGGGCTGGGGTGGGTATTCTAATATCCCCTCGGCTTGCTGCCGGTACGTTGGGGTTTTTCCCGGTGGATGAGAGGGTTTGTTCCCTGCGCTTTAGGGTCGGGGAACGGGTCCTGACTGTCATCTGTGCTTATGCGCCGAGTGGCAGTTCAGAGGACCCAGCCTTCTTAGAGTCCCTGGGGGGGGGGGGTGCTGGAAGGTGCCCCACCTGGAGACTCTGTTGTCCTGCTGGGAGACTTCAATGCTCACGTGGGTAACAACAGCGAGACCTGGAGGGGCGTGATTGGGAGGAACAGCCTCCCTGATCTGAATCCGAGCGGTGTTTTGTTATTGGACTTCTGTGCGAATCACAGTTTGGCCATAACGAACACCTTGTTCGAACATAAGAGTGTCCATAAGTGCACGTGGCACCAGGACGCTCTAGGCCGCAGGTCGATGATCGATTTTGTAATCGTATCACCAGACCTGCGACCATATGTTCTGGACACTCGGGTAAAGAGAGGGGCTGAGCTGTCAACTGATCACCACCTGGTGGTGAGTTGGATCAGGTGGCGGGGGAGGACGCTGGACAGACCCGGTGCACCTAAACGCGTAGTGAGGGTGTGCTGGGAACGTCTAGCAGAGGCCTCAGTCCGCGAGATCTTCAACGCACACCTCCGGCAAAGCTTCAACAGCATTCCGAGGGAGACTGGGGACATTGAGTCCGAATGGACCATGTTCAGCGTCTCCATCGCCGAAGCTGCTGCACTGAGCTGCGGCCGCAAGGTGGTTGGTGCCTGCTGTGGTGGTAATCTCCGAACCAAATGGTGGACACTAGAGGTGAAGGGAGCCACCAAGCTGAAGAAGGAGTCCTATCAGGCTTGGTTAGCCTGTGGGACTCCGGAGGCAGCCGACAGGTATCGACAGGCCAAGCGGAATGCGGCTCGGGCAGTGGCTGAAGCAAAAACTCGGGTGTGGGAGGAGTTCAGAGAGGCCATGGAAAAAGACTTTCGGACTGCCTCGAAGAGATTCTGGCAAACTGTCAGGCGTCTTAGGAGGGGAAAGCGGTGCTCTACCTGCACTGTGTATAGTGCTGGCGGAGCGCTGCTGACGTCGACTGAGAAAATTGTCAGGCGGTGGAAGGAATACTTCGAGGACCTCCTTAATCCCACTGACACGTCTTCCGAGGAGGAAGCAGAGTCTGGGGATGAGGGGAATGACCCACCAATTTCCGGGGGCGAGGTCACTGAGGCAGTTAAACAACTCCTTGGTGGCAGAGCCCCTGGTGTTGATGAGGTCCGCCCCGAGTTCCTGAAGGCTCTGGATGTTGTAGGGCTGTCCTGGTTGACACACCTCTACAATGTTGCGTGGAGATCAGGGGCAGTACCCCTGGATTGGCAGACCGGGGTGGTGGTCCCCATCTTTAAGAAGGGAGACCGGAGGGTGTGTTCCAACTACAGGGGGATCACACTCCTCAGCCTCCCTGGGAAAGTCTATGCCAGGGTGCTGGAAAGGAGAGTTCGTCCGTTAGTCGAACCTCGGATACAGGAGGAACAATGCGGTTTTCGTCCTGGTCGCGGAACACTGGACCAGCTCTTTATCCTCTCAAGGATACTTGAGGGTGCATGGGAGTTTGCCCAACCAGTCTACATGTGTTTTGTGGACTTGGAGAAGGCATTCGACCGTGTCCCTCGGGGTGTCCTGTGGGAGGTGTTGCGGGAGTATGGGGTGTCTGGCCCATTGCTACGGGCCATTCGATCCCTATACAACCGTTGCAAGAGTTTGGTTCGCATTGCCGGCAATAAGTCGGACTCGTTCCCGGTGGGTGATGGGCTCCGCCAGGGCTGCCCTTTGTCACCGGTTCTGTTCATAATTTTTATGGACAGGATTTCTAGGCGCAGCCAAGTGGCGGAGGGCTTTCACTTCGGTGGCCTCAGAATCTCATCTCTGCTTTTTGCGGATGATGTGGTTCTGTTGGCTTCATCAGGTGAGGGTTTCCAGCTCGCACTGGAACGGTTCGCAGCCGAGTGTGAAGCAGCGGGAATGAGGATCAGCACCTCCAAATCTGAGGCCATGGTTCTCAGCCGGAAAAGGGTGGAGTGCCCACTCCGGGTCGGGGATGAGTTCCTGCCCCAAGTGGAGGAGTTCAAGTATCTCGGGGTCTTGTTCGCGAGTGATGGGAGAAGGGAGCCGGAGATCGACAGACGGATTGGTGCTGCGGCTGCAGTGATGCGGACGCTGCACCGGTCCGTCGTGGTGAAGAGGGAGCTGAGTGTAAAAGCGAAGCTCTCAATTTACTGGTAGATCTACGTCCCTACCCTCACCTATGGCCACGAGCTGTGGGTAGTGACCGAAAGAACGAGATCGCGGATACAAGCGGCAGAAATGAGCTTCCTCCGAAGGGTGGCTGGCCTCTCCCTTAGAGATAGGGTGAGAAGTTCGGCCATCCGGGAGGGGCTCAGAGTAGAGCCGCTGCTCCTCCACATCGAAAGGAGCCAGTTGAGGTGGTTCGGGCATCTGACAAGGATGCCTCCTGGGCGCCTCCTGGGTGAGGTGTTCCGGGCATGTCCCACCGGGAGGAGGCCCCGGGGCAGACCCAGGACACGCTGGAGAGATTATATCTCTCGGCTGGCCTGGGAACGCCTTGGTGTTCCCCCGGATAAGCTGGAGGAGGGGGCTGGGGAGAGGGAGGTCTGGGCTTCTCTGGTCTGGGAGGTCTGGGATAAAGCGGATGAAGATGGATGGATGGATGGATGGATAATGATGTTTACACCGTAAGTCAGCAACAGTTGCATGCTATGACTCCATTAGCTGACTGCAGTATGTAAACTGCTCATGTTGCAAACTCACTGCTAAAAGTTGAATGTCCATAGAGACTTTTCTTCATGGTAAAAGGACTGCATCACCTTTCATTTATAAAAACTGATGTCCTCCTAATGTCTTACCAGCACTCACAGCTAACCCATCTGATTTCACTTTGGCTAGGCATCTACAACATCTCCTCTTGAGTTCCTGCATTGGCCAGCTGCAGTGCTAGCAGCTGGTCCTGTGCGTATGTTAACAGAGATCCTCTCCATTCAGTGCATTCTCCCAACCATGAAAATTGATAAATAAAAGAAATCATGAGGATAATACAAAGGGAAAAGGCAAATTATGCCAGTGGTTTATATGATCTGAGCCAGACAGATATAGAGCCTCAGAAAGACAAGCTTAACCCATATCTATGAAGGAAAAACAAAAACTACGGAAGCTGCTGCAACAAGATAACATTTACAAGGTGCCATGATGGAAATTAAAACAGCTTACTTCATTAGGACAAAAGCACTGAATAAGACATGGTTTGTTGTGCTTTTGGAGGAGCATGAGACTCAACATGGTGACATAGGCGCCTAGATAGCTGTTGGGTGGCTCACGCTGGGCAAAGTGTTAAAAAGAGTATGGGACATGAGAGCGAAAATTTAATTATTTTGTGAAAAAAAAAAAGGCAAGGAAAGGCTGGTGGCTTGATCCCTGGTTGCTCCTGTCTGCCGTATCACTGGGTAAGATACTAAACCCCATGTGTTGGTAGAAAGCACTCAGGTGTAAAAAAACCCCCCAAAAAACAAAAAACTTATGTGAATTACATGTTTTCTAACTTGCTTTGAGTGCATGAGTAGAGCAGAAAAGCACTATATAAGAACCAGTCCATCCAAAGTGCAAAGCAAGGGTCTATTTGCACAAAAAAAGATCAGTTACATGAATCCCACACTTAGTTGGCTCACAGGCATCAAAGCTTTGAATATCACTGTAAATGCATTTGTTCACACAACTGCAAAAGGCTACCTGTGATGAACATTTTTGTTTTAACACCTTTATGTAACTGACCAGTATTGTTGTTTTTCATTTTCTCTTTAAACACTCTTTTGTATTTAAAACATTTTACACTTGAACATTAACTTGTATACGTGAGATATGGCAATGCAAATTAAATTTAAATGCCTACAAATGGCTACTGAAGCTAATTTGTAGCTGCTTCCTTGAGAGGAAATTGTACCTGTGAAGGAAAGGCAAAGAGGAAGACAGAGAGAGATTAGAGACTTTTGGGCCCTCTTATTATCAACATTTCATTAATAACTATATTACAATAAGAGCATTTTAAAACAGCAATAGAAGGAATGCTGCAGATAGGAGGCAACTAAAAATATAATTTTACACATGCACTCTATTCAGACATATATTACTGAATTTCTTTTGGCAATTTTGGAAAATGTTATGAAATAGACATTTATTTATTAATTAGAACTGAAAACTGTGGAAATTTACAAAGGCAGGAATGATATTAGAGTTTAGGACAAAATGACAAGATATCAGTGCCTCCTGATTTAATTTTAATTATTGTTTTTCAAAAATGTGTCATCCTAGAGTCCCCTAAATTTATTATTAAAAAGTACTACTAGGTCACTTAACACCTTAATAAACCCTTTGGCCTTTGCAGAAGTGCAGTCAGACTACATGCTAGTGTATTTTCATGTTAAGTATACAGTACATACGTCAAGCATTTGAAAGCACCAATTAAAACGGCGTAAATGTAAGGGTTGCTATGGCAGACACTGCCCTAGTTTCCAGACCCAGTCTGTTAAATAAGGTTGCACACCTTCAGTTTACTGTCCTGCTCTTGACAGCCCTGCAGATGTTCTATATTTATAGCACCATGAAATCTCCTTTTGCTAACAGAGATTAATGGTCTATTAGCAGTCTTGCATTTTACATGAAGTGATGAAAAATAGATACATCTTATTCTGTGCGTGGACATCAATGAAGAAACTTACAAGGGGGATTCATTTATGGCTCACTCATCAGAGCTCACTGAAAATAAATGGGCGTGACAGGCTTGTACAGGACAAGGCACTGTGGGTGGGAAATATCCTTCCATAATGAGATTCAATTTCACACAATGTCATAACTCCTGTCATGCTGGATGGGACAAGGCTATGAAATTTGAAGTCTAAATGGAAATGGTACAGACAACTCTGGAGAGAAAAACACTGTGCAGTGTTAACATGGGAGAAGATTTAACTAGATCACATGGGTGAGATTGAAAATCCTCAATCAATCTATATTCTTTATATTAAAAAGTGACTTTCACAGTTATGTGGTGCAAATAAAGCTGCAGTTATTCAGGCAAAAACAAAGCTGTACTTTAATGCATATGATATTAGTTTATAGATATTCATGTGATCACATACAAGTGATTTTGGCATGGGAATTCAGTCCAACTGAATTCTATTTATATAGCGCCAAATAACAACAACAGCTGCCTCAAGGGAAATGAGTTGTACAAAAAATTCATTGTACAGCCTGTCTTCCTTTAGGCTGTGTAATACTTAATATGATCTCAAAGTATGTTTAGAACTTCTAAGAAGATGTTTTATCTATAACATCAAATATAAGAAAATTACATGAGCACTTGCATGTTCAACCATGACACAGTCACACATTCACAGTGAATGTTAGTCATCCTCTTCCAGCGCTGTGTGGACTGTCCAATCCTTTCTCTGCCTGGGAACAATAAGTGGGCCCAGCAACTCAATCTGATGAATCCTATCTGAGTCAAAACATGGTCTCCCTCATCACTTGAGCTACTGCAGTCCAAAAACATTTAATTTATTGATCAATAGCCTCTTTTTCAGTATTACTGATGAACACTCAGGCCAGGGAGGGAACCATTTGAATGGAAAGCACAAAATTGAGTTTTTCTGTGAAACGTTTTAGCTCAGTGGTGGAAAAAAATAGTGTATACACTCTAAATTAACACTAAAATTAAAGCTTTTCTTTAAACCTTCCAAACAACATCATCTAGCTTTATAATTACATCCTCCAGTCGGGTTTCAAAATTTTCAAAGAACCTGCAAATAGTATGTTTTACTAAGGTATATTTCTGTCAATTCAACAGGATTGGGAAGAGCTATATGGGCCAGTAAGCTCAAGCTTTCTTTGCTGATCTAACTGAGCAAAGATGCATAGAAAAGCAAAGAATGGAATGCCTCAGAGAAAAAGAGAGAATTTGATAAACCAGGAAACATGAGTGGAGGGAGAGGACTATCAGTATTTGAGCGGAGTTTTCGAGTTGTTTAGTCTTGATTCACACTTTTAAAATCAATCTCCTCCTGAAACTCCAGACATGCAAACAGAGACAAAAACACCAAAAGAGCATCAGCACACTTTAAACAGTATTTACAAGTGTTCAAGCAACACATCACTGTGGTCTACTTTTACTAAAAACATGTCCTGTTTTTAGTAAGAAGCCAGGGCTTCAATTTATCAAGTTAGGTCATCATTAGAAGCATGTTGTCTTTGCAGTTGTTCATTTTTAGTTTTGGAAACTATTTTTTTTTTTTTTTTGTTTCTTCAGCTGTATAGTTTCTACTGTTTGCTGATGCCAAGACAATCCTTTCATTCCACATTTAAATTTTTCTACCGGAAGTATATTTAGTAGCACTTTCCTTGAGAGCAGGGAACAGGGAAGACATGTTTGTGTTGCACTTTGATTTCACCTAGGCTGGGGGGTAACGCTTCACGCTATCAAAGTGGATTTGAAATCATCCTCTTCCACAGACGTATCCTCCTCAGTTTTGCTTAGTTCAAATCACTCTCATGACCAAATTTTTGAATAGCCTCATAGACTGTGAATCTCTTGCTCATGTTGACTGATGCTACTACAGAATGAAACTGATAACATCTCACCCAAGTCCCATTTTGAGATGCTAATGTTTATTAGTCCCTGTCCAGGATGTGTACATCCTCATCACTGAAAGAGTGGCCACTAAATAGACTGCGGAGTCCTGGCCTGATGGTCTTTGACCAGTGGTTGTTGATCAATGGTCATCACAATTTGCATATTAATGACCAAGAAACCAACCTCACAGCCTATTGTTCACCAGTAGTGCTATTTTCGGTCCTTTTGCAAATGTACTGTTTATAAGGTTGGGTAAACCTGCATTCAGCTAAACTCAAGAACTAACTTGGATAAGTGATGAAACGTTTTTGCCACTGAAAATGCTACGTCAACATGAACAGAATTAACTTTTTCGGATTTCCGTACTTGGATGATTGAGCATGCATCAAGACAAGCACAAGCATAAGTTTTTGAATTTTAACTGCAGTTTAATAATAAAAAAATAATAATGGATTGCATTTATATAGCACTTTTCTAGGCACCCAAAGCGCTTTACAATTCCAGTATTCATTCACTCTCACATTCACACACTGGTGGAGGCAAGCTACAGTTGTAGCCACAGCTGCTCTGGGGCAGACTGACAGAAGCGAGGCTGCCATATCGTGCAATCGGCCCCTCTAGCAATCACCAGTAGGTGAAGTGTCTTCCCCAAGGACACAACGACCAAGACTGCCCGAGCCGGGGCTCGAACCAGCAACCTTCCGGTTACAAGACGAAGTGCCAACTCTTGAGCCACAATCACCCAAGTTTTCTTCATACTGATAAAAAACTTAAAAACCATTTCAACAACCAACAAAAAGCTAAAATGACAAACGATTAAAGAGCAGGTCAACAGATTCTGCAAAATGGTGTAAATACAAAGCGAGGATCCCACCATTCACTTGACATTGGGTGCTGAAAGAAGACATCTGACAGATTCCCAAACTGTAGGTTTCGTCATACTCCAACCAAAATTCACTGAACCAGCAGCAAAAGAAGACCAAAACAACGCTTCACATTCGAAAAACAAGAAGAGTCTGGATCCCTTTATCAGTGCACAGTATTTTGTTTTGTTTTTTGTTGTTTCATTTAATTTTTTTGTTTCAATAACTGGACAACGAGAAATTTCTGAGTCATTGCTTTGAATATGAGTATTAAACAAGCAGGTACTGAAAAATAACCGAACCAGGACAGTGGTTTAGTGTATATATACATTTTAAAATTTTAGAGTTCCAGCAGTTTACAGTGTAATTAATCAAATCTGCTATTCAGATTGCCTTTAGTATTTAATATTTTTAATAATTTATTTGAATATTTCCTGAATATTAACAGTGCAGTGTGTTATTGGTGGAAGCCAAGAAAATACTGTTGAACTGAAGAAATGTACTTAAGCTGTTAAATTTAGCAGCACACAGTGCAATTCAGGCAATCGGTTGTCATAATACTTTTACATTTTGTGTGACATTTTTTGAAAGTTGGGGTTTGATTTTTGTTCATGTTAAAAAGATTACAAAACTGAGCGTTAAATACTGATTTTTGCTAACTGAAAAAGTGACTCTGTTGTACTTTACAGTGGCTGTCCTTTTAAGTTATGTTAGTTTATTTCCATGGGAGACATAAATGAAAATGAATGAAAAGTTCAAGTATATATACGGTATATACATGTGTGTGTGTGTGTTTGATGCACATCCTCTGGAATTATGAAGTCATAAAACAAGTTAGAAACATTTTCATACCTGCTACATGCTGTGCCTGAATCTCTGTTCATGCTTTGCAACAAGCATGAAGCTTTCATTTCTACTTTTTTGTTTTTCAACTTTCAGCGTGGAGGAAGAACAAGTTGAGTGATTCAGACTTACCTTGATATCTGACAAGGACTGCTCCAGCCTGAGGATTGATGCTGTGGAAGCGGATGGAGATCTGATTGCTGTGACTTCTTACTACCAAACCCCTCATTAGAATGGACTCGTTGGCCAGGACTGTGTTCTCACTGTTTAGAACATCTTCAAAGACCACTTTGTCTCCTTCAGAAAGATTCACATTCATCACCTGACAAAAAAAGGAGTATAGATTATATTGTTTGCACATAAAAATAGTACTAAAAAAAGCCACATTCTGTTTCATTCTGTGATGTTAATTTTCCTAGAGAACGTTGGCTGTAGAGAGAACTTTCTAAGTTTCTGATACCATCATCTTTGATGGTTTTGTTTGTTTGTATGTTTGTTCTTTAAATGAAATGCTATGTTTTATTCAAGATGCAACGGGATGCTAACTTTCCAAGAAGTTCAACTTTTGTCACAGAAAAAGTTGCAGAATATTTTTCTATAAGTTTTTAGAATCTTTAATATGTTTTCTTGTTAAATTTGTGTTGTTTTTGGTCAGCAGTGTTTTTTTGCCTTGGAACTCTTCCATAGATGCCATTTTTGCCCAGGCTCTTTCTTATTGTTCAATCACAAACAGTGACCCTAATTGAGGCAAGTAAGGCCTGCAGTTCTTAAGATGTTGTTCTATTTTTTTATGACCTCCTGAATTAGTCATTGATGCGCTCTTGTTGTGATTTTGATAGGCCAGCTACTCCTCGGAAGTTAGATAGTTATACATAAAGTTGTAAATAGTTATCAGTGATGTAGTTTCTTATCTCTTTCTTTAGATCATGGGATGGTGTGTTGCTTTTTGAGATCTATTGACCTACTTCACTTTGTCAGACAGATTCCTTTTAAGGGATTTTAGCAGATCTGCCAGCAATCAGGCCTAGCTATGGCTAGTGAAGTTGAATTCAGTTTTTCCTAAAAATGTTAATCACACGGTTAGATCAAACATGAACCTCCACCAGGGAAGTTCACTCTCTTGGCAGCATATACGTTTAAGGGAATAGTATTGCATTTTGTATATACTGATTTTGTTTTCTCTGTTCCTTTAATAGTTTAAGATGTTTGTAGTGCATTAAAAGTCAGATTAGTGTAGCTTGACAGTTTACTTTGATTACTCAAACATTATGTACGAGTAGATAATGGATAACAGTTATTGATTTATAAATAACTGGACATGAATAAGTTGAGCTTATTTCTAACCAACTAGGCAGCTCATTCAGCTCTGTGATAATTAGAATCTCTATATACCATTTCTTTTGCCTATATGTTGATAATAATGGCAAATAATGGCAGTAACAAACATAGATTCAAATAGCTCTCTATAGCATTATTATGACTTTGACTTCATACCAATTTATTAGCCTTGAAGGAGAGATAAAAGCTCAAATATGACAATTTAAATCTTTATTATTAATAACCGTTATATTGGTTTATTTCACATTGGTAGTGCCAGATTTCACAAACAAAATAATACATACTAATACTTCAGATGTTTTTAATATAAAATGAATCTCATTCACTTTGAGTTCATTGAACAAATGTGGATGTTGGTTTTTAAGCTGCTTCACTAAATAAGAAATATTTTTTTCCCTTGAAGAAGCATTGTTCCCCTGAAAACATTGTTTGTGTTTTGCCTTCTGTGAATTAATCAATTATCATCATTATTATCAAACAAGGACCCTTGCATTTTCAGAATTTTGGTATTGAATGGTACTATAAGCATCAGTTCTAGATGCATCCCTACTGTTGACTGTGATGGACTTTCCTCTGCAGTTTCCTGACTTCAACAACAATAAACAATTACGGGGGAACATTGTTAGTTTCGACCAGGAATGCCCAATGCAGAAAGGCCTGGAACCGGATCTCTGTTTAAAAAGTCTGGGACTCTGATCCAATGAGTATTACCCAGTAAGCAAACGGAGCTTGGATAGAGCTGGGAAGGAGACTCGCCCAGCTCTAACTGCTTTTCAGTCTCCGAATGTTGATACTGCCTCCTCTGAAGGTATGCTTGCCAGAGCTGCCTTGCAGTCAAGCATGAATCCTCAGTCACATCTATTATCAGCAGCTCTCATCCAAATCCGTGCTCTGCATAACTAACTGGGTTAAGTTATAGTGGCCTGGAAAATACCAAGCCACTGGTATTTGTGATCTACAAATACCAGTCATGTAGATCACTCAAAGTGATCTATACGACATGGCACACTTACCCACTTTCTTTAAACTGAGTGCTTCCTGACTACATTTATACACATTCAGACTCTTGACATGCAGACTGGAGGAGCCAGGGATCAAACCACTAACCTTCTGATCAGTGGGTGACCTGCTCTACCTCCTGAGCTACAGCCACCCAGTGGTTGACATGTGTAAACCCTCACTAGGTTTTGGATAAAGTGTACACTCACAAACCTGTCAAACCTGCATTTGAAACATTGTCTACCATAGCAGTATAGTATTGGAGCATGGCATTTGGGTCTTCTAAAATAGGAAAATAGGAACATAAATAGTGCCGTCATTGCCAGACCTGGCCCACATCTGGTTGACATACACCCTGCCATGACACCAGTAAGTCAGAAGTGCCAGCTTGATGCCGGATCCATGCCAGACCTGTTTTCTATGAGCCTGGGCCACATAAACCAAAACGTCGGGCCAGACGTGGCATGCCATCACATAAACAGTGCCATCTATGCCAGGCCCGGCCCATATCTGGATGACATACCACTTACCATGCCAGAAGTCAGCCAGCAATGCCGGCTTGTCACCAGATCTGGGCCAGACCTGTCTGCTATGTGGGCAGTGGTTGCATTTTCTTCTTTTCTATGTTGTACTTTAACATGATCTAACATTAACTGCATCACATATGAATATTCAGTCCCATATGAATATACTTTCCTTTTCCTCTCATTCAGTGTATATGTTTTACTTCAGCAGGATTTATCAATAGCTCAGTATCACAAATATCATTACTACTTATGATTCCAACATGATCTCTTAGTTACATAGGAATAATTTTTCTCTTCATCACTCTGTGCTTCAATCACTCTGTGCTTCAATCACAATAAACTCAACATAACTTCTTTTTAAAATTAAACAAGTCAAAGTCAGAGATTCTCTGACTCACTCCCCCCCTCCCATCCTGCTCACACACAGCCTCCAAAGTCATTTAGCACAAACAAGCCATTCAATACAGAATCGCTGTGAGAGGCCTGTTATTAGAATAATTTCATTATTCAGATTGTCTAAGGAGCTTGGAAAGAGAAGCATCTGGACTTCTTTAAGTTCCTTGATGACGTTTCACCTCTCATCCGAGAAGCTTACTCAGTTCTAAGGAAAAATGGTGGAGTCCCAGATTTAAGCCCTGTGGGAATGTCCCCCAAGAGGGACATGGATCCCCTGTTGATCCTCTATCTAATCACACGAGCCAAGGTGTGAAAACGGGAGTAAGTCACAATCACCCAAGGTTTTGGGTGAGCTCATTGTGACACGTAGCCCCACCCTATCATGTGATTTCCTGAGGTCAGATGGCCCAGGACGTGAGTGGGCGTTAAGGCGTCTGGGAAGGGAACTCAAAACTGGATTATAGATGGCAGACAGTTGGTGTCGTAAGCCACCGCCTCTGTTCAAAGATGGTGGACATAGATGGCTTCTTTCACTCCTCTTTCAAACCATCTGTCTTGTCTGTCCAAACTGTGAACATTGGCATCCTTGAAGGGGTGACTTTTGTCCTTTAGATGCAGATGGACAGCCGACTCTTGTTACTCAGATTATCTTTTATTATTCAGTATATTGTTTAAACTTACACTTCTTTATATTATGATTAGCTTTAGCATCATAAACTATTATTGAAATCATGATTTTGTGTTTGTTAGTTACAACATACTTAATATAGTTTCTTCTGTTCAAAATCATGCATAATGATGGGCCAGAGACACATTTCTTATCTTTTATATATCCTGTAGCCACTCTCACACACAGAGACACTGAGCTGCCAAGGTCGAAGCTGAATCATACTAGTGTTTCAGACATTTAAATAATTTTCATTACTCACACTACATTTCTCATTTATCATATTAATTAGATTTATAGATTTATACTTGATTATTTTTTTGATTAGACTTTTAGAGAGATGGAGCTGGAGGTTTAACACTTTGTATAGCTGTACCCTTCAATACTAAATCCTTTTATTTTATGTCTGAATGGAGATGATTGCAATCGCTTAGACAACATCACAGAGTGAACCAAAAACAATAATATAATGTAATGTAAGTTTTAAAAAAGCAGAATATAGAATACACATTCATTGCAGTTTAGTAAGCAGCATGACAAATGTTAACATATGTCCAATCCAAAAGTATGCTAAGTTTTCAACTTTGGGTCAGACTGCAAAAGACTGCTACCTGTGTAGCTATCAATTACATTTAGATACAAAGTTGTGGGTTGCAATCACTCCAAAACAGCAAAGGGGCTGTGTGAAAAAAAGATCAGAAGATCACTTCAGACTTAAAGAATTTCTAATGGTGCTGCTTAAGATGGGAGGTGACTCTTTTTGTATTGCACCCTGCTTGTTTGTCTAAATGTAATAGCAGTGTGTTAATTCAACATGTAATTTAATCAGATTAAATCATTGTAAGTATTACAACACCCTTATTAAGATAAACTTTCGGATTTCTAAAATACTAGCTTTAAATTGTCAGTCACGCCACTCAGCAGACTACATTTATTATATAAACATTTAACAAGCTGTAAAACATTTTACAAGAAATTTAAAAGCTGTCATGTTTTGCAGTAGAAATGAACTTTCTGTGATGTAAAGACCTAATAATTTATGCATCTTTTTTAGTTTTATGTTTTAATTTGAAGTTTACTTGAGTTTCATTTCCTATGAGGACTGTGAAAACGAATCCTGCCTGTTGCAGCAGTGTATGAAATGTAAGTTTTAGTTATTTGCTTATTTACGTAATATATATTTACAATTATTCACATAAAAATTCAACTCAAGTACCTAAAACTTTGCAAAATCGGTTCCTTTCCTCCTCATTAATATTATTAGTATTATTATTATTATGGTCAATTTCTAAAGCAGCATAGAGGCTTTGGACAGTTTTTCAGAGGGAGAGTCATTATTGTTGCCACACAGCATACTGTCATCTAGTGACAGAGCAAACTGGAGAACTTATCTGTTTCAGATCAGATAACAAAATGGTCCTTTTATGAAAAAGCTTTATGGCACAAAAGTGCTAGCCTTCACAGATTAGTTTGATTTTAGAAGCTATTCGAAATTTGTGATAGAGAGGTTATAAAAGGAACATTTAAGAGCCTGCTTGCACTTAAACTATCATTAATTTCCAGGTGAACAAGTGAATTGAAGATTGTTGATCAGACAAACTCTGTCAGTGACTTTCAGTTTGGTTATATAAATGCTGCCTGTGTCAAATCTTGCACAGTTACAGACATTTTATTATATTAACATTAAAATATCACCATGTATAGGAAGAAACTTGATCAGATGTCTGCTTTGAATATTGTTCAGGAACAAATCAAATGCAAGAAACACAGGAAAGGTTTAAAGGACAATGTAGAGCTCAGTGATAATGCTTGTCTCTTTCAGTGAAAGCATGTATGGTGACACAAAAAAGTGTCACTTTTATCAGTTTTTCATCACAAGTATATCTTTAGGAGCTATCCTATCTTTTTGCAGTCTTCCAATGATCATATCAACCACATCATCTCATGCCTAACTAAGAGATTAATCCACAGCTTTCCCAGATATCCACCCAGAGGAGTCGTCAGCATGTTCACATCAAAGTATGAACATCAAAACTGGACTTAAGACTTCTAAGTACAGAACAACACTAAAAAATGTTGACCTACTTACAGTATAATATATATTTAGCACGTTAACAAGTCCAAAAGCAAAGTCTGGACTTTAAATAAAATTTAGATGTTTTAAAATGACCGGTCATTAAACAGGTCGTTTGTGCTTGCAAAACCATCTAATGTGGCTGAATTAAAACAATTCTGCAAATGATAGTGGGCCAAAATTTCTTAAAAGCAATGTGAACAAATTATTCACATTTACTGCAAATGCTGATAACAACTAGTTATTAAGGTTAGAGAGCATGAGTATTTTTACACACAGGGCCAGCCACGTTTAGATTTTTTGTCCTTTATGAATAAGATCATCCTTTAAATACAGTATTCTCTTTTGTTTATTATCTAAAACATATTAGTATAAGTATGACAAATACTTCTTCATTGCACTATAAGTATAGAAGGAACCTATCCAGCTCAAGACAGCACCAATGACTCCACAAGCTCAATAGCCTCTAAGGTATGCCTGTGTATAACAAGTCATAAAGCACAGTTAATGAACTCATGGACACAACAGGATCAGGAAAATAGTGTGCTGAACAGAGGGCATCACCAAGTAATCACATTATGCCTACAGCACAGTGATAATAAAACACTTGGGGGAACATTGGCAGACATAATCTAATTTGTCCTGGCTTAAGTCCAGTTTCTGCAAAACTATCTCACAAACATAATCATAAGTGGTGAACCCAGATCTGGAAAAAGCATAAGGTCTTGTCTGCATAATGGACGACATTGTTTTCAAATCTGTATCTAAGATCTGTCAAACAGTCCCTTTGTCTTCCTCTGTTTGTTTCCCGATCGTCCTGCTAACCTTCCTTGTGCCTCCATGAGTCATGTTCAAGGTATTTCTAGGTGTAGGTTTTCCCAGTTTAGGTTGTTGCTAGTTCAAGCCCTGTTTGTATTATCGATTATTTTCTGGGGGGGGGGGGGGTTCGGCCACTAATAAAGGCTCACTTTCTGTTCAAGTTCTATTCTATCTCCAGTGCTTGCATTTGGGTTGTCTCACTCTTTCCACTCTACATGTCGCCTTGAGGCGACTAAGTGCCTTGAGGCGACTTCTGTTGTGATTTGGCGCTATATAAATAAAATTGAATTGAATTGAATTGAATTGAATTAATGCGTGACAGAATGATCCAGTCACACCATGGACCCAGCAGAGGTGGAGGCTCAGGAGACCCGGTCCAGCCTCCTGTTTCGTCAGCTGGAGGACCTGAAGAGCTTGTTCAGCCATCTTCCTCATTCGCTGGAGGCTCAGCAGGCTCATTTAATTTAGTGCAATATGTTAATGGTCCCATACATGATGGTAGATCTGCTTTTTAATCTCTACCTATATATAAAATCCCCATCTCTGAATCCAAATGTATAGTTACTGACACAGATTTTTTTTTTTTTTTTTTCCCCTGTCCCGTTTGGATCTTTAGCCATCAGAATTGTTGTCTTAAGGCCAAGAGAGATGCCAAGCGGATTTACTTTACCATCTGGATCATCATGGCCTTGCCATATTGGTCCATTTGATTGACCTTTATTATAATTATGTATTTATTTTATTTTCAGTTGTTACAGTCGGGACAGACATGACTGGGGGATAGGACAGGGAGAAAGAATGAAAGAAAGAGAGGGAGAGAAAGAAAAATTGAGGGGAGAAGAGATGGCGAGAAAGGGGAGAAGAAAGAAAGAAAACAAACAAAACACCTGGATCACCTGTATGGAGAGAAAAAACAGAAGAGACAACAAACAAACAAACAAACAAACAAACAAACAAAAAAACAGCTACATAATAAATACAGCACCATCACAATAAACTAGCTAGCAGTAGATAACAGTAGATACTAAATATTAAATGTTGTTGTGCAGCACGCAAGATAGATAGCGCACAATGTGCTTTGAGGTAGCAGCCAAGAAAGGTGTAGTTTGTGTCTGTGAACACCCGTGTATACACCTGTGTGGATAAGCATGCTTGTATTCCAAAGGTTTCTCCATGTAACGATCTGCTAGGGAGTGTGGGGAGCCATAGCCCCGTCCCCCAGGGCATGAAGCAGCTATGGAGGAGATCCAGGCCCCAGACATCCAGAGGCCCCAGAGTATGAGGACCCAAGGAGGACCACCAAAGGGGGGGAACCGTGCCACCCTCCTGGGAAGAGCTGAGTAGACCCCCAAACGAGATGTCACCCAGCAGCCACAGAGCAGAGGCCGGAGGGGGTTGCAGTGGCGTGCCCGCGGGCTCTGCCGGCAGCCGGCTGCGCCAGAGAGGACCGAGCTTCAGGCCCAGAGGGCAGAGGCCTGAGGGCACCCCACCCCCGGAAGGGGCCCAGCCGGGCCACAGGTGCCAGGCCCCGCCAATCGGCCACCAGGAGTGAGCCGGTACATACATGAATGCCCAGCCCCAGTCGACAAGAACCACCAGCACACCAACGTCTGAGGGCATCAGCCACCGGCAGGGAGTGTGGTGAGGGGAGATAGGCCTCCGTACTTTGGAGGGCCTGAGATGTTCCCAGAGAGGTAGAGTCTAAGGCCCAACCTGACATATAGACACAGACAAACAGACGCACACAGACTCAAACGTGCATTCCCACCCCCATATACACAACCAAATACTCGGCACTTACCCAACATGTAGACAGACACAAATAGACACTGCACAGACAATCACACTCCCCAAACATACTCTGTATCCCAGGTCCAGGTACCCCCGCCCCCAGAGGGGCAAGCCGCACCTAGACCCAGGAGGTGTAACCCTTCTCTCTGGGGTGGAGGCAAGCGGACCGCCCCCCCATCTGCAGTAGCAGGGAGGCCCCGCATCCCAGACCCCAATCTGACGGCCAGCACCTCCTCCCAGCCCCCCAGCCCTGACGGCTAACAGAACCGGGGTGAGTGAAGACCCCAAACCTCCCTCCGCCCGCTCAAATGTAGTGTTGCTGTGTGCTGTTCTAAAGTGCATTTAAAACACAGGAGGGCATGGTGCTTCCTGCCAGAGAGCAGCACGGCTCCTCCCGAAAACCCTCAGTGTCTATATGCATTAAAATTGAGGGTAGTGCACCAGCGCCAGAGGTGGGTTGGAATACACCGACCATCCTCTGGATGCTGTAAAACGTGCCCACCCCCAAGGCCCTATATGTATGTGTTATGTGAGAGTGTGAGTAATGTGGATGTCTAGGTTGCAGAATAAAATTGAGGCACAGGTGGCCAGAAGGGGACAGAGGGGGGGGGAGTGCCTCCCCTGCACCCTGGTGACACATCTGCACCCCAAGCCCTGTGTGTGTGGGTGGGTGTGGTAGAGCGGGAAGAGGGAGGCAGCTGAGGATGGGGAGGGAAGAAAGGGAGGGGCAAGTGGCCCCTCCCTGGGGCCAGCTCCCCCGCTGACCCCAGTAAGCACCCCCAACTCTGGAACCCACCAGGGCAAGGGGGCCCAGGCCCATCCGGATCGGGGCCCACAGCAGCAGCACCACCCAGCCCCGCAGAGTCCGGGGCAGCCCACCCGACTCCACCGCAGAGAAAACTGCACCCACCCCATCATCCAATCATCTCCCAAACTACACAAGACAATAGACACCCAGGTTGAGTTCATTCTCTACCTCTCCTATATCTCTCCCCCACCTGCAAAGTGAGCTCCTGTAGAGAGGAGACCACCTGCAAAGATGTAACAGCCTCCCCACCAGTTAGAGAGTCCCCCAGTTGGGCTGATGCACCAGAGGTCCCCTGCACTGGGGCTGAGCCCCCTGCACCCACCCGCCCACAGCCCCGGTGACACAACAGCCAGGACCCAAGCCCCCAAGGCCCTGCCAGCACCCCAGACCGGGGGCGGAGCACCCCAGACCCCCAAGCCTCCACGCCCGTCCCGGACCCACCCGGGGGCAACCAGGCCACCAGGCCAGTAACCAACGTCCGCCAGTACAGACCCTCCCCCATCTCTGCTGTACACAGCCACAAGGATAACACCATCTAGGAGCCATCAGAGCCCCTAACCAGGTCGTGGCCACATCCCCCGGGTTAGGCCCTCCAGGGAAAACATCCCTAGGGACTCCCCAGACGCCCTAAGGCCGTCCCTACCCCCATATCAACCACAATAGCGAAGGCAGGACCAAACCATGACCCCCACCCCACTAGGTGATGAAGCCGATCAAAGGAGCCCAAAGGGATTGATCAAATGTGGTGGCAGAGGCTGTATCAAGACTAATGTGATCTATTAGATGGTTTTTATATTGATTAGAATTAAGATTATTTTTATTTTTCCAGTTAAGGAGGACCGTTTTCTTGGCAATGCATAGGGCTGTAAAAACAATGTGGGCTGTGTTTATTTCTGCAGTGACCTCATCCAAGTTGCTCAGCAAGCATACTAAAGGGGAGGCTGGAATGTTGCATTTCAGACACTTTGATAAGTCTTCACATATCTCACGCCAAAACTTCTGAACTGGTGGACAGAACCACTGACACAGATTTACAGTTGCTGTTGCCTTGAATTTAAGTAAATAACCTAAGTAAGTTTGTTAATTGGTTTAATAGTGCATTTTCCTCAATTCTCAATAGCATAGCCCTATTACAAGTCAGATTAGCTCCAGTGATCCAATCCAAGGTTCTTCCTTGCTCTTCCTCCATAATACTGCTCAGTTTTTATTTCAGTCTTCTGATGACTGTGAAGAACTTTTTTTTCCATTTGGCTGGCAATATTAATGGCATCAGGTCACAGTCTGAGGATGTCTTTGGACATTTGCTCACAAAATAAAAGACACTTTCCAAATTAAAAACAAAAAAAAATTGTGAATTCCATGGTGGTTCTGAGTGTAAGTATTCTTTTGTATAGTAATATATTGTTAAAGCAAGTTTTTTTAGGAGTTATGGAATTGTTTCATGTTCTTCTTCAAGTTAAATGAAAATTATATCATTTATAAGAAAGATATAATAAGACAAGCGCATTTCTTATCAAATTATTCAATTCATTGATGGAAAAATCAATAAATTACTCAATTTCTAAAATAATGGAGCTGCAGCCCTAGACCATACATGCACTGAGGTGGTACTCAGTTGTAATGGAAAACGACAGAGTAGAGTCAAGTTGAGTCAAGCAGGTACTAGTGGAAAAGTGGCATTAAAAAACAGGTAAACACAATGCTCTAGCCAATTAATGTACACAGCTGTCTTTGAATGAGTCTACATTCATAATGCAGTTTTTTCTCCTGTGACTACCACAAAGCATATTATAATAAAAAGTCCTCCACGGAAATATTCTAAATTTAAACAAGTAACTTCCACATATGCATAATGAATAAGTAACTCCTGGTTAAAAAACAAAAGGAAAATCATATCTCATGCAGTGACACAGCACAGAATAGAAAGCAGTGAGTGCTGTAGTGTAAAGACAAAAGCCTTTCTGACATCCATTTACTTTATAAAAGCAACAAATGACAGCTGAATAATTCAACTGAAACTCGCTCATTAGATATAAGTTGACAACATTGGGGGACAGCATGGAAGATGAGAGCAAAACAGGGACAGATGGAACTCTAGGAAATAGTGCTGATTAATTGATCAAAGTCTATATGAGTGTGTGTGGTGTGTGAGGGAGAGAGACTGAGTGAAAACGAAAACAGTAACACAAAGAAGAAGGCTGGGAGAAATAAGAGAAGCATCCAGTGCAATTCAAAATCATTTTGAATTTTGTAGAAAGTGTTTTTGTACTATATTATCTTCTGTCGTCTGTGGAGACACTTGATTTTTTTTCTTTTTGTTGTGAAACATAAGGCGAGTAAGAGAAAGAAAGACAGTTTACGTCTAATTGGTTCCCTCCATTTCAGACAAAGAAAAATCAAATATACATTCAGGTACTTCACTGGCATCTGCTTGAGATGTAGATACCAAACATTCCACATATATTCCTGTAACAAGGTTGATGTGTCTGAATGTGTGTGTGTGTTTACTAATAAACAGCAGTAATTAAGAGGGAGGTGAGTAAATGATGGTCAAGAGAACATCTGTTCCAGCAGGAGAAGTGGGTCACAGCAGGGAGCGACAACACAGACTGAGGTGTTTCAGAACCTGTCAGTAAATGCTACACACGATGAAAATCCTGTTTCTTCCTACTCGCTGACTGTCTAAACCAGGACTCATTTTACATCTTAAGTGATCTTAAGTGGGCTAAACCAGTGAGACTCCCATTTCTCTCACTGTAAAGACATTTACACTTATGTTTACACTTTTAATCACATTTTATATAAAAAGAAGCACAATTTCAACAAGACAGCTCAGTTTTTCTACATGATAAATGCTGATGTAGTAAATATAAGAAATTTGTCTGCACAAAATTACAGAAAAAGTGCTGATGCTCACTGCACCATTTCACTTTTGCCCCTGTGTACCCATTGAAAAAAACCCTTGAAATTTCAATATTACAACAGGAACTTTTCTATGACTTAATTGTTACTGTTTATCCTTTACTTAACTACTTTGGTGGCACCGGTGGAGATCTTTATAGTAAATGCTGTAAAACCTATGAAAATAAAGTGCCCTCCTCCACATTTTTCAAAGCCACCTTTGGTGGGCCAATTCCAGCCCTCAGGGCTTGTGTTTGAGACCCCTGGTCCAAACTGTTACATGGACAACAATAAGGAAAAGATAATATACCAAAGTGACAACATATGATGCTGAAAGAAGATATGAAAATGTGCATCCAGAGTACAGCAGTTTGTCAAATGTCCACTTGAAGTTAGAGCTAAAAGTGAAGAAACCTCTAAAAACCCCATGACTTAAATAAAATTACTGACAGCTGGGATAGCCTCCAACCTTCCAACACAGGACCACATTTTCTTAAAATATGGTCAGTTTTTTTTGTTTGTTTCGGTTCCATCAATTAAGACCAATACCTTCCAAAAAATTAAAATTACAAATTATTTATGCAAGAGGAAGTAATAAAAGTTAGAGGCAGCCGTAATTTTAATGACTATAATTAAATTACGTCATAACTGGGTAATAATCAATAATCATATGTCTTCATTTTAAGGCAAAAAGTTTACTTTTTTGAAAAAAATTACACCTTTTTAGACAGCTATTTTTGGGGACCTGTGTGTGTGTGTTAAACCATAATAAAAGGGTTATTCTTAATTAAACTGGTGCTTTTGTAACAACAGAGAGCAGTGAGGATGGGAGGAGTTGAAGGCTTTAATTCATACTTAGACATGCTCCAGCACAACTTGAGACAGCCATAGCGGAGCGAGCATCCCCGCGAAAAGTGAAATTGCGTATTCACACATCAGCCAGTGTGGGCAAAAATGACATTCTCTTTTATTCACAGTTTGATACTTGAGCAGGTGCTCCTCGCCGATCCACCAATAAAGCAATTTAAAATAGAGGTAGCGCTGGCTTTTGCCAGTTAGAAAAAGCAATAAAGGAAGACAGGAAGGATCCCGCTTTGACCAATCAGAGAGCAGAGTAGGTCAGGGTTTTCCTGGCCCCCTCCTCTCCTGAAGCCAGGAACCCGCAAGTCACCAGAAGTTGATGCCTGCCTGCGTTTGAGCTAATGCCAAGACCCTTGGCAGAGAGAAAACTTCAACATTTTATATTTTCAAATGAAAGCACAGCGACACGGAAAGACATTTTTCTCTAATGTTGTTGCTGCAGAAATCTCAAATGCTAATTATTCTGAGATTTTATGGTCAAACTACATGATTTTCCATATGTGTGTGGAGTAACATGGCCTTTCTCTGATGATGCAAATGCTGTGACCGAGAATCATTCAGGTTTAACAAGACAAATTGTTTTGATAGCAGAAAATAGTCTCAGACATTACAGCTAGTTTTACAAAAACATTCTTTTTCATGTCTGTCTTTGTGGTTTTTATGGATAAAGTGATTTTCAATAGTACAAGCATGTCTAATTTTTCTTTGCTCTTCCATATAAATGCAGGAACTTGTAGGCGTTATTAAAACTGTCACAATTTAACACTCAGGGGTTGTTATATACAGCAAATACACTCAGAGAATTTTGAGTTTAAAGCTGACCTTGATTCCTGATCAGTTCATGCAAGACTTATAATAAGCTGCACTTCAGTTAACTCTTTTTTTTAATTTAAAATTTCATAACAGGTTTTTTTTTTTTTTTTGATCCACTGATGTAGCCAAACCGTATTGCTTGTATAATGCTGTAGTCTCTTGCACCTTACCCTTTTCTCCCCAGGACCCCAACAGGGTGATCACCAAAGTATGAGTCGATTAAAAAAGACTCTAAAGTCAGAACAGAAAGATACAGTAGGAAGATCAAAGATTAAGAATTGTGTTTTTATAATATATAGTAAACTGTCCCCTCGTCTTCTTGGCCTTGTTGTGTGTATCTTAGAAGTCAAATTATACATTAACCATACTTCCTAAAACATTTTGCATTTCATTCAGAACTGAGATGCTAAACTGTTATCAGAAATCTAATGGATTTCACAATCCTAAGGTGTCAAATCCACGACCCCAACAAGGTTTCATTACACCCGGGCCAGAAGTGTAAGTCACCCTTTACTGACACATTATAAAATTGATGTGTTGCTAGTTGATAAGTTGATAAGTTGATAAGCGGGCATATTGCATTTCAAATGCATGCCCAAAGGCTTTAAACATCCACTTCATCTGTAATGATAGTGTCACACTACTGAGAGTTGGTTTTTACTCAAATTCAACATTTTCACATGAAAATTCACCTGTGAGTTTTATTTATTTCACTGTAACAACCCCAGATTGCCATTTGATTAGGATGATATTCCTTTGTTTTTTTTGTCTGAAGTAATATAGCCACTGAGAAGACAACCTCTGATTTTATTCCTTAAGTGAGGCCATCTAATACAGCGGTCCCCAACCTTTTTTGCGCCACGGACCGGTTTATGTCTGACAATATCTTCACGGACCGACCTTTAAGGTTTTGGGGATAAATACAACAAAAAAACCCCAGTACTGGTACCAAAAAAAGATTTATTCATAACACACGGGAAAAGACCCAGGGAAACCAAGTTAACAATAAAAACTTTTAAAAAATAACAATAAAAACCAATAAAAATCCTGAAAAACATCAATTTCACACCCGAGCCTCAATTCTCACTGCCAAGGAACCAAACAACTCATGGACCGGTCTAATTAAACTGTTCTAATGAACCTTGAGTCTCAATCAACTTTAATTCATCCTTTAATATGTTCAGTGTTACAAACTTGAAGAAACAAAGAAAACATCATGAGACATTAATCCAATCAATTTTCAGCCTTGAATAATATTTAAATCTTGAAATCACTCCTGAAGATAAGGGTTTTCATTTTCTGGGGCCCATTCCCACAAATTGAAACTTAATTAACATTGGGACGTTGGAAAGTTGATTACAATGATTGATGTGCCCCACGTGAACCGTTGGTATAAAAGTAAATCTCAAAAAATCTGAAAAGGGTGTAAATGTCACTATGGGTTTGAAATTTCACACCACTTTACTATTTTGTTTTTTTAAACTGACCACTATGTACCTACGTAATCAGTTTTCACCCTGTATCATGATGAGCTGTGAAGTAACAGGTTTTTTTCTTTCTAAAACCTGCCATCAACTGCCCACCTCTTCTTCACAATCCATCAGCTGAAATTAAGAACAATTCATTTCATGGTGTTAAGTTGTGCTAGGTAAATTTAAGATATTAAAACTGTCCTAGTTAATGTAACCAGTGATCTGCTGATGCTGGTAAATTTGTTCTTGATGCTAGCACAGCTTTTGGTAAGGTTACACAATCATTAGACCATAATACCAGAAGAGCCAGTATTATAAGGGATATCAGAGATACTTTCGTAATTGTAAGAACAAAAGCTTTTGAGTTGTTTGTCAGTGATTTCCTAAATGACTAGAATGCTAGTCTTGTTATCCTTTTTTATTTATAGCTCTCAAATCAATTAAAGGTCACATTTATAGAAAAAGTTTAAATGTGACATTAAAGCCAATAAGTGTATCTATGTATAACAGCAGCGTGGGGAAAAAAACCCTCTTTACTTCTCAATGCCACCAAGCTCATATTATCACTAATTGAGTCACTGGTCTCAAATAATCATCTAACAAATTTACTCTTTTAAAAAATTTCCTATTCAGAACCTAATCTGTACAAAAACCCTGCATTTGGAAATAGAGCAGGGCGATATTACCAAAAATATATATCACGATATATATTTGAAAATTTGCGATAACGATATAACTGACGATATAATTTCTGCGAGACAAAATACAACTCCACAACTTTACTAGTGCAAAAAACCCCCATCCATTAATTTTCACTTAAACAAGCAGCTGTTTTTTTTTTATGTGCATTAAAGCTATATAAATATTTAACAGTGCAAATGCAAATTCCTTGCTGAAAGTGTAACCAAAAGGCATTTCCAGTAGAAATGGGCTGACATATCCTGAGCATAACCATGTATAATAGCCACTGAAGTTAAAAAGAGGAGCTTTGCAACATTAAGCTGCAGTGTGCCAAATAAAAAAGTCAAATACATATTTTTCAGACCATAAGGTGCACGGGATTATAAGGCACATTAAGCGAAACAAAGCACTCAGATAAATCAAACTTTATTCAGCTCATTCTTCTTGCTTCCTCCACTTCTGTACCATTGATTCATTAATGCTGTATTCTATCACAGCTGCTCTATTCCCATGTTGTTGCAGTATATTAATGACTAACCTCTATTGTGGATGGATTATCTCAGTTGTTCTCCTGACTGAAGTTTGGTCCGTTTACAGCATCCTGCCATGCGATTGCATTTGTCCCTAACCATCAGGAACCTTCACGTTAACTTTTATCGAGTGGAAAAAAGTTAGCGTTCATCCTGCAGCTTCACTATTTATGTTATGCTAACATAGCTGTGTTGCTAGCGATCACGTAGCACATCATTATATACCAGCTAGCCCAACTTCAGTAACCCTACAAACGTCACTGCTGTTTAGTTTCCTGTCTTCATTTATGTTGGAAGTGATAGCAGAGCTGTACGTTTGAATTTTCTCAGAAATCTCTCAGTCAGAACATGCTATATCATGCTTAGGTAGCTAGCGAAACTAGCGAGCTAACTTCCGCTAACTTCTAACTCCGTTAAATATAATAAATTCTGTTTTCATGGATGCCTGGATGTTGCACCTGGTAAAGCAGCCACGCTGATCATTTTATTAAAGATGAAAGATTTTAGACAGTTTTTAACTCTCAGTGATGCTGCAGTGTTCGTTTGACTTTGGGACCTGAAGCGCACGGAGTTTAGGACCCAGATCACTCCCAGATTTACCAGCACTTTAGTCCGACAAATACGGCAATAAAGACGGCCCGCTTGCATGCTCTACAAAAAAAAGGTGCTTTGATGTGTATCTGATGGACAAACACCAAACCACTGAAGTTGCACCATCTTTAAAAACCAATTCTGGTTCATCCGTTTCATTCAACAATCCGCTTTCCCCCTTCTCATTCTCCGTTGCCGCCGTGCTTTTTCGGCCATGTCCGTATGAAAACAAAGGCACTGCGCATGCGCGTTTTACCCATATTCTATCGCGATATTTCATTTTCTTATCGTTGCCTAACATTATACCGGTATTACCGTGAACGGTATAATATGGCCCAGCCCTATTTGGAAAACTGAGACATTGATATAGAGCAACTCTCTGTTGCACTCCATGGTGATGTAATAATAAATATAATATTTACTTTACCATATAAATGAATAAATTGATGATTTCCATTTCAATTTCCTTCTAGCTACAAGAAAGGCCTTCTGGAACTAGAAAGCAACATTAGTCGTCTGCACAAAATATATTATGCATGAATTAATTCTACTATTGCATATTAAGCACATAAAGTATTTCATCATATTCCCAAGACTCACTGATGCAATAAACTGCTAGTATTCCCATTTCTAGAGTATGGAAATCTTTTCCTCACTGATGTCTCAGTAGGAGACATCCTAATGGTTCAATTTTTGAAAAATCTATATTTAATGGAGCTTTATTACATTCACTTTATTTAATACAATATATTGAATTTGTTATTTTTTTAAGCTAAAATCTGCTTAGTTTTAATCAGTTTCAAACAGCTTAAAGAAACAGGATGATGTTCCCTATAAAAGAAGTGGATGGCTTCACGAAGTCGGAAAGATAATTTTGTTCTAAACAATTAGACAGTTATTGTAAGATACTGTTGCTCTTGGTTTCTTGGGCTGTCTTGATGAATTCAAAATGTTCTGCATATAGAAGGCTATGAACCACAAGACCTATGACCCCCACAGTTTGATTCTTTTCATCTGGGCGTAGCGTTTTCAGTGGGAGAAACATTTTGTCACTCATCCAAGTGACTTCTTCAGTCTCAGCTGACTGCAGGTTTCCCCAATCTTATAAACACTATATTTGCATAATGACTCAAACTAGCACCACTGAAGGAACAATGGGCTGGGAGGTCAGTTCCTTGATCATATGACACATAATCTTTGAAAACACAAACTGTACAGATGCAGCTTCACATGCTCAGGATAACCACATACACATGATTATCAAGCTTGGGAATGCTGTTATTGATACCAAAGTTTGAAGTTAAATTTACACACCACATCTGGGTGCACATTGTGTGTGTGTGTTTGTGTGTGTGTGTCAGATATGAGCAAGAGACAGAAAACTAAAGCCACACTGGCTCTGACGTCACCCGGAATAACAAGGTCCGCATCAGGTGTTGAGGAACCAGGATGCACTGATGAGTCGGCTACAGGAACAAGAAGGCATAAGTGGGCAAGAACTGAAAACAGGGCGCTGTGGGAATGCTGCTACGCAAGTCACCCCAGTGGAAGGGGTTACATGAAGAGGATGAGGGACCTATTGACTCTTCAATACTCTGCATCTAAATTGATGGTGAAACAACTAGTAGCTCAGTATTCCAAAATTTAGAAGAAGGAACTGGTCATCTGGGTGGAGACTGATGATGTACAACACAAATGCTACAGCAAGGGGGAGCCAGGATGACAGGTTAGGGGGGAGATATCATCACCACCCGGGGAGATAGCGCCCACCTCAGATTGGGTACCAAGCCCCAAGTGTGATGGAAGTAGGATCGGTGATCAGTAAGATGCTGGGCTACAAAATGAACAGCCACAAGGAGCAGTACCCTCCATGGAGAAGGAGACTAGCAGCTAAGATCAAGGTAGCATGGAAGGAAGTAGCTGACTATCGGAGCTGCAGAAAGGTGCAATGAAGAAGGTGCCTGAGAAGAACAGCAAGTTGTCCATACCTGAGGCCTTGGAAACTGCCAAGCAAAGACTTACAGCCTTGGCCAGAGATATACCCGAGAAATAGAAATCAGAAGAATAAACCAGCTGTTCTCCACAGAACCATGCAAGGTGTACTCTCAGTGGCAGGCAAACAATATGAGAACAGCACCACCAAGGCTGGAGATGGAGCAATACTGGAAGAGGAGCTGGGAGAAGGACGCAACCCGTAACTGCTATCCTCAGTTGCTCAGAGGCTAGTGGATCTAAGAGCAGACCACAGCAACCTCCCTGAACAGGGTCCAGTAACCATCACAGTGGCAGACATTCAAGAAAGGGTCTCCAGTATAAAGAGTTGGACAGCACCAGGCCCCGACATGGTTCACGCCTACTGGCAGAAGCTGACTGTATTCAATTCAATTTTATTTATGTAGCACCAAATCACAACAGCAGTCGCCTTAAGGCGCTTTATATTGTACAGTAGATCGTACAATAATACATACAGAGAAAAACCCAACAATCATATGACCCCCTATGAGCAAGCACTTTGGCAACAGTGGGAACGAAAAACTCCCTTTTAACAGGAAGAAACCTCCGGCAGAACCAGGCTCAGGGAGGGGCGGGGCCATCTACTGCAACCAGGCTCAGCGAGAGAAGGAAAACAGGAGAAAGACATGCTGTGGAAGAGAGCCAGAGATTAATAACAGGTATGATTCAATGCAGAGAGGTCTATTAACACATAGTGAGTGAGAAAGGTGACTGGAAAGGAAAAACTCAATGCATCATGGGAATCCCCGGCAGCCTACGTCTATTGCAGCATAACTAAGGGAGGATTCAGGGTCACCTGGTCCAGCCCTAACTATATGCTTTAGCAAAAAGGAAAGTTTGAAGCCTAATCTTAAAAGTAGAGATTGCGTCTGTCTCCCTAATCCAAACTGGAAGCTGACGCCAAAGAAGAGGGGCCTGAAAACTGAAGGCTCTCTCTCCCATTCTACTTTTTAAATACTCTAGGAACAACAAGTAGGCCTGCAGTGCGAGAGCGAAGTGCTCTAATCGGGTGATATGGTACTACAAGGTCATTAAGATAAGATGGGGCTGATTTTTTAAGACCTTGTACGTGAGGAGCAGGATTTGAATTCAATTCTGGATTTAACAGAAGTGCTTTTGGGGTCCTTAGGGACTAGTAAAGCGTTATACAAATACAGGCCATTTAACTTGAAGCCAATGAAGGGAAGCCAATACAGGAGAAATCTGCTCTCTCTTTCTAGTCCCTGTCAGTACTCTTGCTGTAGCATTTTGGATTAACTGAAGGCTTTTCAGTGAGTTTTTAGGACATCCTGATAATAATGAATTACAGTAATCCAGCCTGGAAGTAATAAATGCATGAACTAGTTTTTCAGCATCACTCTGAGACAGGATATTTCTAATTTTAGAGATGTTTTGCAAATGGAAGAAAGCAGTCCTACATATTTGTTTAATATGTGCATTGAAGGACATATCCTGGTCAAAAATGACTCCAAAGTTCCTCACAGTGTTACTGGAGGCCAAGGTAATGCCATCCAGAGTAAGAAACTGGTTAGATACCATATTTCTAAGATTTTCAGGGCCGAGTACAATAACCTCAGTTTTATCTGAATTTATAAGCAGAAAGTTAGCAGCCATTCAGGTCTTTATGTCTTTAAGACATTCCTGCAGTTTAACTAATTGGTGTGTGTTATCTGGCTTCATGGATAGATAGAGTTGGGTGTCCTCTGCATAGCAGTGAAAATATATACTATGTCTTCTGATGATACTGCCTAAGGGAAGCATGTAAAATGTAAACAGAATTGGTCCTAGCACTGAGCCCTGTGGAACACCATAATTGACCTTAGTGTGTGAAGAGGACATTTACATGGACAAATTGGAGTCTGTTAGATAGATATGATACAAACCACTGCAGCGCAGTACCTGTAATACCTACAGCGTGCTCTAATCGCGCTAATAGAATATTTAGGTTTAAATACTGCCAGTTTGAAGGCCTGTGGTACATAGCCGATTATTAGAGATAGGTTGATCATATTTAAGATTGAAGCATTAATTAATGGCAGGACTTCCTTGAGCAGTTTTGTAGGAATGGGGTCTAAAAGACACGTTGATGGTTTGGAGGAAGTAATTATTGAAGTTAACTCAGAAAGATCAATTGGAGAAAAAGAGTCTAAATGAATATCAATGATACTGAAAGTAGCTTTAGATAATGTTACATCTGTGGGATGATTATTGGTAATTTTTTCTCTAATGATTAAAATTTTATTTGTGAAGAAGTTCATGAAGTCATTACTAGTTAACCTTAAAGGGATGGTTGGCTCAACAGTACTCTGACTTTTTGTCAGCCTGGCTACAGTGCTGAAGAGAAACCTGGGGTTGTTCTTATTTTCTTCAATCAGTGATGAATAGTAAGATGTTCTGGCTTTGCAGAGGGTTTTCTTATAAAGCAACAAACTATTTCTTCAGGCTAAATGATGATCTTCTAAATTTGTGACACGCCATTTCCTCTCCAGCTTACGAGTTATCTGCTTTAGGCTACAAGTTTGAGAATTATACCACGGAGTTAGGTACGTCTGATTTGAGGCCTTAGTTTTCACAGGAGCTACAGTATCCAGAGTCGTACGTAGTGAGGAGGTAAAATTATTAACAAGATGATCAACCTCTGTTGGCGTAGCGTTCAGGTAGCGTTCAGACTGTACTACATGAGCATCTGGCAGCACAAATGAACCAGCTGCTAATTGACGAGAGACACCCAGATTGGCTAACTGAAGGCCGGACAGTTCTGATCCTAAAGGACCCCCAGAAGGGACCGGTCCCATCCAACTACCGGCCACTAACCTGCCTCAGCACCACATGGAAGCTCCTGTCAGACATCATAGCGGCTAAGGTGAATGGGCACATGGCTCAGTAATGATCAGGGCACAGAAAGGAATTGCGAAGGAATACAAGACAAGCGAAACACCAGCTACTGGTAGGCAGAGCAGTAGCTGCAAGACTAGGCTGACCAACATGTACACTGTCTGGATTGATTACAAGAAAGCCTATGACTCAATGCCCCACACCTGGATCCTAGAATGCCTAGAATTGTACCAGATCAATTTTTCATCAGGAACTCAATAGGGATGTGATGTACAATACTAGAGTCCAACTTCGAGCCCATAGCACAAGTCACCATCAAGTGCGGTATCTGCTAAGGAGGTACTCTGTCCCCACTGCTGTTCTGCATAGTCCTGAACTCCCTCAGTGAGGTCATTGACAACAGTAGCTACGAATACCTACTACAGAATGGAGCAATGGTCAGCCACCTCCTCTACATGGATGACATCGAGCTGTATGGAGGACATCGAAATGTCTTTTGGATTGGAGAAGTGTAGTCAGATGGTAACGAAGAGAGGGACGGTAGTCAGAAGTAAAGGGATCGAACTACCAGAAGGCAACATTGCAGACATTGAGGAAGCTATAAGTACAGGATCAGGGATAATAAGCTGGCCAAAGGAAGAGATAGAAGCCACTGACATCAAGACAAGGAGGCTCCTGACCATGCATGGAGGGTTTTACCCCAAGTGGAGCACCCTTACACCGTGCACTAAGCGTAAGGAAGGAAGCCCGGAACAAGTAATTGTCAGTACCACAGTCCAGGATGAGATAACGAACATCCACGAGTACCACCAGCAGATAGAGGAAGTGGCTGACATCCAGGAATCCTACCAGTGGCTGGACAAAGCTGGACTGAAAGACAGCACAGAGGCACACCAGGCAAGACTCCAGGTGCAGGCTGTGTAAAGATGCCCCTCAGACAATCAAGCATATAACAGCAACGTGCAAGATGCTACCAAGCAGGAATGGAATGCCATAACCAAGTGGCCGGCATAGTATACAGAAACATCTGTGCTGAATATAGCCTGGAAGTCATGAGGTCAAAATGGTAAACACCCCCTAGGTTGGTCGAGAATCTTGTGGGACTTCCAGATACAGACTGACAAAATGGCGATGGCTAACCAACCAGACATAGTAGTGGTGATCAAGTAGAGGAAGACGGCCATAGTGATAGAGTTAGCGATACCAAATGACAGCAACATGAGGAAGAAGGAACACGAGAAGCTGGAGAAGTACCACGGGCTCAGAGAAGAGCTCGAGAAGATGTGGAGGGTCCCACTGGTAATTGGAGTGCTCGGTGCAGTGACCCCCAAGCTAGACAAGTGGCTCCAGCAGATCCCAGCAGATCCCAAATGAAGACAGACACACACACACACACACATCTAACACACCACGATAGCCTTGGCTCAGTCTCCGTGATGTGCAATATTACCAAGTGCATTTTTTCTAATACAACACAGTATTTTATTCTATTTTGTAAAGTACTTTATTCTATCCTATATAGTATTTTATTCTATTTTGTATAGAATGTTGTTCTATTTTATCTTATTCTATTCTATTGTTTGTTTGTTTTAATATTTGCTGCTCTTAACTTTGTACTGTCCGCTTTCTGCCGTGACAAAAAAATTTCCCACGTGAGAGGAGATTCCTGCCTGGGGCGTCTGTATCCAGTAAGGGTCCTACGGCTAGACCCCCTATGCTAAAGTGAGCGAGACAGATAAATATGAAGGCATGCCGGCTCGGACGTCGCCCGGATCAACAAGGTCCGCGTCAGGTGTTGAGGAACCAGGGCACCCTGACGACAAGTGGGCTACTGGAACAAGAAGGCATCGGTGGGCAAGAGACGAAAACAGGGCGTTGTTGGAATGCTACTACGCAAGTAACCCTGGCGGAAGGGGTTACATGAATAGGATGAGGGACCTATGGATTCTTCGATACCCAACATCCACAATGACGGCGAAACAACTAGTAGCTCAGTGTTCCAACATTCGAAAGAAGGGACTGCTATCACAGCTAGAGATTGACGAGGTACAACATAAATGCTACGGCAAGGAGGAGTCAGGACGCCAGGTCAGGGGGGAGATATCATCACCCCCACCCGAGATTGGGTACATAGCCCCAAGTGCGATAGGAGAAGGATCGTTGAGTGCGAGAGGAACTGACCTGAAAGATAGGATCATGGCCAAGCTTGAAACCTGGACCCCCCCTAGCCGGTTACCAAGATTACGTGAAGTACCCTCAGAAGGTCTGCTAGATGATGTTAATGCAGCACTACGGATGATACCTACAACCACGATTACCGACACTAACAAGCTGATCTACACTACGGCAGCAGTGATCAGTGAGATGCTTGGCTGAACAGCCACAAGGGGCAGTACCCTCCATGGAGAAGGAGGCTAGAGGGCAAGATCAAAGTAGCACGGAGGGAGGTTAGCCAACTAACGGAGTTGCAGAAAGGCGCAACAAAGAAGATGCATAAGAAATACAACAAGCTGTCCATACCTGAGGCCTTGGAAACTGCCAAGCAAAGACTCACAGCCTTGGCCAGCCGCTTGAGGAGGTACACCAGAGAGATAGAAGGCAGGAGAATAAACCAGCTGTTCTCCACAGAACCAGCAAAGGTGTACTCTCAGTGGCAAGGGAACAATAATAACAGAACAGCACCACCAAGGCTGGAGACGGAGCAATACTGGAAGAGCATATGGGAGAAGGACGCAACCCATAACGGCAATGCTCAGTGGCTAGTGGATCTGAGGGCAGACCATAGCGACCTCCCTGAACAGGGTCCAGTAACCATCACAGTGGCAGACATCCAAGAAAGGGTCTCCAGTATGAAGAATTGGACAGCACCAGGCCCCGACATGGTTCACGCCTACTGGCTGAAGAAGCTGACTGCACTCCACGAGCGTCTGGCAGCACAAATGAACCAGCTGCTAGTTAACGAGAGACACCCGGAATGGCTAACCGAAGGTCGGACGGTCCTGATCCCCAAGGACCCCAAGAAGGGACCGGTCCCATCCAACTACCGACCAATAACCTGCCTCAGTACTACATGGAAGCTCCTGTCAGGCATCATATCGGCTAAGATGAACAGGCACATGGGTCAATACATGAGCGGGGCACAGAAAGGGATTGGCAAGAATACCAGAGGCGCAAAACACCAGCTACTGGTAGACAGAACAGTCAGCCGAGACTGCAAGACCAGACTGACCAACCTGTGCACAGCCTGGATTGATTACAAGAAGGCCTATGACTCAATGCCCCACAGCTGGATACTGGAATGCCTAGAATTGTACAAGATCAACAGGACCCTAAGAGCCTTCATCAGGAAATCAATGGGGATGTGGCGTACAACACTAGAGGCCAACTCCAAGCCCATAGCACAAGTCACCATCAAGTGCGGGATCTACCAAGGAGATGCTCTGTCCCCACTGCTGTTCTGCATAGGCCTGAACCCCCTCAGTGAGATCATTAACAAGACTGGCTACGGATACCGACTACGGAACGGAGCGGTTGTCAGCCACCTCCTGTACATGGATGACATCAAGCTGTATGCCAAGAGTGAACGAGACATCGATTCACTGATACACACTACCAGGCTATACAGCAATGACATTGGAATGTCATTCGGACTGGAGAAGTGTAGTCGGATGGTAACAAAGAGAGGGAAGGTAGTCAGAACTGAGGGGATTGAACTACCAGAAGGCAACATTACAGACATAGAGGACAGTTACAAGTACCTGGGGATCCCGCAAGCGAATGGGAACCATGAAGAGGCCACTAGGAAAGCTGCAACCACCAAGTACCTGCAGAGGGTCAGGCAAGTCCTGAGGAGCCAGCTGAACGGTAAGAACAAGATCCGGGCCATCAACACCTACGCCCTGCCCGTGATCAGGTACCCTGCTGGGGTAATAGGCTGGCCAAAGGAGGAGATAGAAGCCACTGACATAAAGACAAGAAAGCTCCTTACCATGCATGGAGGGTTTCACCCCAAGTCCAGCACCCTGAGGCTGTACGCTAAGCGGAAGGAAGGGGGCCGGGGACTGGTGAGTGTCAGCACCACAGTCCAGGATGAGACAAGAAACATCCACGAATACATCACGAAGATGGCCCCAACTGACAGCGTGCTCAGTGAATACCTCAGGCAGCAGAAACCCAAGAAAGAGGAGGAAGGCGAGGAACCATCATGGAAGGACAGGCCCCTGCACGGTATGTACCACCGGCAGATAGAGGAGGTGGCTGATATCCAGAAATCCTACCAGTGGCTGGACAAAGCTGGACTGAAAGACAGCACAGAGGCACTAATCATGGCAGCACAAGAACAAGCTCTGAGCACAAGATCCATAGAGGCTGGGGTCTATCACACCAGGCAAGACCCCAGGTGCAGGCTGTGTAAAGATGCCCCAGAGACAATCCAGCACATAACAGCAGGGTGCAAGATGCTAGCAGGCAAGGCATACATGGAACGCCATAACCAAGTGGCCGGCATAGTGTACAGGAACATCTGTGCCGAGTATAACCTGGAAGTCCCGAGGTCAAAATGGGAGATGCCCCCAAGGGTGATGGAGAATGACCGAGCTAAGATCCTGTGGGACTTCCAGATGCAGACGGACAAAATGGTGGTGGCTAACCAACCGGACATAGTGGTGGTAGACAAACAGAAGAAGACGGCTGTAGTGATCGATATAGCGGTTCCGAATGACAGCAATATCAGGAAGAAGGAACACGAGAAGCTGGAGAAATACCAAGGGCTCAGAGAAGAGCTCGAGAGGATGTGGAGGGTGAAGGTAACGGTGGTCCCAGTGGTAATCGGAGCACTAGGTGCGGTGACTCCCAAGCTAGGCGAGTGGCTCCAGCAGATCCCGGGAACAACATCGGAGATCTCTGTCCAGAAGAGCGCAGTCCTGGGAACAGCTAAGATACTGCGCAGGACCCTCAAGCTCCCAGGCCTCTGGTAGAGGACCCAAGCTTGAAGGATAAACCGCCCGCAGGGGCGTGCTGGGTGTTTTTTTTATATGTTATATCCCTGGCCAAAATTGGGCAGACTTAAAAATCACAATATGCTTCTCTAAACATTTCATTTTTCATTCATTCAGTAAACATTTTTCCATTCACTTAGCTAGCATTAGTTTTTCATTGTGAAGCATCTGCTTGGTAGGATAATGAAAAGTCACGCATGGATCAAAGTGGCTTCGAAATGAGAGCTGGAGCCTTCACCACTAGGGTGTCACCTGTTTTGTCACAGAAGTACCAACAACCGTGAAAACCAATTTCTGACTGTTGTGATCTTAGCGATAATAAAAAGTATTTCCTGTTGAAGTGCTAATACTTTATTTTTGGGTATATCTTTGGTTAAACTAGCATTAATAACTCAGTTATTCATTGCATTCCATATAAATAAGATGAATGCTGAGACCAGTGTGTGATAATTTTGTAGTTGTCTGTTAACACTGTGGTGGTGACTGCATGTAACGTGTCACTAAAATTAGAGACTGCACATGTAATAGCATATATGTCCTGTTACTTCAGGTCACTGTATTCGCTGCATGTAAGTACATGCACAGATTTTGAAAGAATCATGCCTAGTCATGGCTTGTTAAATCTGTTGGATTTTTTAATGTTTCTGCTTTGAATAAATGTGACTTTTTGATGTTGACCTCTGCCAAAACTCAAAGATTTTTTTCATCTGATTTTAAATGAACCCATCTGTGCCCAAAGTGCTCTGCACCAGGTACCAAAAAACCATAAAGGCAGGCAAATATGGCGTTATTTTTGTGCCACTATTCTGAGCGCATGTAAAAAAAACACTGAGCGCACGTAAAAAACATTTGCAGCCGCAAGTGTAGCATTTTGAGGAAACATTTATTTTGAGCGAAGAAAAGCTAAATTTGAGTGAACAAAATTCATTGCTGCGTGCAAAAAATGTATTTCAGTGTTTGCTATTATCCATACACACACACACGCAATAGCAGCCCCTCTCACTCAGTTTTTGCATTTGCGCTTGCTCGCAATGTGTTGCTTGCGCTCTCAACATTTCTGCCCGTGCACGCTCAACTCTTTCTGCACACCGTTATAGTTGTGCCACAAAACCAGCCAATCACAGACTTGGATGCAAAAAAATCTGATTGGCTGTTTTGGTCTCCAATCAGATCGAAATGACGAAATGCAATATCCCAGAATCCATTTCATCCAAAACTCAAACGAGGCAGTAGCGGAGGAACACAGAGTGGCGGAGTTTGAAATATTACTCTTTATGGGTCACAAAATAAAGTTTTAAGATATTTTCATGCGAGAATGGTGCTGTGTAAACTTCAAATGTCTGCTCGATTTATCAAGACATCACATATTTGCAAAAGTGCTCTAACGTTCGGAGATGGATAATAGCAAACAATGAAATACATTTTTTTGCACGCAGCAATGAATTTTGTTCACTCAAATTTAGCTTTTCTTCGCTCAAAATAAATGTTTCCTCAAAATGCGACACTTGCACCTGCAAATGTTTTTTTTACATGCGCTCAGAATAGTGGCACAAAAATAACACCATAGGCAAAGAGAAGTTGAAGGTCAGAAAAAACAAACAAACTGTTGAGTATTTCCCTGTTTTGACAAATTGTAATCTACTGTACTTTAATATTGCACACACAGTAGCAACAAATTAGACAGACAAATGCTACTATAAACTGAATTTGAAATTCTAATTACATTCTGGGATTACTTAATATGGCAAGAAATTCAATAATAACAAAATATCCTCTCACAGGCTTTCATACTGACAGGGACGAAATGCTTTTGTCTTCTGCTTTTTGGGTTTAGAACAGACAGTTTCTATTCTGTGTACAATCTGGTGGAGTTGCAATAGAGACAGCATGAGGTGAGTGTGGCCTTCTCTTTGTGGATGAAAGAAAAAAAGCACAAAAAAATATCTGGCCTGCTTTACACCACTGTCCTTGAGACGTCCTGTAGTTTCTGCCACACAAGCTGCTATCAAAAGAGCCCAGGCTACAAACAAAAAAAAAGAAAGAGAGTAACTTGAGATTAGCCTGGGTCTTTGAGAGGAAATTGAACGTTGTGCGACCAGATGAGATGGGTTCTTTTACTCTGTTTTAGTTCCTTTTCTCCCTCAAGACAGCCAGGTAATCATGATTTCATGGACGGTATACCGTCCATGAAATCATGATTACCTGGCTTCTGCCCATCTGCATTCATATATGAATGCAGATGGGCAGAAGGTTATCTGCACCTATGAAGGTCAATTCTAGAGAGCTTGTAAAATTGACCTAAACTCTGCTTAGCTGCAGTTATTCACAGCAATTCAGTATGTTGTTTTAAATACAACACTTTTAGTCAGTTTTGTTGATGATAACTAGTAATGTTTACTACATGATTAATAATGGTTAATGATTACTCTGGATGGCATTACCTTGGCCTCCAGTAACACTGTGATGAATCTTGGAGTCATTTTTGACCAGGATATGTCCTTCAATGCACATATTAAACAAATATGTAGGGCTGCACAATATCTCTAAAATTAGAAATATCCTGTCTCAGAGTGATGCTGAAAAAATAGTTCATGCATTTATTATTTCTACTGTAATTCATTATTATCAGGATGTCCTAAAAACTCGCTGAAAAGCCTTCAGTTAATCCAAAATGCTGCAGCAAGAGTCCTGACAGGGACTAGAAAGAGAGAGCAGATTTCTCCTGTTTTGGCTTCCCTTCATTGGCTTCCTGTTAAATCCAGAATTGAATTCAAAATCCTGCTCCTCACATACAAGGTCTTAAATAATCAGGCCCCATCTTATCTTAATGACCTTGTAGTACCATATCACCCTATTAGAGCACTTCGCTCTCGCTCTGCAGGCCTACTTGTTGTTCCTAGAGTATTTAAAAGTAGAATGGGAGGCAGAGCCTTCAGTTTTCAGGCTCCTCTTCTGTGGAACCAGCTTCCAGTTTGGATTCAGGAGACAGACATTATCTCTACTTTCAAGATTAGGGTTGAAACTTTCCTTTTGCCTAAAGCATATAGTTAGGGCTGGACCGGGTGACCCTGAATGCTCCATTAGTTATGCTCCAATAGGCATAAGCTGCTGGGGGATTCCCATGATGCATTGAGTTTTTCCTTTCCAGTCACCTTTCTCACTCACTATGTGTTAACAGACCTCTCTGCATTGAATCATGGTTGTTGTTAATCTCTGGCTCTCTTCCACAGCATGTCTTTTATCCTGTCTTCCTTCTCTCTGGCCGCCCCTCTCTGAGCCTGGTTCTGCTGGAGGTTTCTTCCTGTTAAAAGGGAGTTTTTCGTTCCCACTGTTGCCAAAGTGCTTGATCATAGGGGTCTTGTGATTGTTGGGTTTTTCTCTGTATGTATTATTGTAGGGTCTACCTTAAAATATGAAGTGCGTTGAGGCGACTGTTGTTGTGATTTGCCGCTATATAAATAAATTGAATTGAATTGAAAATTGATTACTTTGTAGAACTTTATCGAGATGGCTATCTTTAGTAAAAAGCTAAAACTGATGCTTTCTAAACGTGTTTAGTAAGTAAATTAGTTTAGTAAGCTACTGGGATGGTGCTTTGTGATTTGTGTCCTGTTTCTGTCACTCTTTACTTTTGTTGTATTTGGTTTAGACACACATATTGATTGGGAATGAGGCTGTTCTCACTATTGCCACATCAGGTGTGCCATAATACTGATGTCTGTGCATGTTTCGGATTACAAAGCTGCACCTGACCCTCTGGGAAGGAGGATCAGCTCACTCATGAGGGTCACTCATAAGCTTGTCCCAACTATCACAGGATGAGAGGTTTGGTCCACCTTGGACAGATTGCCAATTTGATGCAGGGCTAACCCAGAGAGACAGACAACCATTCACCCTCACATTCACACCTATCATTTCAGAATGACTAATTAACCTAACCCCACTAACTGCATGTCTTTTTCTCTGGGAGGAAACCAGAGTATCTGGAGAGAACCCAGACAAACACAGGGAGAACGTGCAAACTCCACACAGAAAAGCCCCGTTCAGGTGAAACTCAGGAACTTCTTGCTGCGATGCGAGGGTGCTGCTCACGACTGCCCACTTGTAAAACGGTAAATTGGTGGCATAAATTAAACTGCCTTTATTAACCAACTGGTCCTTTATATTACCACAGCACTTATCATTCCAACATGTTTTTCAGTCCTTTGTCAGACATTTGACTGACAAAGTCACAGGTGATATATATAAAATAGTATGATATACTAATTCAACCTATAGGACTTTACTTTCACCTTTTTACGAGAACTTCCTTAATAGAGGAAAGAAACCTCAGGCTGGCTGAATGTTTGAAGAAAGAGTGACAAGGTCAAAGAAACAAAACTACACATTAATTCACTGAGCTCTATTAAATTACAAAACTGTCTGTTATTAGATTAAATTAGAATCACAACCAACCATTAAAAAGAATAAACATCTGCAGTACTTTCTCTCTGTGTTAGCACTGCAACAGACTGCAACTTTTCTATGGTGTACCTGACTCCAATGCGTTCACAATTCTGAATTGGATAAGTGGAAGAAGATGGATGGATTGATACAAAACTAAGAGAGCAGAACTTTGGCACATGTCATCTCTTTTTATGCAACATGCTCTGGTGATTAATAAAAGAACAGGATTGTCATTTATGTGTTACTGTTCAGACTCAAATTGGTTTGATGTTTGGAGGCTTGCAGTGAGTAGAAAATACAGACATTTGTTTAAAAATGTACATAGTAAAAGTAAAAAGTAGTCAGAAAAAAAGTACAGATATCTGAAAATTGTACTTAAGTACAGTAACAAAGTATTTGGCCTTTGTTACTTCCAATCTCATCATATAGTCACCAAAAGAAAAAAAATAATTCCTTTTTTAGATTCTATTTATATGGGAACAATCCCTTTGTATAAAGCAAGCTTGTATAATCCCGTCGAGGAGAAGCAGGAGAGTGACATTTCTAAAAAGCCAAGTGAAAAGTCAAGGGCAAGAAGAAGGAGACTGTGTATTAAGATGTGTGTAGCTTCACTGAGCTCTGCGAGGTAAATATGTTTATATGCATGTGTGTGCAAGTAAGCACAAGTGTGTGTCTCTTCAAGTGGTGAATCAAAGGCCTTATGTGCAGAGCTGCACAGAGCTGATAGCTGACCCATCAAGCGTGGCCCACCTAAAGCAGAATAAAAAACACCCACATCAGAAAAAGCCTCAGTGGAGAGAATTTCTAAAGTGCAGCGCTGCACTGTGCACGTTTAAAAGGCCTACCTCAGCCACAAAAACATCCCTCAAATCCTCAGCCAACAATGGACACTTTCAAAAGGCAGAGAGAGGGCAAAGAGATGGGAAAAGAGAGAGAGGGTTGGAAAAGACTTTTGTGCTTCCCTCTCCACTCTCCAGCCTTTCATGGTCAAGCTGCATGTTTCCTGACAGCAACTACTTGCACTCAGTGTGGTCTGGAGTAGAGGACCATGTTTCTGCTACTCTATCAATAAGACCAAGCAGTGCATACTCCAGCTGTGAGTGCACAGATTTCACCTCTGTGAGGGAAACATGAAACTGTCTGACAGTCTGACTTAAATCATGAAAATCAAATGCACTTTTTTTTTACATTATTGTGATGAGGAGCACATGTTATTTGCTTTCTGAATACATGGATCATAAGGTAGGTGTAGCATCAAGTCAATCTTCTATCATATTGATCTGGTCAGTTAAGTAGCAGAGGGAGTTGTTAATCAGTTGCAGATGCTTTGCTGTTAATTGAATTGACAACAGATGCACCGGAGAGGCAACAATGAGAGATTCTCCAGAACAGGAATGGTTTTATAGGTCGAGATGGTTACTTTTGCATTTGGCTAGAGTCAGTGCCACTACTGCGACCAGGACCGTACAGAGGTTGCACAGGTAGTCCATGGAAGGGATATCAGAGCATGTCATTGCCAAAAGGTTTGCTGTGTCTTCCAGCACACTGTCAAGTCCCTTGAGGAAATCCCAAGAGACAGGAGCTACTCTAACAAGGATGGATGCACATGATGAGCACTGCCAGAGCCCTACAACACCACCAGCTGGTGTGAATGTCTCTGACCACAACAGACTTCATGAGGGTGGCCTGAGGGCCAAATGTCCTACAGTGGGGGGTGTGCTCACCGCCCAGCACCAGCCTGATGGCATTTGCCACAGAATAGAACTGGCAGGTCCACAACTGGTGGCCTCTGTTAAGTCAAATTGTTGAATGTTGTCACTGTGTTTCTTAAATTTGTAGTCTTAGTTCAAACTATAGGATCAAAGACATTCCTTTGTCCCCCTCCCCAGTCTCTTGAGGTTCTGGGGGGAGGCTGTAGTGTTTTATCACAGACACATCCCATGTGAAGATTCTGTTTGTTGTTTGGTAAGCTTTCTGCCCTTTATGGCTTCACCTGTGTTGTGTATGGTGAACCAATACAGGAACTGAACCATATATTGGGTGTGGGGGAGATTACTCTCTTTATGACCAAGGATGTTCTTAAAAACAGTTGTGATCAGGAAGACACACACACACACACACACACACACAGACATTCTTGCACACGTGCTTACACGTGCACACACACACACACATGCACACAGTGCCTTGGGGGGTTTTACGGTGGGAGGTGCTTGTGCTGTGATGTGTATTGTAACTGTCATGTCAATAAATAGCTGTGAGGAGAGCTGCTCTTTGAAGGAGTTGGTCTGGAGATAGGTGAGGAGCATTTAGCTTCACAGCCTGGTTCTGACCAAGCCTTTCCTCGTTAGCGAGTAAAAGACTGGTTGAAGATGTTCTGTCTTGGTTTCGTTCTTCATGAGGAATAAGTCTCTAAACTAGCGGGGCCTGTGGAAACAGACCCAACAGCCTCCACTTTTCACAGAGGAGAATGTTGCCCCAACCTTGTTAGACATGGATACAAGCCATATAAACTACTGAGGACCATTCTGAGCTTTTTCGATGAAATGTGAAAACTAGACTAGGCTGCCACATAATTTTTTCTTTGAATTAAGCTTTCTGTAAGTTTCCATTTCCATTAAATTATTAGGCGCATTTTCTTTTACATACAATTTTGCTGTCATCTTGTGTTTAATGTCTTTAAATTAATTCCTTAATATTTCAATAAATAAGAAAATAATAAAGTCTTTTTTTAACTTTGCTTAAATGAAATCTTGTTATGAATAATTTAATACATTTTATTCCTATAGCCTGTACTAGTTTACAGAAAAATTATATCTTCATTAAATGAAAAATAAATTTTATACATTTTAAATGGGATCTTTGTAACAATGATATTTATGATAAATACAGTAACAAGTAATCTATGTTTGCCTAAATCCCCTGTTACAATGTTTTACTTTGTATCCAAAAAGCAATATGGGTGGTTGTCTAGCGCTTTTAGCAGTACGTATTTTTATCTGATCCATTGTACCACTAGACCATATTAGACCATTTCATAGCCATTAACTGGCACAATGCTTACTGCCAGAGCAAAAATCTCTTTTTGACCAGAATTGATGTTATTATGGCAGATTTTTACACACATCCATCCGTTTTCCCATTTTCTGTTTGTGGAGAGAAGCAAATTTAGACTTAACAACAGCCAATATTGTCGTATTTTTTCCACAACATCGCCCAGGTTGACAGCGACAGGAACAATCACAGCAAGATGATACTGTTAGACTTCCCTGCTGCCAAATTAAGTGCAACTTCATGTTTCTCTTCTGCCCTGGAGTGACGTTAAGTGAGGCTCTATGTGGAAATCTTATAATTGAACCTCTCTCAAGCCTTTGCGCTCTTTTTGAAAGAGTATGCGGCAACCAAGCAGAAGAGACCAAACACTGTAGATGAGGAAAATACTTCCTCACTGATCTCTCGTTTCCTTGCACAGGTTCCGGCATTAATATTTAGTTGTTTAGCCATTTAAATCCATAATCAAAGCCAGCGAAAGTGAGAGCATTACCATAATAACACAAAACAGGGGAACATTATAATTATATAAAGGGAAATGGAGACAGAGTGAATTAGCTAAACACAAAATCGAAATACAAATATTCATCTGATCATATTTTCAGTCCTCTACTTTTTTATATCAAATCTTTTAGCGTGATCATTATTGATATAACTGTAATGATGTTATCTTTTTTAAAGTTGTCAAATTACGTGACTCTTTAAACTCTTCATCAGATCCATGCCAGTGTGGCTGTCTGCCAATGTTTCAGTTCTGCAATTTTCATATTGCAAAGAAGCTTTTTATAGTTCTCTACATTTATTATGATAATTTCATATTGTTTAGTTGATGTGACATCACACAGTGTTAATTAATTGTCTATTCTGTATTTCACTGATATTTCATTTATTTAAAATAAAATTCTGTAAAATTGCAAATGTTTTTACAGTGTAACTTCTATGTATTTAAGATTTTGTTTAATTGCAATTTTTGTGACACTTTATTATGGGATGTGTTGTTATTATATTTGTGCATTTCCTGTAATCTAAGCCTTGTATCTTTTTTCATCTCTTATTATTTATGGTGTAGTATGACTTTCAGCCCTAACTGGTCGAATATATATATATGTTGTCTTATATCTTATATATATATATATATATATACATATATATATATATATATATATATATATATATATATATATATATATATATATCTATATATATATATATATATATATATATTTATTAGGGGTGCAACGATACACAAAATTCACGGTTCGGTTCGGTTCGATACTTTGGTGTCACGGTTCGATATTTTTTCGATACAAAAAAATGTTCATGCCTTTTTAATTTGTCATTTATTAAAATTATAAATATATATTTTAACTCAAAAGTACAGTTTTTAAATTTAATGTTGCTGAAACAACAAAATAATAAAAAATAAATAAATCTATCTGATCGAGAAATCACTCATCTTTGGAAAAGAGAGTTTATTACAGAGAAATGGCTCTTTCCAAAATAAAAGCTATACTATACGCTTCTTCTGGGGTATATTCTCAGCAGCATATTAAACATATCAGGTCCCCATAAGGAGAATCATGTGCTGACGACTGTCTAAATGACTCGGGTAAAGTTTGTAGCATGCGTGCTTATTGTTTTTGTCTGCTTCCACTTGTCTTTGCACTAGGATGATGTCGGCGTAAATGTGCAGTCATATTCGTTGTGTTCCCACTAGTGCTGTCAGCGTTAATCTCGTTAAAATGACACTAACGCCATAACGCCACAAATCTCCGTTAACGAGTTACAGCGGATCGCCCCGTGTGTGGGGCTGGACGGCGTCAACCCCTTTTACGAGCTAACTGCGCTAACGCACTAGTTCCCACCAATGTAATTGAGCATTGCGTGGCACATCCGACATACTGTTTTACTTTTGTCCATGACGCGCTTACCTTCAGGGTCATGCTTCACATGAAAACCAAAATAGTTCCAAACACCAGATCTGAATGAGGGTGGGGAAGGTTCAATTTCGGCTAGCGTTGAGGCAGTTGGCATGTCGCAACGAGCTTAACTTCTGTCTCGACAGCTTGCGCTGCGCTCAGTGGATCTGCGCTCGACAGTGCAGCCTAGGCGGAGTAGTCGAACGCAGATCCACTGAGCGCTCAACACAGACAGCATCGTCAGAAGAAAAGTTGATAAAATAAATTAAAAATTTTGTATTGTTCGATACATATGCGTACCGAACCGAAAGCACTGTATCGAACGGTTCAATATCGATACGAGTATTGTTGCACCCCTGACATATATATATATATATATATATATATATATATATATATGTATATATATATATATATATATATGTATATATGGAGAGAGAGAGAGAGAGAGCGAGCAAGGGATACATTGCTGCTTAGCAATGATCTGGTCAATGAGATCTTGATAGGCTGTTCCTATCTAATCAACACCTCCACTATTTTAATCCTGTGGTCCAATCTATTGCCTTCTTCAATTTCCTCCTCTTTGAAAGGCAATCAGAGTGTAGAGCATTTTAATAGCTACTTGGCAAAATGCACTTCAAGGGACCATGAACTCAGGACAAGGATCTTTCATTAGATTGTCATCTTTGAGTGATGTGAAGCACTCTGGATGGCACAAGCACATGAATGGGGTGGGGCAGTGGAGTGGAGGTTAGTGCTGTGACCTTGGACACATAATATCTCTGTAGATGAACTATAAAAAAATGCACCTACCCGCCTCTCTTGTGCTGACTCAAGGATGACACACAGTCAGACAAGATTGTCCTTTGTGATTAATTTTGACTATTAGTCCTTAATAGGCAAGCCAAACAAGCTTAAGTCATAATGTTACTGGAGACACATTCTATGAGTTTTCTATAGCAGGTGTATGCTGCAGTGCTGTGTACAGGACATCATCTTTTATTTTATTTTTGGTTGATAAAGGCCTCCGTTATTTAACTGCTTTGCCAATTATAAGTGAACTCCAGGGATCCACCAGGAGATGCTGGAGGTTGTTGGGAAGAATGTCGGCATACAGTACACGGCACAAATTTGGTACTGGAATTCACATCCAAACTCTTATGACAAAGAAAAGCAGTTTTATCTGAAAAAAATGTGAATTCATCTCAAATGTATTTGGCATTCTTTATTAAACCAGACCAACACCTCTGAGACACACCTAATTCTAGGAGACAGGGTTGTTATGTGTTATGAACTTTCTAGTTTTGTTTTAAATGGAATATTTTCTGGTGATTCTTAGTGTGCTTTGCTATTTGCGTCCCATGTGTTTTTCTTAGTACCAATTAGTTTGGTTTTTAATGCTTATGTAATTTCTTGATTAGTTTCATCCTCATCTGTTAAGTTTTTTTGTGTCTTTTTTCCTGTATAGTTTAATAGTTTAATTTGATAGTTATTTGTCTGTTGTGCTTGGTGTTTGGTTTTACTTCCCCCTCATCTTGTTTTTCCAGATTGCGTTTCCCCTCAGCTGTGTCCTATTCCCTTATCCCTCAGTGTTTATATAAACCCAGTCAGTCCTTTGTTCTTTCTTGGTGAATTAGTTAACCCTTCTCAAGATGGTTTCCCCTATATATCCTGGCTTTTGCTGCCTGCTGAGGTCTGTTTCTTTTGGACTGAACCACAGATTATCATTAAAATTACCTTTTCGAGTTTTCATTCTGCCTGCCAGGATTCTGGTCTGCATTTGCGATCCACTGCCACATCCACACCCAACATGACATGTTTTTTCTTTCATTTCGTTTCATTTTTCTGTATGCTATGATTTCTTCACGTACAGTGATGTGAAAAATTATTTGGCCCCCTTTCTGATTTCTTATTCTTTTGTATATTTTTCACACAAAGTCTCAGAAGAAGATTACACAAGTAAATACTAATGCAGTTCTAAAATGACAATTTGATATTTTAAGAGAAACATGCTATCCAAACCTACCTCGCCTCCATGAAACAATAGTTGCCATCCTTGTAAAATCATGAATTAATTGTAATTAACCATGTTTTTTGGAAAGCTGGTTCAATTTCTCTAGCCACACTGAGCCTGGTTACTGCCAGACCTGTCAAATCAAGAAATCACTTAAATAGAACCTCTCTCACATAGTGAAATAGGCTAAAAGATTTCAAAATGCAATACTTCATGCCACAGCTGAGAAACACAATCATTGGCATCTTTTTTTTCACTAGCACCTACTCTGCTCAACTCTGAAAAAGATAAAATATCCAGTGAGCAGCAGTTCTCTGGGCAAGAGTATGTTATTGACACCACAGGTGAAAAGCCAGACTGCCTGAGCTGACAGGAAGGCAACAGTGACTTAAATAACATCTTGTCATATCCAAGTAGAGACCTCACAGTACCAGTAGTAGATAGATTACATTATCCCATGTACTTAAATATTAATGCCCTTATTAAAAATCACATTAAAATAATTGACACAGTGGTGGCAGACAATTTATTTAGAATGTAAACATTATATTTTGTTCATCTTCTTAAATGTTGAAAGGCTACCGGTTTGGAAAAAAAAATCCCCCTGAATTGTTGAAGCATGGCAGACAACAGCTAGCTGATGTTCTCACCAAAATGCTACATGCTTCTTGTGTCACAACTACAGTACTGGATGAGTGATACAGAAGTATCATCATAGTTAACCTAAAACATTGAGATAACTGGCACCACAGAATCACACGTTCTGTCCCTGGAAAACTCCTCAGCATGGCTCTGTTGCATTGCTTCCACTGAATAGTTGAAAAGCGATTATGAGAAAAACAAGCTGACTTTCACAGATCTTAATGAATGATTATCAATTATCTCTCAAATAACTTGATCAGTTTAGTTAAAGCTTTCACTAATGTACACTGTTTTAGTGGTCTACACTGAACAGTTAACATGTTTTACTCACTTTACCATCACTCCCACTGCTGCATCTGCACAGATAAGGGGACCACAGATTTCTTTTAGACTGAGCCTGGAGAACATCAGGGTTGTGTCCCCTCAGCTTTTCTATTCTTCTTTGCTATCAATTTTTTATGAGGAGGTCAGCCAAGGATTGCGTGGGATTGCCTTGGAGAGCAGCTACATATCTTGTAGACCTCAGTTTTGCAGATGACATAGCTATCTTTGGGTTGACACAGAAAAATCCAAATATGACGATGGCAAAATAGGAAGGCATGAAAATGGCATGGGGAAAAAAGGAAAAAAAAACTTTGCACAAAGAAGACGAAAGTTCTGTGGATTGACTTTATGGTATGGCTAACTGAGATGTCATCAGACAGGTGGGCAAAGCCTTAACTACATTTTTATGACTAAGACCGATCTGAGCATCTTCGTCTCTAACCTCAGCTAGAAATGGTAAATGGACTAGTGCTTATGTAGTACTTTTCTACTCTAGTGGAGCACTCAAAGCCCTTTATACAACATGTCTCATTCACCCATTTATACAAGCACTTTTCTATGCCTCTCTCTAACATTCACACACAAGCAACTTGGGCTTCAGTATTTTTTTCAAGGATACTTTGGCATGCAGAATGGAGCAGCCATTGATCAAGCAACCAACCTGGTCCAATTAGTGGATGACCTGCTCTACCTCCTAAGCTATAGCCACCCCATCCCACATGCATCATTGTCTTTGTGCATATTTCCTGGACAAGACTGCAGATGAGTTGCCTTATCTTAAGTGCCCTTCGAACAAAGTATTGAAGTTGATGCCGTGGCTTATGGATGTTAAATGTAGTCTTTCTGTTTAAGTGTGGTTGCTGTAAGCACGCATAGACAGCACAGAGAATGTGAATGTGCAGCACAGCACTAAAGATGCTCTGCCAACAGTCAATTCAGTTCAATTCAATTTATTGATATAGTGCTAAATCACACAAAAAAGTTGCCTGAAGGTGCTTTTCAAAACCTTGTCCTTGCTCGCTTCTAAACTCTTCCACTTCCTGTCCCAGCTGATATCTCATCTGCTTTTATTTCAAACCAGCATTAACAGTGCTGATCACCTGCTGAATATGGCAGCTTTTCCCAGCTACAAAAATACATCTTTTCAGCTCAATAGTTGTGCCCTGTATGCATATGAACCGTGCACGGCAACAAATAAAAAATTCCCAGTGCCTCATACCACACAATGTGGCCTGCAAACGATTTTTAAGATCTCTGATCAGGACTGAGTTACCAACAACAAACTACTTGAAGGCACATATGTCCTCACGGACACTATTACTAAGTGAAAATTTTGATTTGCAGGACATACCCTTCACCTTTGCCCTGAACAACTTGCAGGGATTGCTATTACCTGGACTTCAACAACTAAACATAAGGAAGTCTGACCAAAGATCACTTAGAGACAGATGTTCACTAAAGATCTGTATGTTGTCGGGATCTACTGTGATGAGGTTGAACTATCTGTGAATGACTGAAGTCGTTGGAGATCATTAACTGTCCCATGTGCTAAGATTAAAGTTCCAACACTGGATTGTTTACATACTACAGTAATTATGGTGGCTGTGGAGATCATCATCTTCTGATAGCTCTTCCAGCAGGATAACATGCAGTGCCATAAGCTCAGGTCATTTATAGTCATTATATATGTCTACAGTCCTGGACATAACAGTCAGTTTACTGTCATACGACACAGTCATCAGATCTCAGTTTAATAAATCACCTTTGGGATGTGTTGTAAAGGACTGTAACCCAACCCACTTTGTTTATGTTATGGTTTGCTGTTTATTATTCAGACAGTAACGCTTTTTGGGCTCGGCACCCACATCAGCCAACTTTCCATTAAGCTGTACACTTCTTCTCTGGTCTCTGACATCACTGAAAAAGGTACAATCATATCCACCTGTCCCTTCAACCTCGCTGACACCGCCACTTGAGCTCATGGCAGCACCCCTCCCTGCAGCTGAGCCAGGGACCACACCACCGCCACAAGGAGAATGTGGACCAAACTTCTCTCAGGGATGTTTCCAGCACCTTTTTGAATATATGCCATGAAGGACTGGGGCATTTCTGTAGGTAATAAAATGGCCTAATACCGATCAGAGTGGCCACTATGAAAGTCACTATGAAAGTCATGCCTTTGACCATTGCCATACCACTAATCAGGTTTTAGTGACTCAGACAGCGTTTCACAGTTGGATGGTCTGTTGTACAGTCATCAACATAATGAATAAGGAAACAAAGTGTGCTCTTTACTTTACTGCTAACAAAATTTCGCTTTTGGCTACAGTCTTGTGTGTCTGTACTATTCTATGATTTAAAATTTAAACCAATCCAATGAACACATTGAAAGAACCAAGCTGATCTCTTCTTCTCTGAGAGTAAAGGATATAATGAACAAGTCAAAGGATAAAGATACAAATGTTTATGATAAGAAGAAGAAAACTCATGCATAATGCATTGGCACATTAGTTTGAATTTATTGTCCTCTGTTTCAGGTATCTTTCCTAAGTATGTCATTTATCTTTCTGTTTTTAGCTCCTCTATCACATAGCTTCATGGTAGTGTTAGTGTTAATGTAATAAACAAACAGGCCTCAGTGTTCAAAGAAGGTTCAGTGGTTTTAGAGCAAAAGCATGGGTGCTTAACTCAATTTAATACAATGTGAAGGGTGATTATTACAAGTCAACAACTATGCAAAGAAATCTAGTCTGTAAGGAAAATGCACATATTGCAAATGAGCAAGAAAATCCCTTAAAGTGATTGCACAGATGCTCCCAAAAGGATGTGAATGTTACCTAGTTCTCTTGAAAACTGTCTCAGCATTGACAAATGCTTCCCAATCAATCTTTGCCATCAGCACAGACAAAGACTGAAGATAGAACTGTGCTTTATTGAACTGCGATGGTGTCTGGCTCAGCTAAAGCAGCTGAGGGTATTGATCCATCACTCGATACCCTGCACTATCTGAAGCCAAACCTTTGCTGACTATTGTTTGTATCTGTTGTGAGCCCTCTTCAGACCAATTGCTTTTTGGCCTTGGCCCTTTATGGTGTCATCATGAATGCATGCCTGGGCTATATGCATGGGGAAGGCTCTGATTAAACAAAAAGACTGTCAGTATAATCACAGCACAATGTCACAGCTGACAAAGTGCTTGCTCATAGGGGGTCATATGATTGTTGGGTTTTTTTCTCTGTATGTATTATTGTAGGATCTACCTTACAAAAGCACCTTGAGGCGATTGTTGTTGTTATTTGGTGCTTTATAAATAAAGTTGAATTGAATTGAAAATAGTATATAGCAATAGCTTTCCAGGCTTAGGGCTTTCAAAGGCTTTCTTTGGACATTGGGTGTTTTTTTCACACATTTTCAGTCCAGTCCTTTTTATTTATTTTATTTTTGTTTTTTAAAACAATTTTAACACTGACCTATACATGATTTAGGCATAAAAATGCAACTAACTAACTATAGGAATGAATAACTGTTGTATTTACACATAACACAATTAAAGACATTTAAAATTTTATCTTTTAGGCACTTGCATTAGCAGACTTTTGCAAAAATACATCATTTGGTTTCATTTCTTTAGTTAAATGTACAAAAATGGCAACAATAATACAATTTGACAGGAATAAAATAGTATTTTTGTACCAACAAGAAGATTTCCAAAGAACCATAAGCCAAAAACTTTGCAAACTTGATATGGTGTGTGTATTTACAAAATTTTAGGAAACTGGACAATTGGAGGACAAAAGAAGAAGGAGCAAAACTATAGCAGATGAAGAATATCTGAAGTCATGTCCTTAAGAAATAAGAAAAAAAATCCAGCAGAGACCTAACAAATGCAACTGACCTTTCAGTTGATCGATCTACTGTACCACTGAAGCGTCATCAGAAATGGTTTTAATGGTGGAGAAGCTGTGAAGAAGCTATTTTAAAGGCAGTGAAAGAGGGAGAAAAATTACACAAGAACTGGACTCAAAATAAATGGGAGGAAATCTTATCTGTTGATGAAATTTTGGGGTAAAATCATGATAACCAAAATGTTTGGAGGAGGTTAGGAGAAAGATACTGTGAGTGCACACAGCCATCTCTAAAATGTGGTGGAATCTTCTTTAGCTTAACACTACACAAAAGAAAAAAAATTCAAAAAAGCTCAATACTGAAAAAAGTTTTAATTCGTGTAATGGCCTTAACTTGTGTCAGCTTAAATCTTGCTTATTTAGTTTGTAACAAAATTAAGTGTATAGGCACATTCTCACTTCCAACTTGACACATACTATTTTATCACAAATAGGCAGTAGAGCACAGTTGCATAGTATGAATATTATTATGCATATTTAGCATAGTTTTCTTATATGCTAGGATAAGCCTACAATGAAAGAAGGTCTGCCATCTGAACAAGGGTTAGTAAATGTTATAATCACTGATTGGACTGGACAGAAAAAAGTGAACTGGGCTAAGCACATTATCCACAAATCTTCATCCTTATATTATCTACATTAAATAAACAAATAATTTACTTATTTTCTTTGGACATCTTTATCTATGCAAACACAAATTTTGAATCAGTATATCTAGAAAGGTTTTCATGATCTCTAAATGTAAAAACACATCTGAAAGAGACCAGCATTGTGTTCTCCAAGTTGGTGGACATCTCAGCTATCAGATGATACATACTCCATGTTGCCATGAGATTTCATTATGCCCTAAGATAAGATTGCAACCCCAGAACCCCTTTGCATTTCTGGAAAGCTTGACCAGGTGAAGGAGAGGAGACTGAACAAAGTTCACCCAAAGGCTTCCTAGCTGGAGCTGCTTTCTTCTCTTCTTTTTACATATTCTGTGTGTGTCCCCAGCCCAGATTTCTACATTGAGAATTCCACAACACAGACCCCGGGATCTTGACAATGAGAAGCTACTAATGTATAGGTAATGGAATTTGCTGGAACAGGAAGTAAGCTGAAAAATGTATTGTCCAGACCACCTAACTAATTCTCCATTCTATATGGTTGGAAAAAAAACATATCCATAAGAACCAAGATTTAGAGCTTTCACATACAGATATATATATATTTATTAGGGGTGCAACAATACACAAAATTCACGGTTCGGTTCGGTTTGATACTTTGGTGTCACGGTTCGATATTTTTTCGATACAAAAAAATGTTCATGCCTTTTTAATTTGTCATTTATTAAAATTATAAATATATATTTTAACTCAAAAGTACAGTTTTTAAATTTAATGTTGCTGAAACAACAAAATAATAAAAAAATAAATAAATCTATCAGATCGAGAAATCACTCATCTTTGGAACAGAGAGTTTATTACAGAGAAATGGCTCTTTCCAAAATAAAAGCTATAGTATACGCTTCTTCTGGGGTATATTCTCAGCAGCATATTAAACATATCAGGTCCCCATAAGGAGAATCATGTGCTGACGACTGTCTAAATGACTCGGGTAAAGTTTGTAGCATGCGTGCTTGTTGTTTTTGTCTGCTTCCACTTGTCTTTGCACTAGGATGATGTCGGCGTAAATGTGCAGTCATATTCGTTGTGTTCCCACTAGTGCTGTCAGCGTAAATCTCGTTAAAATGACACTAACGCCATAACGCGGCAAATCTCCATTAACGAGTTACAGCGGATCGCCCCGTGTGTGAGGCTGGACAGCGTCAACACCTTAACGAGCTAACTGCGCTAACACATTAGTTCCCACCAATGTAATTGAGCATTGCGTTCCACATCCGACATACTGTTTTACTTTTGTCCATGACACGCTTACCAACAGGGTCATACTTCACATGAAAACCAAAATAGTTCCAAACACCAGATCTGAATGAGGGTGGGGAAGGTTCAATTTCGGGTAGTGTTGAGGCAGTTGGCATGTTGCAACGAGCTTAACTTATATCTTGCTAGCTTGCGCTGCGCTCAGTGGATCTGGACTCGACAGTGCAGCCTAGGCGGAGTAGTCGAACGCAGATCCACTGAACGCTTAACACAGACAGCATCGTCAGAAGAAAAGTTGATAAAATAAATTAAAAATTTTGTATTGTTTGATACATATGCGTACCGAACCGAAAGCACTGTATCGAACGGTTCAATATCGATACGAGTATTGTTGCACCCCTGACATACATACTATATATATACGGTGGCACGGTGGTTAGCACTGTTGCCGCACAGCAAGAAGGTCCTGAGTTCAATTCCACCATCAGGCCGGGGTCTTTCAGTGTGGAGTTTGCATGTTCTCCCCATCTTTGCGTGGGTTCCCTCCGAGTACTCCGGCTTCCTCCCACCGTCCAAAGACATGCAGCTTGTGGGGATAGGTTAATTGGATAATCGAAATTGTCACTAAGTGTGAATGGTTGTCTGTCCCTGTGTGTTGGCCCTGCGACAGACTGGCGACCTGTCCAGGGTGTACCCCGCCTCTTGCCCTATGACAGCTGGGATAGGCTCCAGCGCCCCCCGCGACCCTGAAAAGGATAAGCGGAAGCGGATGGATGGATGGATAGAGATATATATATATATATGTATGTATATGGGAGATGCCCCCAAGGGTAATGGAGAATGACCGAGCTAAGATCCTGTGGGACTTCCAGATACAGACGGACAAAATGGTGGTGGCTAACCAACCGGACATAGTGGTGGTAGACAAACAGAAGAAGACGGCTGTAGTGATCGATGTAGCGGTTCCGAATGACAGCAATATCAGGAAGAAGGAACACGAGAAGCTGGAGAAATACCAAGGGCTCAGAGAAGAGCTCGAGAGGATGTGGAGGGTGAAGGTAACGGTGGTCCCAGTGGTAATCGGAGCAGTAGGTGCAGTGACTCCCAAGCTAGGCGAGTGGCTCCACCAGATCCCGGGAACAACATCGGAGATCTCTGTCCAGAAGAGCGCAGTCCTGGGAACAGCTAAGATACTGTGCAGGACCCTCAAGCTCCCAGGCCTCTGGTAGAGGACCCGAGCTTGAAGGATAAACCACCCGTAGGGGCGTGCTGGGTGTTTTTTATATATATGCATATATACATATATATATATATGCAAAACCAGGGTTTTGGGGTAGCCGCTCTATCACTGAGCACACTGCTCCGACATGCTACGGTTATGAGCCGAGTTATGCCATGTCGCAAGTTTTGTGAGGTGCTCTTTTGATATTTAATGGATCGGATTACATTTTTTATTTCTCTCCGATATCCGATCCAGTAATTTACGTCAGTATCGGACCGATACCGATACGTAATATCGGATTGGTCCATCTCTATTTATTATGTTGCTCTTTTTTTTCTTCTGCTTGTTTTCTCTTTCTTCTTTCTCAGCAGGTGATCCAGGTGATTTATATATGCATTTTTTGTCTGCTTATTTTGTTGGTTTTTGTTTTTTTCTCTTTATCCCCGTCCCTCTTCCCCGCTGTTTTTCTTTCCCTCTTTCTTTCTCCCCTTTCTTTTCCCCAGTCAAGTCTGTTCCATATTTAGGAAGTGAAAATAAAATAAACAATAAAAGGTCAATCAAATAGACCATTACGGCAAGGCTGGGATGGTCCATTTGGTAAAGTAAATCCTTTGGGCATCTTTCTTCGCCTTTAGACAATAATTCTGATGGCAAAAGAGCCAAAAGGGATAGGCAAAAAAAAAAAAAAGGAGCCTACGGATCTGTTAAGGGCTATATATATGTGATGTATGCAGTAGGGCTGCACAATTAATCGTTAGAAAATCGCAATTCATACTTTATGCGATCTCATTTCCAAATGATAACGATTTAAAAAAAAAAAAAAGATGACGATTGTACTGCATTTTGATCCGGGACATAATCTGCATGAAAACAAGCGCTCAGTCTTCCTTTCTAAACAAATGACAAGGGCGGAGCCTTATACCACGTGATACAGAAGCCAGCTGGCAGGGAAAAAACAACGGAGAGCACGTGAGAGAAACTGCCTGAGGGGAGAAAACACAATGAGTGCAGAGGAAAAGCTCGCTGATGGCGGTGAGAATGACAACCCCACTGTAACATTAATTCCAAGAAAAGGTTCTCATTCCTCCGTGTGGAAGTTTTTTGGTTTCAAAGAAGACAATGAGAGTCAAAAAGATATCATTTGCAAGCTGTGTTTTGCCATAGTAGCAGCACCGCAAGCTAACACTACGAATTTGTATACTGGCCAAAAAATACCTCTGTATTCCTGCCACAAGTTCCCCTTCTGAAAGGGTGTTCAGCACGGGGGGGGGGGACATTGTAATGTGTCTCTGTTCCTCACTGAAGCCTCAAAATATTGACCGACTTGTCTTCTTGGCAAAAAACCTTTAAGCAGCTGGCTGCATAAAAAATGTTCTCTGTTGTGGTCCTGCGATGGTCAACTATCATATTGTCATGTCAAGCGTTATATTTTGTTAATAATTGTGGTTTACATTTTAAGAAACATACTTATTACCTACCTCTCTTATCACCTTACACACGGAAAGAATACTGTTCAAAATGTTATTGTTAAAAATATTTTAAGGTTTTGTACGTAAGAGTAGACAAGTGAGACATTTATTGTTTTTATGTTCAGTCTCAACTGTTACGAAGTTGCTGTGCAGTTAATAAGTGCAATAAATATTTATATTGGAAAAGAAAACCGTGAGAGAATCGTGATCTCAATTCTAAGCAAAAAAATCGTGATTCTCATTTTATGCAAAATCATGCAGCCCTAGTATGCAGGTCAGCTACAGTGTATGGATGCAAATGATGGTGTGGGGGCATGCGTGTCAGTAGCTTGGAGACGACTATATAAAGTGAAATATAATGTACCAGGATCCAATGGAACTCCAAAAGACAAATGAGAGAAATATGGCATCCACCTCTGATTGATAAAGTTCCACAGAGAGTGGTTAGACATCCAGACACACAGCACTACATTCAATTGCGCATACAGACCCATGCATTGTGAATGGTATCACACATAACCAGTGTATGAGCAGAGGCACAGAGATACACAAACACACAGTTATTTGTGATTTGTGGCTCAGGAGGTGAGCCACAACCATTCCCAAGTAATTCATACAATTCATACAAATCATCTACTAATCAGAAGGTTGGTGGTTTGATTCCTGGCTGCTCCAGTTAGTACATCAAAGTATCCTTGGGCAAGATACTGAACCCAAGTTGCTTCTAATATGCTAATCAGAGTGTGAATATGTGTGTGAACACTGGAAAGAAAGCACTTAGATGTAGAAAAGGTGCTTGTATGACTGTGTGAATGAGTCATGTTGTTCCATGCTAAAAGCTAAAAGCAGTCCATTTACCATTTATTTAGTTGTTGCATTAAACACAGATTAAAAATCAACTTGATGTTTGTTAAAATAAAAATAAAATACAGAAAACATTTTGGTACCCTTGTTGCACATTGTTGCCCCGAGTTGCATGTTTTCCCTGTGTCTGCGTGGGTTCAGAGACATCCAGTTAGTGGGATTAGGTTATTCTAAAGTTGCCCATATGTGTGAATGTCTCTCTGTGTCTGTCTTCCTGTGTTAGCCGTGCGACAGACTACATTTATACCATACAGGGTAAATCAAACATAACATTCAACCACTAAAATGAATCATTTTTGATATTTTTTTCCTGTTCATGACTAGAAGTCAGTAACTGTAATTTAGTATCTTAAAAATCTTCTTTAAGATCTTAAAAGTTTTTTTTATCAGCTCAGCTTAAAATCATAAATGATAATAATAATAATAATAATAATGATAATAATAATAATAACAACAACAATAATAATAATAATAATAATAATAATGATAATATCAGACTGGGTAGTGGTCTAATAAATTTGTTAAACATTGTACTTATACTAGGAATTGGTGCAACCTTTTAATTCATTCACTGTTTAAAACAAATTGTTTTACTTTAATATTGTTTTACTCCAACCTGCCTGTCTCCTAACTGGGTGCTACTTGGAACCGGAACAACTGAACTGCAGTATATTTGTGCCTGGTATGATAATATTAATGTCATCCTCACTGACATCATCCATAGCCTAGAGTAGAAAATACAATCTGAAGGTTGGAGTTTTAATTTACATAGATTACACTCTTCTAATTTCAATCAAAGTTTGGCTCTGTTTGACATGAGGATCCACCTCAACAGTTCAGTCATAGATTATCCTATAGTTTTTTATTGTTGACATGTTCCTTGGCATTTAAAAGTGATGCAGTATAAGCTGTAATTTCATGGTATCAGACAGGTAGAGCAGCTTGTGAACTTAAAAAACTAACCCAATATTTATTTAATAATTTCTTTTTAATTTTAAATATTCACCAATGAAATTTATACGTTGAAAATATGACTGATCTCATCTCATTTTGATTTACTTGGAAAAAAAGAAAAAGAAGGTACTTTTAGATGCTCCCTGTGTACTATTTACAGTTTTCATATTTGCAAACTTACCTTTGGATGGTGTGATTAATAAACGCGCAATTTCAAACAGTGGTAACTATTAAATTCACACTGAAGGTGTGGGTGGGGTTTTCTTATAATGTGTGCTTTCATAAAAGGATTTCTTATTCCACCTTCCTATAAGATTCCAAGCTCCCATGAGCTCACTTACTCAAGCAGTAAAGCTGTGACTTCCATTAAACCTAAGAAGGTTTAGTGATTAGGCTTTAGGGTGGCAATTCAGCCACTTTTTATTCCATTTTGTTTAATCCACTTTCCTTCTTTTCTACTTTTTCCTTTCTCTGACATCTTACTTTTTATATCATTTCCATTGCACCTCTTCCATTTTTCTCCACTCCACATCAGTGACAGGAAGCAGCTGGGAGACATCATTGATGATGATTTGCAACCACATATTAATTTTTTATCCTAAATATATTAGGCTAGGAATCTGGAAGGTCAGCAGCATAATGGCCATTGTATATTTTATGAGCAGCAGGAAGTAAAGCTCCCGGAGTTAATCATGGAAATGAGGAGGTTTTCAGGTAGAGACAAGGGCGCTGCTTAAATCATCACATGAGGCACCCTAAAAAGGTCAGGCACTTCAAAGTGAGACTGAATTCCAGAGAATGGATAGAGTAGCTGTAATCATTTGGAGAGCCCTGCTATTGTCTACAGGCAAGATACATTTGTGGAGGTGACATTGGACAATGTATTTCAGCAGCTGCTGCATGTTAGTATATAATACTGTACTGCAGGCTGTAAATGTTTAAAACAAGTAATGGCTGAGAGAGATGGAAAAGGCAAATGGAAAGGCTTATAACATGGTTTATGTGATGCTGGACACTAAACAAGGAGAAAAGGACTTGGCTAGGCAAAGAAATCAAGGTTGAAAGGATGTGCAGCAGGTTAGGGGTATTAAGGACAGAAAAGGAAACAAGTAAGACTTCCGGCTAATGGCGGCTTGGAGTGAGTAGTGTTTTGGTGAGCTCCTGCACGGTCGACCTTTTTTTTTAATAATTACTGGGCACTTTTTTTCCTGACTCGACCCCAAGCGATATCTAACTCGTTTTAAAATAGTACACTTTTTCATTTTGGTCACTAAAATGCCACCAAAGCCGACTAAAGGAGGAAGCCCGATTCGGCCTCACCTGCGGCCTGCTTCTCCTGATGAGCCCTTGACCCATCCCGAGTCGGGGACTGCGGCCCAGGCCGCCACCAGTAGCGATGTCGGCGCTCTCAAGGCGGAGTTGCTTTCGGCTCTCCGTGAGGACTTTGCTGCTACACTTAAAACGGAGTTTCAAGCTATCCTTGGTGAAAGTCTTTCCTCCATTAAGTCCGAGCTTCTCTCCTTCAAAAAGGAATTGTCCTCTGGCCTGTCCGCGATGCAGGAGAGTTTCACTGGGCTAAAGGTAACGGTCGCCGAGATGGAGCGATCCCTGTCTACCTGTACCAATGACATCGTCAGCCTCCAGAGAAAAGTGGAGCATCTATCTAAAGCGGTAGCCAAGTTGGAGGATAAATGTGACGACTTGGAGTCCCGGTCCCGGCGTCAAAACATCCGCATCGTTGGGGTTCCAGAGGACGACCCATTGTCGGCATCCACGGCCGCTATTTCACGGTTGTTGAAGGAGGCCTTTGACCTCGCCGAGGAGCCGCTGCTAGACCGTGCTCACCGTACTCTGGCCCCCAAGCCTAAAACAGGTGAGCGGCCCCGTCCCATTGTAGCGAGGCTACACTACTACACTGACTGTGTTAAAATCCTGTCGAGGGCAAGGGAGCTTCAGCGGATTAAGGTGAACAACATGACCATCTCCGTTTTCCCCGACTACACCGCCAAGACAGCCCGAGCTCGTGCGGCCTTCGCGGACTGTCGCCGTCAGCTCCGAGGAATCGAAGGGGTCCGGTTCGGCCTGCTCCACCCAGCCCGGCTGCGGATTACCCATGATGGGGTCACACGGGACTTTACCTCTCCAGAGGAGGCCAATACTTACATTAAGACGATAACCAAGTGAGGAAAAAAAATGTATATATACTATAATATATTTAAGGAAGCAATTGACGTCTCCGGTTTATATTTCACCGTTTGAGGAGTGTGTTTTTCTTCGTCTGGGGTAAGGTATTCTTTTAGGTTCAAAAATGTATGAGTCAGTCTTAAAATGTTTGTCCCTTACAGGGTTAATTTAAAAACAATATTTTCACTTAGGCATTCTTAGATTAGTGCCTGTCCTATGTTTCCATTTTATATTGTGTGTCTAGGCCTGCGGGATTCACCCGACACTTAAAGGTGTTTTTGTTTTTGTTTTTTCTTGTTCCTATTGCTATTTAGCTGAAAGTACAACTTTGTCAATGACTCCCATAGGAGTCTGCACCGCTCCTTCGTTTGGGGAAGGACAGTGCAAGCAAGGGAGGGGGTGGGGTGGGTGGTCTTTGTTTTGTTTTTGTTGTTGTTTTTCGTTCTGTTTTTGTTTTGTTTTTTCCGTCTTGTTTTCCTTTGGGAGGGGGGTGCCTACTTACTTCTGCTATAAATGACTGATCACATGTCCTGTGGTATACAAGCCTCATCAAGTTCTTCCTCAGTTAGATTTTTAAGTTGGAACGTCAAAGGCCTTAACAACCCAGTGAAGCGTTCTAAAATATTTTCACACTTGAAGCGTCTAAATCCAGATATAGTATTTTTACAAGAAACACATCTGCAAGATACACATCATTGCAAGCTCAGGTACTCATGGGTTGGGGAGACCTTTCATTCAACCTTTAACTCTAAAGCCAGGGGAGTAGCTATTTTAATTAGTAAGAAGGTTGATTTTACGGTTTCCAAAACAATTGAGGATAAAAATGGTAGATTTCTTATAATTGCTGGTAAACTATTTCATACTCCTGTTTTGTTGGTCAATATTTATGCTCCAAATTTTGACAACCCTGATTTTACAAACAATGTATTTAGCACTCTTCCTTTTCTTGACACCCATTGCTTAATTCTCGCTGGGGACTTGAACTGTGTAATTAACCCGACACTAGACCGCTCCTCACCTCGTGTCTTTACTCAGTCCTCTATGTCCAAATCAATCTCTGACTTCATGTCTCAGAATGGGTTTGTAGATCCTTGGAGGACACGTAATCCACAAACAAAAAAGTTTTCCTTTTTCTCTCAGGTACACCAATCTTATTCCCGTATAGATTATTTTTTTGTTGATGGTTCTCTGATGCCTAAAGTCACATCTTCTGAATACCACCCAATTGTTATATCAGACCATGCTCCACTAAGCCTTGATATAAACTTCACTGGTAGACCTCGCTCCTGCCCTTCTTGGAGGTTCAACACTCTCCTACTATCTGCTGATTCATTCAACCAGTTCATTCTATCAGCAATCGATGACTTTCTTGCCTTTAATAAAAGCGATTCAGTCTCCTCCTCATTATTATGGGAAACACTGAAAGCATATCTGCGTGGCCAGATTATTTCTTATTCAGCTAATCTTAATAAAAATTCCAGGGCCAAGGTAGCAGAAATTTCAGCAAAAATTCAGGACGTTGACAACCAAAATGCCATTAATCCATCACAGATGTTATTGAAGCAACGACAGGATTTACAGACTGAACTTGATCTCCTCACAACAGCTGACGCGGAACGTCTTTTGATTCGATCCCGTGCTACCTACTACGAGCATGGTGAAAAGCCAAGTAGACTTCTGGCACACCAACTGAAACGTAGAGCCAGCTCTCGCACAATTTCACAAGTTAAAGACCAGTCTGGCAATCTGGTTTCTGACCCTGTCTCTATCAGTGGATTTTTAAGAGATTCTACTGCAATCTCTACAGCTCTGAATCACAGTCAGTTTCAGATGAGATGCTTGCCTTCCTCCAGAATTCTGACCTTTCCACAGTAAATAAATCAGTTTCTGATGAGCTCGATGCTCCCATTAAAATAGAGGAAATTTTTGGCTCAATCAAATGTATGCAGAGCGGTAAGGCCCCAGGCTCAGACGGATTTCCGGCTGAGTTTTTCAAAAATTTAAAGACAAGCTGGCCCCTCTCCTTCTTGATGTATATAATGAATCACTGCGAAATGGCCGGCTGCCCCCCACTTTAACGCAGGCATCTATTTCAGGTTTACTGAAGAAAGGCAAAGGCCCTATGGCCTGTGAGTCCTACAGGCCCCTGTCTCTCCTAAATGTAGATTTTAAGATTTTGGCAAAACTACTTGCAATTCGGCTCGAGGCCGTTCTTCCACAGATTATCTCACAGGAACAGAATGGATTTATCAAAGGCCGTCAGTTGTTCTTTAACACACGTACGGTGCTAAGTACAATTTTTTCTGCTCACTGTCCCTCGTCTCCTGAGGTGATCATTTCTCTAGATGCAGAGAAGGCCTTTGATCGGGTTGAATGGGATTATCTTTTTGCTGTACTGACTAGGTTTGGGTTTGGAGAGAGGTTTGTGTCTTGGATCAAACTTCTTTATACATCCCCTCAGGCTTGTGTCATCACCAACTCAGTTCGATCTGATTATTTTCCACTATGCCGTGGCACTCGCCAGGGGTGTCCTCTTTCTCCCCTTCTCTTTGCGTTAGCCATAGAACCTCTTTCTGTTGCTCTGAAATCCCTCTCTTCCTTTCATGGAATTATCCGTGCAGGTGTTGAACTTAAGGTATCCCTGTACGCAGATGACCTTCTTTTGTATGTTGCTGACCCCATATGTAGTCTTCCTTCAATTTTATCTGTCTTGGAAAAATTCAGCTCTTTTTCTGGCTATAAAATTAATTTGCTCAAGAGCGAATGTTACCCTGTGAACTCTTTAGCGTTAACACTCGAGCAGTCTGCCATTCCTTTTAAGCTCAGCCCCTCGGGATTTAGGTACTTGGGAATTAATATTACACGAACTTTGCCTTTACTGTTTTCTGAGAATTTTGCCCCCCTGGTCTCACAATTTGCATTAGATTTCCAGAGGTGGAATTCCCTCCCACTGTCACTAATTGGCAGGATTAATATTATCAAAATCAATGTGATACCCAGATTTCTCTTTCTATGTCAGTGTATCCCCCTATTTTTGCCCAAACAGTTTTTTAAGTCCTTGGACCAGATGGTCTCTTCTTTTTTGTGGAATGGAAGGGCCCCTAGACTTAGGCTCTCTTTATTACAACAGTTTACCTCTAATGGGGGTCTTTCCCTACCAAATTTTTTAATGTACTATTGGTCTTCGCATATTCATAAGCTGACCTACTGGCTAAATTCGCCTAACCTGATTTGGTGTAAACTTGAAATTCAATCAATTTCTCCATATTTTTCACCCGCCTCCCTTATCTATTCATCACTGCCTGTTAAAACATCTTCTGTTGCTTCAAATCCCGTAGTGCTCTCTACACTTAAGATATGGTTTCAGTTCAGGTCGCATTTTAAATTCATATCCCCCTCTACCAGATTACCATTGTTAAGGAATCATCTATTTTCCCCTGCCACTACCAACGCCGCCTATTTGACGTGGCACGAAAGAGGCATAAAGACCATGAGTGCCCTTTACAAAGATGATGTCTTTCTTAGTTTCTCAGAGCTATCCTCAAAATTTAACCTACCTCCTACTCACTTGTTTCTCTATTTACAAATTAGACATTGTGTCTCATCACTGTTTCCAAATTTCCCAATTCTCCCTGCTGATCCTCCATGGGTTGACCTTCTGCTTGTTAGGCCTAATCAAAAATCACCTCTATCAAATATATATTGTATGCTTATGGCGACCGAATCTGACTTATCAGGTAAAATCAGAACCGCCTGGGAGCGTGAATTAGGTGTTGAACTGTTTGAATCATGGTGGAATAAGGTGAATCTCATCATGCGTTCAAGTACACCATGTGCTAGGCTACAGCTTATACAGTTTAAAGTAATAAACAGAGTCCATTTCTCAAAATCCCGTTTATCTAAAATTTTTCCTTCAATTATAGACCAATGTGACAGATGTCACACCTCCCCTTGCAATCTAAGCCATATGTTTTTTTTCTGTCCGAGTTTGAACAAATTTTGGAGTGACTTCTTTTCTGTACTTTCGGGGGTTTTTGGAATTCAGATCCGAGAAGACCCTCTAATAGCCATTTTTGGAGTTCCAAAGACCCCTCTTAATATAACTCCCCAGCAAAATGAGATCTTGGCCTTTTGCTCTCTTCTTGCTAGACGGTGTATTTTACTTCTTTGGAAATCTCCCACGCCTCCATCTGCATTGCAATGGCTTAATACTGTCCGGACATTCTTGAGGGTGGAGAAGATCTCACTCACAGTGAAAGGTAGTTCTGCAAAATTTATCCACAAGTGGACACCCTTTGTGGAATATCTCAAATCTGTTCCTTAGTACAATGCAATTTACCCATCCTGCGACTATATTGAAAAGAATTTGGAATTTACTCCTTTTTTTTTTCCTTCTTTTTTTTTTTTAAGGTAGGCATAGGATTTAAGCACCCCCCCTCCCCTTTTATTCTTTTCTTTTTCCTTTTTATTTATTTATCTATTTTTTTTTTTTTTAATGTTGTTTCTTCAATTTTCTGTTCTTCTGTTGGTATGATGTTTGGGGGTTTTTTTTGTATTTTAATTGCTCTTTTGTTTAACAAGTTAAAGTTAAAATGATTGGGAAAGAAACGTTTGAGAAAATATGTCATGTAAGATGCATATAATACAATGTATATAAGTTTCTATAATCTCTCAATAAACAAATTAAAAAAAAAAGAAAAAAGAAAAGGAAACAAGTGAAGAGAGTGTGCTCAGAAGATAGAAGAAGTACTTTGAGGAGCTAATGAATAAAGTAAATGAGAGAGGAGGATGCGTGGAGGACAGGAAATGCAGAGCATGGAAAATGTCGGGGCAGCTGTGAAGAAGATGAAGAGTGGAAAGGCGGCTGGTCCAGACGACATACCTGTGTAGGTATGGAGATGTCTAGGAGGGCAGTGGACTTTTTCATCAAACTGTTTAACACAATCCTGGATATTGAGAGGTTGCCTGAGGAATGGAGAAGAAGTGTGCTGGTACTGATTTTCAAGAAAAACTTTAATGTGCAGAACTGTACTGACTACAGGGGAATAAAGTTGAAGAGCTATACCATGACACTATGGGAAAAAGATGCTGAAGCTAGGTTGAAAAGACAGATTATGATCGGTGAACCGCAGTATGGTTTCATGATGGTGCAGGACATGTATGAACGCAGCGAGATAGTGGTGAGGTATGCAGTAAGAGTGACAGATGTTTGCAAATTTGATGGACAGGCAGGAATCTCTGTGGACAATGGTGTTTTGAGATGAGAGGGAACAGGTGGAGCAGGTGAAAGAGAGTCTGGAAAGGTGGAGGTATGTGCTGGAGAGAAGAGGAATGAAAATCAGTAGAGATAAAACAGAATACACATGTGTGAATGAGAGGGAGACAGGCGAAAAGTGAAAATGCAAGGAGTACAGATAGTGAGCAGTAGACTGGTTTAAATATCTGAGGTAAATCCATCAAAGCATCAGACAGAGCACCAAACAGATGAAGAACACAGTGCAGGCAGGGTGGCATGGGTGGGCACCGGTGCCAGGGGTGTGACAGAAAAGTAGCAGCAAAACTGAAAGGTAACGTTTGCAAGATGGTTGTGAAATGTGCTATGGTGTATGTTTTGGAAACAGTGGCACTTTTTTTAAGTGCCATTGTTGTCTTGACTGTCTGTTTGTGACTGTTGTCACTCTTGTCTTTATTTTTTAAAGAGAGAGAGAGTTGGAACAAGCATATATACACACATACACCCACAACACACACACCCACACACTTATTCAGCAGGATAGCGTAGTTGTAAAATTACACTCTATCCAAGCTTAGCTTGGATATGAGTAAAGGAGAGATAACTGAAGTCCATGACATCGCCCAACAAAGTGTATGTCAGGTGTTGAGGAACCAGAATACACTGATGAGAAGTGGACTACTGGAACAAGAAGGCAATGGCCAAGAGATGAGAACAGGGCGCTGCTGGAATGCCACTATTCAAGTAACCCCATTGGAAGGGGTTACATGAAGAGGATGTGGGATGTCTAGATCTTCGATAGCCAAAATCTACACTAAAGGCAAAACAACTAGTAGCTCAGTGTTCCAACATTCAGAAGCAGGAATTACTATCACAACTGGAGATCAATAAGGTACAACACAAATGCTACGGCAAGGGGGAGCCAGGATGTCAGGGTAAGGGGAAGATATCATCACTCCCACCGACACAGAAGGAGCGTTGAGTGAAGTAACAATTAAGTGAAGTACCCTCTGAAGGTCTACTAGAAGATGTGAAAGTAGCATTATGGATAATCCCTACTGCAGCCATTACAGAAAAAAAGCCCCACCTGATCTAAACTATGGCAGCAGTGATCACAGAGATGCTTGGGTACAAAATGAATAGTCCCAAGGAGTAGTGCCCTCCATAGAAAGGAGAGTAGAGGCTAAGAGAAAAGTAGCAGGGAGCAAAGTTAGCCAACTATTGGAGCTACAGAAAGGTGCAATAAAGAAAGGGGTGCCTAAGGCTACGTTCACACTGCAGGCGAAAGCGCATCACATCCTACTTTTTTGACCGTATGCGACCCATATCCGATCATGGTATGACAGTTTGAACAGCACAAATCCGACCCAGGTCACTTTCGTATGTGGTACTGAATCTGATACATATCTGATGTTTGAGAAAGCGACTGCTGTTTGAATGGTCATGTTGCATTAAATCCGTCTTTTACGTCACTGACACTTCAGCGCTGGAGAAGACAAACGACTCCGTGTCCATATATATATCCATATATACCTCTGTACGGAAGTAGCAGCCACTGCGCCAAACAAGGCCATTGTTAAAGCACAGGCTCTCTGTTTTCTCAGTGTCCTTCTTTCTCTAATTAATTTGTCAAAATTCTGTCGGTTACGACTGTGCAGAAATTGATAGACTGCTGCAACAACACCTACTAGCTCTCTAGCCGCCATTTTCACTTCCGTAAAAAGAGTTGTTTGTGACGTCTTCTTATGCACATGCGGGCCGCTTTGTGGGCCGTGAACCGTTCACACTAGAGCGCGTCACATTTTATTTGTAGTGTGAACAACCAGACAAAAAAATAGGATTTGATCAAAAAATCAGAATTGAGCATTAAGACCTGCAGTGTGAATGTAGCCTAAGAAGTATAGCAAGTTGTCCACATGTGAGGCCTTGGAAGCTGCTAAGCAAAGACTCACAACCTTGGCTAGCTGCTTGAAGAGTTATACATGAGATATAAGGCAGGAGAATAAACGAGCTGCACTCTACTGAATCATTCAAGCTGTACTCTCAGTGGCAGGGGAACAACATGAGAACAGCAACCCCATCAAGGCTGGAGATGGAACAATACTGGAAGAGCATCTGGGAGAAGAACACAACACATAACAGCAATGCTCAGTGGCTAATGGCGCTAACAGCAGACCACAGCAGCCTCTCTGAACAGGGGCCAGTAACTATCACAGTGGAAGGCATCCAAGAAAGGTTCTCCAGTATGAAGAGTTGGACAGCACCAGGCCCTGACAAGATTCGTGCCTACTGGCTAAAGAAGCTGACTGCACTTCATGAGCATCTGGCAACACAAAAGAACCAGCTGCCAATTAACGAGAGACACCTGGAATGGCTGAAAGCCGGACAGTCTTGATCCCCAGAAGGGACTGGTTCCATCCAAGTACTGGCCAATAACCTTCCTCAGCACCACGTGGAGGCTCCTGTCAGGCAATATAGTGGCTAAGATGAACAGGCACATGGCTCAATACTTGAGCAGGGCACAGAAATGAATTGGCAGGAATACCAGAGGGGCAAAACACCAGGTACTGGTAGACAAAACAGTTGCTTGAGATTGCTTTACTGAAGGCCGGACAGTCCTGATCCCCAAGGACCGACAGAAGGGACAGGTCCAAACCAACTACATTAACTTGCCTCAGTACCACATGGAAGCTCTTGTCAGGAGCAGCTAAAATGAACAGGCACATGGGTCAATATATGAGCAGGGCACAGAAAAGGATTGTCAAGAATACCAGAGGTGCAAAACACCAGTTACTAGCAGACTGAGCAGTCAGCCAAGGCTACGAGAACAGGCTCACGAACCTGTGCACTGCCTGGATTGATTATAAGAAAGCCTATGACTCAATGCCTGACACATGGATCCTGGAATGCCTAGAACTATACAAGATCAACAGGACCCAAAGAGAATTGATCAGGAATTTGATGAGGATGCTGTGAACAACACTGGTGGCACAAGTCAACCTTAAAGTGTGGGATCTACTTAGGAGATACCATGTCTCCACTACTCTTCTGCACAGGCGTGTGTGTGTGTGATCACTGACAACACTGGCTACGGGTACCGACCAGGGAATGGAATCGTCAACCACCTCTTCTACATAAATGACATCAACCTGTACGCCAGGAGTGAACAAGACATTGATTCACTCATCCACACCACTAGGATATACAGCAACAACATTTATCTGACAGAACTGAAGAACAAGCTTCTTCAGTTCAGAACTGAAGAAGCTTCTTGGATGAGAGGTAAAACGTCTTCAAGCAACTTAAAGAAGTCCAGACGCTTTTCCTTCCAAGCTCCTTAGACTACGATGACCTTGATGACTGAGAACCTTCACAGACAAGCACAGGATTTTAAGTGCGCCTTGTAGTCCGAAAAATACGGTAATGTAACTATATCTGTAGAGATAGTGTATATACATCTACATATGAAACTTTATCTTTTTGTAGTTTCATCTAGAGAAAGAAACTGGTTTATTACTGAGGTAATTTGTAAGTTTTGTTATTCTTAAATTTTTACAGCAGTATTTTGAGGTGTTTTGAACAGCTACAATTCAAAGCTTTGCAAAAATCTTGCTAGCATACAGGGTCAAGTTGTGAAATAACTAGCATCTGAAATAACTATAATTGTTACAATTTTGTATTTACTGTTTAGATGACTGTTAGGGTGCCTGTGTTGTTGACCCAGTGTTTTGTGTTTATGGATTTTGTGTCTTGTTTAATCATTATTGTTATGTTCTCTGTGTGACCTATATTTCCTAGTTGTCTCCAGGTTTAGCTGGCTGCTTCCCCAGTCATGTTTCTGTGTTGCTCTCTCCCCCTCTCTTGTCTCTTGCTCTCTCGTCCTTTCTCATCCCATCACTCTATTCCCTGTATCTAGTCAGTCTGCACCTCAGTGATTCTGTTTCCTGTTTTATTCTCTTGTCCTGTGTGCTTTGTGTTCAGCTCTGCTTCTTCTGCCTCATCTAGTGTGCTCCAGCTGTGTTCCCATCCCATATTATGTTTGTCTCTCGCCTGTTCAGCCTCATTAAAGGGCAAGCCTTGATTTTGACCTCCTGCTGCTTCCCTGACTGCATTCTTGGGTTCTCCTAACCCAACCTGACAACAACATTAAATTCCAAAAGCATCCCACACTAAAGTCTAGTTTTTATGACTCCATCCTCTGAAAGACAATGGGTTAAATGGAATCCATGGAAGAGTGGTAAAGTGAAAAACACTATTAATGGAGCTCATCTAAAATTTGAAAGAAAATACCTTAATAACTTTTAAAGCATTAGAGGGAATATTCTTTGATCTGATGAGATAAAACACTGGGTAATCAATGGATCCATTTTGCATTGGCACTATTTGCAACGAGAGGCTCTGCAGTATTGACTGGATTGAAACATTGTTAAAGTGGAGCACTGGACAATGATGCCCTGAATTTTCACATAGACAAACTGCTACAGTCTTGGCTGTCATATAATTTCTTGTACTTGCTTTATGCTTAACTTTAAAAAAGAATCTTTGCCAAGGAGATTGTCTTTTTGGTTGCATTTGAATATATGTGTGCATGTCATTCTGGCTTTAAACAAAAAAGCCGAAAAGGTTTTAGCATTATATCTTAGCCCAAGCCTTTCACTTAGAAGTTATGATTCTTACAATTATGGTTTGTTTTTTCATTGTATAGAACATACTGGATAAACATTTAATGTATCTTGTCATATTCAACCTCTGACCTCTACTTCAAGGTCAGTAGATTTGATATTAAAGATTAACTTTCAAAAAAATCTCTTTGTCTTTAAAAATATACTTAAAATCCCTTTATTTGTATAGGCAATATTTAGGAAATGACACTGGTAAATGGTGATTGTAAAATCACATTATAGTTTTTATCTAAATCACATTTAACCTCTGATCTTCCTTTCATTCACATTGACCCCCAAATTTGTTATATCTTTAAAGAAACTACTGTTATATCAAAGAATGAGCTGCATAGATAGTTAGTATATAATATAACATTGTATAAAATGCTCAAGTTATTTATGTCCTGTTATTTAAATCAATACCCTATTATTCATTGTTTACTTCAACATAACGTTTGCGTAATCAAAGTAAACATCTGTCATGCTACCCTCTTGGAGTGCTTCATATAAAACTATTTAATAAATTAGTTACTTTACCTAAGACTTTGGTTATGTTCATTGTTTTTCAAGGTGGGCCATGGTATTTTCACTTCTTAGAATCTTGTTACCTTATAGTAAGTTAACAATAGTCTGTACTGACTACTGTACCAACTCCTTTTCCTTTTCTCTTAAATAGATTCCAAATTTTAAAACTAGTGTTGAATTTTCCATGTTTTATTTATAGGCAAATACAGAAAAAAAATCTTTCAATGATGAAAACTAAAAAACCGTACCCGTACTTTTGGTTTTGGGTCATTGATAACAATGTTAAATTTTGAAAAATTATTGGAGTCCAGCTCTGAATATCTGCACACATGTAACTGATTTAGTCATGTATTAGGCTTAAATTGGGCTTCAAACTTTCCTTTTTGCTAAAGCATATAGTTAGGGCTGGATCGGGTGACCCTGAATCCTCCCTTAGTTATGCTGCAATAGGTGTAGACTGCTGGGGGATTCCTATGATGCACTGAGTATTTCTTCTTCAGTCACCTTTTTCACTCACTGTGTTAATAGACCTCTCTGGATTGAATCATACTTGTTATTAATCTCTGTCTCTCTTCCACAGCATGTCTTTATCCTGTCTTCCTTCTCTCACCCCAACCGGTCGCAGCAGATGGCCCCGCCCCTCCCTGAGCCTGGTTCTACTGGAGGTTTCTTCCTGTTAAAAGGGAGTTTTTCCTTCCCACTGTCGCCAAAGTGCTTACAATGGGTCATATGATTGTTGGGTTTTTCTCTGTATGTATTATTGTAGGGTCTACCTTATAATATAAAGTGTCTTGAAGTGACTGTTGTCATGATTTGGCGCTGTATAAATAAAATTGAAATTAATTGAATTATTTTTAGTTAAGTCACTGAGTAGCTGCAAGCCAAAAGAAATTCCCTGATAAATTAAAACTATTCATAGCATTATATTTCAAAATATCGCTTGAGCGTAAATGCCTACAATTCTGTTGTACATGTCTGCACCTAACTGTGAGTGTGATCTACAAGGACATGCTGTTTAGCCATTTAAAAAGGTTGTCTTTGTAAGAGGGTACCATGTTGACACTATAATCAATACTGTATCGGCAACCTGTGTTGCAGGCTTAGTTTTTATTCATACAGACATTGTGCTGCTGTCCTGCATGTAATGACTCTGCATACATGTCAGTATTGTACATTTGTGTTTAAATTGTCCTTGTCTGACTGTTTAAACGCTTATTGCACAATATTGGCTTTTTGTTAGATGAATAGCTTCAATTCGCATATCGATTTTTCAACACAGTCTGCAAAGATATAAAACTTACGCATCAGTTGTTCTGACAGGAGAGTGATTTGCTGACCATGTTTAAAATATAGCTCCACTATGTTTCTTTTTCCTTCTTCCTTCCTTCTTACTCTGAACCTTCTTCTTCTTCTTCTTCTTACATATGTTTGGATTTTAATAGAATATATACCAGAAATATTTCATAAACCTGAACATTCTTAGAACATTCTCTTGTAGTCCTCCCACTTCTGAAATATCATCTCATGTTTCTTTGCAAGATAAAATTAATTTGAATAATGAAGTCAGTGAGGAGATTTATTTTCAATTCACTGTTTTTAATATAACATCAAGTCACAACACGAGTCAGTTTAAGTCAAGAACATACAATAAAGAAAACCCACTGATTCTATTTGAGCATGCACACTGTGAAAGTTGAGATGGTCCTCCATCTGTCAGAAAAAATTTGCTGTTATGGCATTTGTCAGTCAATTCTCAATCTCCTTGTGAATTCACACTGCACATTTTTGCAGGTCTGTGACAGTTGCTATGGTGTCTGTGTTTGATTTGAAACAGGTTTTTTTTTAAGATTTCCCTACACAGTTTGCTTTTTTAATGTGTGTCAATGTGCATATTTTTAAGAACATGTTGATAAAAACCTGTACACTGTGAAATAATTTTTACAGTACTATACTATAATTATAGAGCACATAAACCAGGCGTGTCCAAAGTCCGGCCCGCGGGCCAATTGCGGCCCGCGGTCTAGTTTTAATTGGCCCGCAAGTAATTTTATAAATTGAATAGAAAATGGCCCGCACTTCAACTTTTGCTTGAGTGTATTGCACTTCTTAGTTTTAACACCAGGGGGAGCTGCTGTTGATCAAGGCAGTTGCTCCACCAAAAAGGACAATCACAGAAGAAATTTACCCCCAAGTTTTGATTTGCACTGAAACTGTGGCAGTTATGAAAGAGTATAATGTACGACGTCATTATGAAACCAAACATCAGGTCTATGCATCCTACACTGGTGCTGAGCGAGAGCAGAAATTAAAGCAAATGCTAGCTCTCCTGCAGGGTCAGCAACAGTATTTTTTTCGTGCTCAAATTGTCCAGGAAAAGGCTCCAATAGCAGCTATGAGGTCGGGATGGAGACCTCATAAAACACGGCCTCGTTAAAGTCACCGAAATAATGTGCCCGGAAAAAGTGCAGGACTTCAACAACGTCAGCATGTCCAGAAATACAGTTGTGCGACGCATTGAAGACTCGTCAGCCAACATTAAACTACAACTGTTTGATAAAGCTGTGCTCTTGATTTTTACTCCATCGCATGCGATGAGAGCACTGATGCCACAGACACCGCACAGCTGCTAATTTTTTGCGGGGAGTGGACGAGAGCACGAGCACTTTAGGTGAGTAAAAATATATTCCACAGTACCCGTGTGTTAATGTGCAGGTACACATGCTTCAAATATCAATAATGCGCATCAATTCTGTCACTACCCTGCTTTTGCGCACCACTTTCTTATATGCGTTTTTCTTGTTAACACACAGAGTGCACAGCGCACGCACACGCAAAGTCAGCTGATCTCATCTGATGCAGATCTGCTCCTTGGTCAAGTGACATTTGTCCGGATTTTTTGGCACGAGTGGCGTCGGATCAGCACCGCAGCTGGATGGCCCGATTTACATACCCAGCGCAGCTGATACTCACCAGAATAATTTACTAAAATTATATGCACTCCTGTTATTAAGTCCAGTTCAGTCTGTTAATGTTGATAATCGTTTCAAACGAACGTTAATAGATGTTTTGCTAAGCCTAATAACTTAAATAACAAGCTTGAAATGTCCCCGTCCCATTTTCCCCTTTGTTTTTTCTCTGTGCTGTAAATCTTCTGTCTAAGAAGAAATCTGCTGCTGTTCTGAGAATGAGCTACCAAAGCTTTTTCTGAATAAATCAATAAAGATCCATTTATGGAAAGCTGTGATGAAGGCAGTTTTGTCTTTAATTATATTCAACAATATAACACATTTGACCATTTTTAAGTGATTTTTAAAACAGCAAAGGTTATATACCTAATTTCTAGTAAGTGGCCCAGCCCCTCCTATATTTTTATGTATGTGGCCCTCAGCGAAAAAAGTTTGGACACCCCTGACATAAACAAATGATTGACATGGTCCTGGGGCTGTGACCCAGCATTTATGTGTTTGGACTTTGACTCTGGTTTATTTAATATTCTAAGGTTAGGATTTTGTTCTAGGTTTTAGTTATTTTTAGAGTTGTAATATTTGTAATCTCAGATCTTAGTTTTGTTATCTAGTCTTTAGGTTTCTATTATCATGCCTCCTCGTCTGTGAAGGTTCTCAGTCATCCAGGTCATCGTAGTCAAAGGAATTTGCAAAGAAAAGCGTCTGGACTTCTTTGAGTTGCTTGAAGACGTTTCACCTCTCATCCGAGAAGCTTCTTCAGTTCTGGCCGAGAGTCCCAGATTTAAACCCAGTGGGAGTATCCCCCCAAAGAGGGACAAAGGACCCCCTGGTGATCCTCTAATCACATGAGCCAAGGTGTGAAAGCGGGTGTGGTACCTAATCAGCCAGGGTTTCGGGTGAGCTCATTGTGAAACCTGGCCCCACCTTGTCATGTGAATTCCTGAGGTCAGATGGCCCAGGATGTGAGTGGGCGTTAAGGCGTCTGGGGAGGGAACTCAAAACTGGATTATAGATGGCAGACAGTTGGTGTCGTAAACCACCACCTCTGTTCAAAGATGGTCGCTCACAGTGGACATAGATGGCCTCTTTCACTCCTCTTTCACTCTTTCGAGGATGCCAATGTTCACATTTTGGACAGAGAGGACAGATGGTTTGAAAGAGGAGTGAAAGAGGCCATCTATGTCCACTGTGAGTGACCATCCCGATATTAAGACATCTATCGTCCGATAACGATATAAATCACAAAAATGTAACATTTTCTGTAAATTCTGTGAATGTCGGGCAGCTCGACTTGCCTGAAGTGTTTCCAGCTGGGCGTCGCGTACCTGGAGTCGAGTGTTTTAACTGATGCATGAAACGATACATTTTTAGACATAGGTTGTAACGGCCGCCGTTTTCTTTGTGAGTATTTATTACACAGCGTGCTGCGGGGAAAAGCCTGTTCTAACGTTTGAGTCTAAGGTTTATTTTTTAGCACCTGACGGCTCTTTTTTTGCTTCTCATCCGTAAATACTCTGCATCTTTCACGTGATTCAGTTTATTTTGAAAAGTCTCAACAGGATCTTGAGCTTTATTGTGAAAGGTTTATGTGAAAAATAAACAAGCGGACATGAGGTGGTTTTACCGTCGTTGTTGCTAACCACAACGCATAAAAACAAGCGCTTGTCCGTCTGTAGTGTGGTTATATTAAATATAAGAGAAAGAGAGAACTTTAGGAAATTAACATAGCCACTACAGTGACCATCAAAATAATGAAAAAATATTGCCGTAAACAGTTTATTTTGCGACACCACGAAACAAACGATAGCGTAAAATGAAACGATAGACGTTTTTATATCGTCATCCGATATATATCGTTATATCGAACAGCCCTAACTAAGTATGTACTTTTCCATTAACGTAATTTATTGTAGTAGTTCGTATGCTGAGCAAAAGTATTTAACATCAGGCTTATCCAGTAAGCTACCTCATAACTTTTTCTTACCTGGACCTCCACTCCATAGCCCGTATAGACAGTGACGATATAGTTGCAGTCAGTTGTAGAGTAAAAAGCAGAATTGGTGTGTGGTGGAGCCTCGATGTAGCCTTCTGGACCAGTCAGGTTCAGCTGGCAGGGAACTGCAGGAACAACCACAGCAGAATAACAATAACACTGATAGAAACAGTGTGGAAGCAGGAACACGAACCTACATTCAAAATAGATTCAAAACTCCATTCCAAACAAAAGTTGCTCTCAATGCAGATGGTCCCCTCATTATGTTTTTGTTATAGTAATAATGACCAATAACCCTGTTATCTTATCTTCCCTTACAGATTATAATAATAGGGTTTGAGTCTGTTAAGACACTTTATGTAATGTCAATACTTTCTACAAACAGAAGATCCCAAAATGATACTATGTTTTAATTCTGGGTAAAATTTTGAACGATGTTTAAAATGGAACAGACCTTTCCAACTGCAGTTAAGGAAAATATTGATTATGTTCAATGTATCTTGAGACCACAGTATCAACTATTGATAGTTTAACGATTCTATTGTTATAACAGTCAGTCTGACACAGATATCAACTTACTTTAATGTTTGATCTGTATCTGGATGTATTATTTGTATAAGGCTTATCTGCCATTACCCACAATGCAGGTGAATGATAATTAAAAAGTGCTTGGACTGAGTGTATGTGAATTGGTTTGTAGTAAACAGTGCTTCGAGTGCTTAGTTAGAGTATCCATCTATCTGTCTTCTGCCACTTATCCCAGTAAAGATAGCAGGGGACAGCAGTCTAAGCAGAGATGCCTGAACCCTCCTCACCACATCCAGCTCCACCAGCTATTATGGGGGCACTCTAAGGTGTTCCCAAGCCAGTTAACAAACCTAATCTCTCCAGTGTGTCCAGTGTGCAAATCCCTGGGAGGATTTGCATGTCCTGGGAGAAACTAGAAGGTCATAATTGTCCCTCTAGTTAAGTTGTTCCTGCTGAGATGCCAGACTATGTGCAATTTTGATGATGGAGACCTGACTCCAATAAAGAACAAGGAATACGTCTCAGGCCTGGTGGACAGGCCTTAATTTCATGAGACACTGCCCAGCACCTGCAGGAAGAGCTATAGAGGTCCATTGTATTGTGGACAGGGTCCCACATAGCAGACAGGACTGGGCTGGATCTGGTGTCAAACCCGGCACTGCTGGCTGACTTCTGGCATGGTAAGTGGTATGTCATCCAGATGTGGGCCAGGCCTGGCGTAGATGGCACTGTTTACGTGATGGCATGCCACATCTGGCCCGATTGTGGTTTGGTTTATGTGGCCCAGGCTCATTGAAAACAGGTCTGGCCCGGATCCGGCATCAAGCTGGCACTTCTGACTGACTGGTGTCATGGCAGGGTGTATGCCGCAATACTATACTGCTATGGTAGCCAATGTTTCAAATGCAGGTTTGACCGTCTGCATGTCAAAAGTCTGAATGTGTGTAAATGTAGTCAGGAAGCACTCAGTTTAGAGGAAAGTGTGTGAATATGGCATGTTGTATGGAGGACTTTAAGTAATCGAGGAGATTACTGTCTGAACAGAGTTTTGTCATGTTACTTTTGCACTATTATGTTCCAGCACATGTTGTTATTACATGGCTTGATTAAGGTACACATTAGGCTGACATCTGGGGCCAGAGCTGAAACTGTTCTGGACCAGCACAGGGCCAGCAGTGTGTCTGCAACTGGCCCGTGGCTGCACACAACTTACACATGGCCCACATATCACAAAGAATGACGGCCCTTTGGTGTCCCACATCAAGTTTGCCAGAGGTAATCCACACATGGGCCAGCACGGGACCACCAATGTGTCTGCAACTGGCCTTGTGCTGGCCCATGTGTGGATTACCTCTGGAAAACCAGATCTGGGCCTGCAAAGGGCTGTCATTCTTTGCAGTATGTGGGCCATGTGTAAACACATTGTGTGGGCTATGTGGGGTTGACCCTTGGGAGTCCAATCCCCAGCTGCTTAACTCTAGAACACTATCGCTGGGTGATTTTCACCCGAGCAAATACATTTACATGATTTCTCTTTCCTACAGCTGTGAGCGTGTCGAGGAGACTGTGCCTTCACCAGGGAAGTCTAGTAAATAATTACAGTGGGGTAAATAATTATTTTAAGACCTGTTGATCAGTCAATCAATCAATCACTCCAACCAATACAGACGCTACTGATCTGAACTCATTATGTGCATAAAGCAAATAACACTGATATTGTTAAAACAATTTCAATTTTTCTGATGACAGAAAAGGATTCCCAATTCCTAATTTGCCCAGTTTGCCATGATCAGTTTTAATTGAGCTTAACTGAGAAGATAGCAGTGCTTCTATATCAGGTTCCCATTTAGCTTGTTCATTCCATGATAGAGCTTTAACTGCAGTTATGGATTGCATGGCAAACTGTGTTCATATATGATCATTTCTTAGTGTTCCTGAGTCCATGTAGTGATTTCCATGATAGAATCATGCCTGTTTTTCATGCAACACCGCCTGAGGGCATAAAGATCAGGGTGATCCAATACAGATTTTTGGCCTTGTCCCTTGTATCAGAATTTTCTCCAGATTTTCTGAAACTTTTGATAAGGTTATGTACTGTAGATGATCCACAATTTGTATTTGTAGTTTTTTTGCAGATTGGTAAATCTCTGCCCAGTTTACTTCTGAAAAGCTCTACCTCTCTAAGATTTTGTTTTTATATTCAATCGTGCTTTTGTCCCGGATTAAGGAATGCTGGACCTTTTCTTTATCCTCTCAAAGATGTTCTAGTGTGCATGGAAGTTTGCCCAACCAATCTAAATGTATTTTTTGGACCTGGAGAAGGCTACACGAATATGGGTGTCTGGCCCTTTGTTACAAGCTATTTAGCCCATGTACATTCATTGCAAGAGTTTGGTCTGCATTGCTGGCAATAAGTTGGACTCATTCCTGTTGGACTGTTTATGGACAGAATTTGTAGCTGTAGCAAAGTGGCAGAAGGCTTACGCTTTGGTGGCTTCAGAAAAGCAAATTAGTACATGGATAAAAGAAGAGATTTAAATGGTTTAGACTGCAATGTTATAATCAATGTGTGATTGTTATCATCATGCTTCTGTATGGGTTCTCTGCCCTGGTCTGTTGTTTTCTGTCAGATAGATCGAGGGAAGAGTTAAAGCAAAATCAGAGGACTTTTATCTTGTTGGTCAGATTATATTTATTTAAGTATTTCATAAGACTGTGGTCCACCTGTTCAGGTGTCGATCTGTAGGCCCACAAGAAAGCCCTATACAGGATGTTGATTTTGGCTCTCTGATTCAAAGGTCCTAATCTCTGATCATATAAGTCTTACCCAGTGGATAATGCAGAGTTCGCTGGGGCCAATGTGGGTGAGGGGACTCGCCCAGTAGTAACTACCACTAAATCATTCAGGTGTTTTCCCTGCTAACACTATAATAAAAAAAACCTGAGTGGCCTTGCAGGTCAAATCCTATCAATCCCACTTGTTAATGGTAGCTCACATATTGATCATGGCCAGGACTGGACTGGGACAAAAAATCAGCCCGGGCATTTTGACTAGAGACCGGCCCACCAGGTATTATAGGAAAAGCCATAAAGCCTTTGAATGAAAACAAATGCTGTTGTGACAGTGATGTACACCGTCTTGTTGGTATATATGTATCAATCTAATAAACTTAAACCTACACCATCCTCCCTATTCTGATATTTTAAACAGTACTTACCGGAAATATCAGACAATAATTACATGTAGCCATCTAGGAGGGTTGCCAACTCCCAGCAAAAAAATAGGGAACCACCCCCCACCCTCCGCGTCATGATGCTTAATCAACGTAATCGACTTTAATTTATTGCCAGGGTAAAACAAATGCACAGAAACCAATTATTTTTCTACAGTAATTAAATAGATTCAACATCTTTCTGCAACAGAATTGCTGACTGTACACATGGTACCTTCCCAAAGGAAAAAGTACTATAGCTTATTAGGGCATATATTAGACTTAATATTTACTATATACAATAATGAATTTTTATATATTTTACATCAGATGACCACTTTGGTTGTAAGATTCGGTTGCATTTATTAAAACCTAGACATTTTACATGAGAGTAAGAAAGAAAAGTATTTCTTTGTGTCCCCCTTTCCCTGTTAATGCTCTACCTGGCCCCCCTGGCAAAACTTTGCTAGACCCGCCCCTGCACAGTTACCAGCTGTCAGCTGCACAGAAAAGGATCCTGGTGTTATTTGTCTCTCAGAAACAGTTCATAACTTCCCTTCAACTCATTCATGTCAACTAAAAGGTAAACCTGTTTCTCCATCACCTGTTCAGCTCTGATGATTCAGTAAGGACATCTCCTGGTTTCATGTTTCCCTCTCACCAGATATCGGTTTGGATATCTGTTGAGAGGGAAACTGTGTGTTGACTGTGTGTTGACCAGCACCTTTATGGCTGTGGTTCCAGCAAACGTCAGCTGATACTAGAAAGTAATATTAAATTAGGGTGACCATATTTTGATTTCCATAAAAGAGGACACTTGGCCCAGTCATGAAGAACTTTAATAATACTGTTTGCTTAAAGAAAATGTTAACATATTTAAACGAGGCCTTCTCTGTGCGGTTAATGAATGGTGAAATAAAAAAATATGATATAGGCTTTTACATGTCAACAAGGGCAAAGAAATAACTTAAAAACCAATGGAATGAAATAATGGTACATAAATAAGGCCTCATCTGTATAAGAAAAATTACCAGTACACGGGACGGTACGAGGGAAATTTCTTTTGCAGTTCATCTGAAAAGCTACAGTCGTGCTTTTAAACATCGCCAGGCGCGCTGCTGTGCGCTGTCTGTCCCATCTGTGAGCGCAGAACAACTCACAAAGCAGCCAGCAGCTCGGGGATAACATTTCACATAGGAAAACCCGGACATTTTCATTAATCTCAAAAATCCCCCCGGACGGCTGTAATTGGTCCAGCCCAGAGTCGATCATGACCAATTGGCCAATCCACCACCTTTCATTGTTTATACCGTTACAAAAAAAAAACCCAACCAAACAAACAAACAAAAAAAACGTTGGCCCATAAAAACGAAAAATCACCGTCGGCCCACCGGGCAAATGCCCGGTATGCCCGATGGCCAGTCCAGCTATGATCATGGCATTTGTTATTTATGGCATGATTTTAGTAGCCTGGACTAGAGAGAGGGAGGTTGGGAGGGTGAGCATAGCCAGGCCAAAAGATGCATGCATCCCCTTGTTCCCAGTTGATTTTAATCATCCAATGAGAAAGCAGCTGGGCAACAAAGTTTCATTATCACTATAAATAAATATATTAGACATCCATCCATCCATCCATCTTCATCCGCTTTATCCGAGGCCGGGTCGCGGGGGGGGCAGCAGCCTAAGCAGAGAAGCCCAGACCTCCCTCTCCCCAGCCACCTCCTCCAGCTTATCCGAGGGAACACCAAGGCGTTCCCAGGCCAGCCGAGAGATATAATCTCTCCAGCGTGTCCTGGGTCTGCCCTGGGGCCTCCTCCCGGTGGGACATGCCCGGAACACCTCACCCAGGAGGCGCCCAGGAGGCATCCTTGTCAGATGCCCGAACCACCTCAACTGGCTCCTTTCGATGTGGAGGAGCAGCGGCTCTACTCTGAGCCCCTCCCGGATGGCCGAACTTCTCACCCTATCTCTAAGGGAGAGGCCAGCCACCCTTCGGAGGAAGCTCATTTCTGCCGCTTGTATCCGCGATCTCGTTCTTTCGGTCACTACCCACAGCTCGTGGCCATAGGTGAGGGTAGGGACGTAGATCGACCGGTAAATTGAGAGCTTCACTTTTACACTCAGCTCCCTCTTCACCACGACGGACCGGTACAGCGTCCACATCACTGCAGCCGCAGCACCAATCCGTCTGTCGATCTCCGGCTCCCTTCTCCCGTCACTCGCGAACAAGACCCCGAGATACTTGAACTCCTCCACTTGGGGCAGGAACTCATCCCCGACCCGGAGTATATTAGACATGATATATATAAATAATATATATATTATTTATATGCAACAGTCAGTATATAATTAACCCTCGGTTAAAATCACATAGAAATGATGGTTCTGTGTTTAACAATAACAATACTTAATGCTCTTTTTCTGATTTAGGATTATGTGTTTAATGAGTTGGCAACACCGTTTTTATCTTCATCCTTTCCTCCAGAACACACAAAACTGCCAAGGTTGAAGCTGGCTCATGTGCACACACACACACACACACACACACACACACACACACACACACACACACACGAAGCTCAGAACAGTAATTTCCACTACTCAAATTACATTTAACATTTATGTATTAATTAAACTTATATCTTAAGTTATCTTTTATTAATAACAGATTCGCCTTATTATTACGAAATAGAGAAAAGCTCTGTTTTTGTACTTCACAATTTAATAAAAGGTTTAAATAATCATTAGTGTTGTTTAGAAAATGTAGAGAATACTCTAAAGATCTTTTCTTGTCTTCACTGTAAGATGTCTGTCTCTGGCTGCCTTTCGAAGCAGCTGAGCTCCGTGATGGACAGCTGAGGACAGATCATTTCTTAGTGGCCTTCAGGAGCTTTCTGCTCCACCGCCTTCATCCGTCTCTAAGCTGAAAAGTAAACTTTTGCTGAAGTGCTTCTTTATGAAGAAGAACATCCTCTCTGTGTCCCCTTGGTACTTCCCTTCAGGGAGTGTCCACTCCAGCATTATTGCTGAATTACAATTTTGTGCCTGAATGTCTGTCTCGGAGCAGGGTTTGTCTGTCAGTGCTTTGCTCTGTTATTACCTTGCACACAGATGAGCTGATTAATCAAGCTACTCCCACTTTGCTCTTCCTGACCTGAAAAGTCAAGAAGAAATTAACAGCCTGATATTTATTTTCCCCATCCACTCTCTTCATAACAGAGAGTCTCTGGGTTGTTCTGCTGTGGTCCCTGTTTGGACCTCTTGATTAAGGGTTAGTGATGCAATGATGCTGTTGTAATTTATTTCAGTCCCATGGCAGTACAGTCATAAGAAATGCAAACAGAGAAGATATTAGCTGAGAGCTTGAAGTCATCATGAGTGTCAACAAAAGAGATAACAAAATCAACTGATAAAGTAAGAGATATAAGAGACGGGGCGTCTGTGGTGTTTGAATTTGGAAGAATTATCAATTATAAATATTTAGACTATTAATTTTTAAGGTGTAACAGTAAAAAAGGGTAAAAGGTGTGTTTGTGTGTGGGTGTGAGTGTTGAAAAATGTTTTGTTTTTGTTTTTTAATTACAGACTGGTTGCAGATTGCTATGAGCTGCTGTGGTTCCAATATATTTGCAGTAAATATAAACTAGAGGTTTTACAGATTGAATAAGCAGGCTACATAGCAGAAACCGACATATGTACATTGTTACTGCTTCTGAACACAAGATACATAAATTATTATTCAACAGCACTGGTAATGTTTTAATAGAAAGAATAAATATCTCAATTTAAATGTGAGTTAATTCTTTACTCAGTCCTGTCTAAGCTTGATTCCAAAGGGAGAGTGAGACAGAGAGCACTTCAATTGTACAGCGCAGATTCTCTCCCTTTTCCTCTGACACTTCAAATTATCTTTAAGGACCAGAAATATGTGGGGCTCTGCTCTAAATATTTGGGGTGCGGACTCACTGAAAAGCTACAGGGTGCACAGGGGTGTAATGGTTAGCACTGTCACCTTAGCTAGCAGATTCCTTCCTAAGGTTCCCAGCTGGTGCCTTTCTGTAGGAAGTTTGCATATTCTCATTTGTCTAGCCTTTCTTTCCCTCTGGGTTTCCTCCCTTTAGATTTCCTGCAGTTGAAGGTAATGCAAGTTCAGGTTAACTGTGGTCTCTAAACTAGCCATGGAAATGAAGGAGATGAAGTGCCTAAAGTTTATAGAATAAAGACCTGTAAAAAAGTATGTATAAATGTGGTTTGTAATTTAAAGTGCTTAGAAGAACGCTATATGAATGTTACCACTATACAGAACTATATTTCTTTAGATATAAATTAGCATTTGTTTATGAAAAGTATAACATTGTTGTTTAGAGGCCCTTTGTTAATGCTTTCATATTTCTACATTAATAAACTATTATGAACCAGCTAATCAAAACATTTTTCATAGTCAATTAAATCGCTCACACAAAAACCTAAAGTCTTTCTGTTTACTTGCTGACTTGATGACAGTTTAACTGACACAACACTTCATAAATGTCTGCACTCTTAACCCCCCCCCCCCTATTATTTTTATGCAAAGAGGTATATTTAAAGAACTATTATAAGATCTATTCTTACCTGGACTCTGCATGGTGGTGATGATGGTGGTGGTTGTGATAGTGGTGGTGGTTGTCTCCTCTTCATCACTGCCTGCCCCTGCACCCTTTTCCCTTGCAGCAGTATCACTGGAGGTGATAATGGTAGAATGTTTTGGGCCTTTCAAAACCCTGCTGGTAACTGGAAGAAGTGCACTGGAGAGAGAAGTTGTTGCTAATGCATGTATGGAAAGGGTTGCTTGCATGTTGGAGCTTTCAGGAGTCTCATCTGAAATCCTTTTATCGCTGTTATCCAGTGTTCTCCTGGATGGTGATGTGGAAATCTGAGAGCTTGATCCTCCACTGTCTTCAAGGTACTTTGCCTGACCACGAGGGCCTGGGTGGGCCTGGTGTTGGGGCGGGTTCCGGTAGAGTGGGTGATGATTCAGGATGTTGATTGGCGGTGCAGTGGTGACCACAGGGAGCCTCCTGTCTGTGTCCTGGGTGGTAGGGTAAAGGTTGGGAATGCCCCCAGGAGTGATGGAGAGACTATCCTCAGAGGCAAAGGCTGCAGAGAATGACAGAAAATCATAGATGGATGGTGTTTCATATCACAGACTTAATCATCACTTGGCCAAGTAGATGCAGGAATTCCACGCTTTACTTTCCTGCTTGTTGCTCTAGTTCTGAACCTCTCCATCCACAGCCATTATCACACTTCTAGCACCAATGTCAGATGGTTAGTGACTGAGAATGGTGCAAATGAAAGCCTTTGAGCCAAAGAATAAAAAAGAAAATATTCTACTAATAATAAAAGCCATAACATCATAAAATAACACTTTCTTTTACTGTCAAACATTTTGTTTGACAGTAAAAGAAAGTGTTAGTTATTAATTTTTATTTTGGGGGCATTGATTTAAAAGTTTAGACTTACTGAAAAAAGAGATGAAAATGATTTAAATCATTTATATTTTTTCACTGCCTATTTTACATCTTAGCCTCTTGAGACATTGAATCCTCATATAGGAACATTGCATTCTTAGTTTTTGCACCTTACAGACAATTCTTCTTAATGAAGTGCTTCATATTTTATTAAACAATGGTGACTTTATTTTGTGGTAAATACACCCATTGTTGTCCTCATATGATATCAACTTAAAAAAAAAAAAAAACAATGATAGTGCATAGTTTTTATAATTGCAAGGTCCAAATAATCCAAATATGTAGAAGAAATGAAAAAATGAGTCTCAGGGGGTTAAAATCAAGACTAACATTATAAAGACATGATGGATTTAACCCTTATAGCAACTTTTATTAATTCCCTTCAAAGATGGAACAAGGTTTTGTGCTATTATTTCAGTGCTGTTATATGGTTCTGTTGTAAATATTTTACTTTGGAGAAGGTGGTTTAAAAGGTAGAATATTCAGTTTGTGATTCGCATGTTTTCATTTCTTATTATGTGTTGACTGTTTTGTACAGTTTTTTTTATTTTGTTTTACTTAGTTTACTTTTATAGTGTGAACTTCAATTTTTTTGTTATGTTGTAAAAGGAATATTCTGCTGGACTACATGCTTCTCTGAAACAAGTCTGGCTAATTGACACAAGTGAGTAGCATGATCGAACTAAATGGTAAATGGACTGGTTCTTATATATAACGCTTTTCTACTCTACCTGAGCACTCAAAGTGCTTTACACAACTTGCCTCACTCACCCATTCACACAAGCACTTTTTTCTATGGTATTCACACGCATCTGATTGAAGCATCAGAGAGCAAATTGGAGTTCCTGCCCAAGGATATTTGGCATGCAGACTGGAGCAGATGGGGGTCAAACCACTAACCTTCCAATTAGTAGGTGACTGAGTAGAGGAATCTCCCTGGCAATCTCTCCCTGGAAATGTCAAAGAGATATTCTGCGTGCACATTGTGAATAAACCTCCGGTCTTTCATAATAAATTCATGTGAGGCAAGTGTGCTAGGCAAGCTGTCACTGGTTTAGCTTTCGCTGCTCTGAGATCAGTTGCCAGCTGTGCTTTGTATGGAAACACAGCTACTATTAGCAAGTAAACAAGCTTCAAAGATTAAGCTTTCCTCCTTGGTCAACATGTGTGATGTAGAGAAGAACTGAAGAAGCTTCTCCTATGAGAATTGAAATGTCTTCAAGAAACTCAAAGAAGTCCAGTCGCTTTCTTTCAAAGCTCCTTAGACCAGCGGTCCCCAACCTTTTTTCCGCCACGGACCGGTTTATGTCCAACAATATTTTCACAGACTGGCCTTTAAGGTGTCACGGATAAATACAACAAAATAAAACCAGTACTGGCACCGAAAAAAAGAAGATTTATCCATAACACATGGGAAACGACCCAGGGAAACAGAGTTAATGATAAAAACGATAACTAAATAGCGCTAAAAACCCTGAAAATCATAAATTTCACACTCGAGCCTCAACTCTTGCAGCCCGGTACCAAACAACTCACGGACTACCATGACCTGGATGAATCTCGATCAACTAGAGAAGATTTCATGAAATGTAATGAATGAAACAACTCACTGTACAGCATTGAACAAAACTGTCACACTTTTGTGGTGGTGGAATAAGTCATGCTGCATTGTACAGCACTAATCATTTTTATTAATTTAATGCTGAATTAAAAAGCTTTAGGAGAAAAACAAATGGAGATTAAATTTTGGAATTTCCCTATACTAGATTTCTTGGCTATGGGTGTGTAAGCACAATGATTAAATGATTAAACGATGCAAATGATTACATTTGTATGATCTCTACAGTCAGAAAAAGACAAAAAGACTATTCATGGCTCAAATGTTCTGTAAGACAATTTCAAAATGCTGTGTAATTGTAATTGTAAACATGTTTTATTTCACAAAGGTGCAGTGATTTTGATAGCTTAACTCAGGCGTGTCCAAAGTCCGGCCCGCGGGCCAATTGCGGCCCGCGGTCTAGTTTTAATTGGCCCGCAAGTAATTTTATAAATTGAATAGAAAATGGCCCGCACTTCAACTTTTGCTTGAGTGTATTGCACTTCTTAGTTTTAACACCAGGGGGAGCTGCTGTTGATCAAGGCAGTTGCTCCACCAAAAAGGACAATCACAGAAGAAATTTACCCCCAAGTTTTGATTTGCACTGAAACTGTGGCAGTTATGAAAGAGTATAATGTACGACGTCATTATGAAACCAAACATCAGGTCTATGCATCCTACACTGGTGCTGAGCGAGAGCAGAAATTAAAGCAAATGCTAGCTCTCCTGCAGGGTCAGCAACAGTATTTTTTTCGTGCTCAAATTGTCCAGGAAAAGGCTCCAATAGCAGCTATGAGGTCGGGATGGAGACCTCATAAAACACGGCCTCGTTAAAGTCACCGAAATAATGTGCCCGGAAAAAGTGCAGGACTTCAACAACGTCAGCATGTCCAGAAATACAGTTGTGCGACGCATTGAAGACTCGTCAGCCAACATTAAACTACAACTGTTTGATAAAGCTGTGCTCTTGATTTTTACTCCATCGCATGCGATGAGAGCACTGATGCCACAGACACCGCACAGCTGCTAATTTTTTGCGGGGAGTGGACGAGAGCACGAGCACTTTAGGTGAGTAAAAATATATTCCACAGTACCCGTGTGTTAATGTGCAGGTACACATGCTTCAAATATCAATAATGCGCATCAATTCTGTCACTACCCTGCTTTTGCGCACCACTTTCTTATATGCGTTTTTCTTGTTAACACACAGAGTGCACAGCGCACGCACACGCAAAGTCAGCTGATCTCATCTGATGCAGATCTGCTCCTTGGTCAAGTGACATTTGTCCGGATTTTTTGGCACGAGTGGCGTCGGATCAGCACCGCAGCTGGATGGCCCGATTTACATACCCAGCGCAGCTGATACTCACCAGAATAATTTACTAAAATTATATGCACTCCTGTTATTAAGTCCAGTTCAGTCTGTTAATGTTGATAATCGTTTCAAACGAACGTTAATAGATGTTTTGCTAAGCCTAATAACTTAAATAACAAGCTTGAAATGTCCCCGTCCCATTTTCCCCTTTGTTTTTTCTCTGTGCTGTAAATCTTCTGTCTAAGAAGAAATCTGCTGCTGTTCTGAGAATGAGCTACCAAAGCTTTTTCTGAATAAATCAATAAAGATCCATTTATGGAAAGCTGTGATGAAGGCAGTTTTGTCTTTAATTATATTCAACAATATAACACATTTGACCATTTTTAAGTGATTTTTAAAACAGCAAAGGTTATATACCTAATTTCTAGTAAGTGGCCCAGCCCCTCCTATATTTTTATGTATGTGGCCCTCAGCGAAAAAAGTTTGGACACCCCTGGCTTAACTTCATATCGCAGAATTAAACTGAAATGCAGTCCCCCTCTTTATGTCTTTACTCTGTCCAAAGCGGTGCATCCAGGCAGCGAGGGCCCGTCACATGCTTTTGGATGGAGACAATAACATTTATTCATATATGACTGCAAATTCATACCATTTTTTAAAGCTATTAAGTCAGACTTGCTCTCAACACTTATTTATGTGGAGCAGTGCATTAGTGTAGTGAGTCAATTGGCAAATGGGAAAGTTCTTTTAAAAAGCCCAACTGTACAACCCAAAGAGTTCTCATAAATTGTTCACATTAGTGGATTCTACCCTCGCTATCATCCTCGTAATAAGCCTTAATGTTCGTTCCTGAGGAGATTTGATGAGCCGCTATAATTCTCCCAATGTAATGATTAGTGCTGCCCTCCCAAGTGCACCTGTGAGATCTAATCTGAGACCACTTCAGGAGGCTATCATCCACTGAGGGAAGTCTTATGTTTCCTTAACAATGCTTCATTTCCACCATAATAACTCCCACTCTCTGCCAGCTAATAGCTATCTGCCTCAAACAATCAGGCTTTATTGTAGCTGTGCCACTTTCCTCCCTGCAACTCACTTGTCAAACATGTGCACAGCTCTTTGCACACAATTGAGTAGATTTGAAAGTAACAAAGAAAATAAAGGAAAATAAAGAATCTTAAGTCAACTGACTGAACATCTGCAGCTTGCTGCTACAAAGTCTATAATGTAATGGATATGCTTGTGTTTTATTTGAGCAATTATTTCAAAAAATTTAGTTGTGCGTTGGAATATTACAGATACAGAAGGATTTGAAATCTATAAAAATACATAAGTATACTGACGGGTATATGCCAACGTAAAATCAATATTTTGTATATATTTTGTATATATATATATATATACACATATATATTTATAAATATATAGATATGATTCAAACCACTGCTGCACAATAACTTTAATGTCTATAGCAAACTCTGATCTCTGTAATAAAATATTATGGTCAGCAGTATCAAAAGCTGAACTGAGGTGTAGCTGGATAAGTATGTCAAAGGCCATAAGAAGATGATAACTGTTACAAATACTATTTCCATACTGTGTTGAGTTTCCAAAACATGACTAAAACTCTTGAGATGAACCATTCCTCTGCAGAGGATCACTTAGCTTTTATACAACTACTCTTTTAAGAATTTTTGACATGAAATGTTGCTGACCTATAGTTAGCTAAGACAGTTAGGTCAAGTGATCCCATATGGAAAAGATATATATAAATCTTATAAAGTTTGTATCTGTCTTGTGTGAAACTTGTATGAAAAGCATACAAGAGTGAAAACAGATAAAAGATCCCTTGAAAAGTTATATAAATGAAACTTGTATGTTTTGAATACTTACTAAAACAATATATGAATGTAATGAGAAAGTGGCCACTTTCATGAGTAAATCATATAAGCCTATGATTCACTATTTGAAGTAGGCCACATCTTATGTCTTTTAAGTCTTTTATAAGTTTTTTTCTATTTCTTTTCCATATGGGATGGTTTTTTAAAGGATTGGTTAAATTGTTTCCATTTTAAGGCCTGTGGTACTATTAACCCTCTGGGGACTCGCCGGTGCGTCAAAATCACAAGACCAATTGAAGACGACACGGCAACAAGATGCAGCGACCCAGAATCTCTATTTCAACTTGGGTCGAAAGTGCGGACCTCAAACTATATACCAGTTTTTAAATTGTGTCAATAGGCCCAGTAAAGGCCTATCCAGAATTGTGATTAAAAAAATACACGCAATGTTTTTTTCCTGAACAAAACAGTAGTGTTTACAGCGGGAAGAAACGGTAAAAACTGCGTTTTCTAAGGACAGCGCTAGCAAACACTCTCCGCTTGAGAGTGAAAAAGGAAAAAAACACCCCTTCCCTATTGGCGTTCAAGTGTACCATGTCATGTCAACCAATCAAAAAATGATATGGCAACATGTGGCACTTGGTTGTTTAGGAAGAGGGGGAAGTTTTAGGAGTGACACTGGCGAGTGAGAGCGGACGAGCAAAAGAAAGAGAGATAGCAAGTTTTCATATGTGAGACATTAGTGACGTTTAGCGTGTTTGTAGGCTATAGTTAGTGTGTAGTGTAGTCATTGTTTTGTTTTGTGTGTTAGTTATAATAGTGAATGTCACATTTGCTCCAAAAAAGCCACCAAAGGCAGATTCCAGTGTAAACGCTGTTCCCACATGGAAAACAGGACTGATACACCTCCTGCAGTCAGACCTGCAGGGTTTAGGCCTGTGGTATTCTCCTCTGTCTTATAGTGGACAGAAACAATTTTTTTGGAGTAGCACAAATAATTTGTGTGCCTTCTTATTTGATGCAGCCAACCTGATTGTTCTGTAAATAGTTTTAAATGGTTATATTAAAAAAACGCCTGAGGCCTTGGCTGCATTTTTAGGTAAATGGTACCATATAACTTTGTTGTTTGCAAAACTTGTGCATAATTTTTAGAAATGTACAATTTCTATTTGAATTTCAGGTTATGGAAATGATTCGTTAAACATGTTTGTGGGTTTTACAGTAAAAAATATAATTTTTTTCTACTCAGATTTTTAATTTTTTGTCTGAATTTAGATCAATTGTGCTAATATAGTATGTCAAAATGAAAAAATAACTCCAATTTCCGATATTTGAGGTTGTGCTGAAAATAATGATACCAAACAAGGCAAGATAAAAAGTTTTTAAAGGTGAAATATAGAGGTAAAATCAAAAGTAGTCAAAAACGGCCAATTATACCCTGGACCCCAGAGGGTTAATTAGAGAAACACTGATCACAATTAAGATCGAAGCATTAGTAAGTAAGTAAGTAAGTAAAGTTTATTTATATAGCACCTTTCACAGACATATGTCACAAAGTGCTTTACAAGGTAAAAACATAATACAGTCATAAAATACATCGTAAAAACTCTGGTCTAATTAAAAGCTTTTTGAAATAAAAATGTCTTTAGCTGCTTTTTGAAGGTCTCCACTGAGTCCAAACCCGGTCCCCTCAGTTTTTAAAACGAGTGTGGGGGACCACTAAAAGGTTTGGTTTGATGACCTCAGGTTACGAGTGGAGGTATGTGTACAAATCAAATCAGCAATGTAGGGGGGGGCCTGTCTCTGTAATGCTCTAAAAGTTAAAACTAGAATTTTAAAATGGAACCTGAATCTGATTGGTAGCCAGTGCAGCGACTTTAAAACAGGAGTCATATGAGCACCCTTGTTCCAGCGGGTCAGTAGCCTCGCTGCAGAGTTTTGAACAACATGTAGGCGGGCTAGCCCTTTCATGTTTAGACAAGTAAACAGGCTGTTACAGTCGTCAAGTCTTGTAGAGATAAAAGCATGTATTATCATCTCGAGCTCACTTGTTGACACGATGGATCGAAGTTTAGAAATGTTCCTCAAGTGAAAAAAGCAGGTTCTTACTATCTGATTTAAATTTCCCTCCAAAGAAAAAGCTTCATCAAAAATAACACCCAGGTTTCTAAGGTTATGTTTCTGTGAGGAACCTAAGTCACCCAGTCGCCGTTTAATATCGGGTATTGCACTGCCTGGTGCAATAATCAAAGTTTCTGTTTTGGCCGGGTTTAGCTGTAAGCAATTATTGTTCAACCATTGTTTAATGTTGGTTAAACAGTCAATCAGATTGGAAAGCTTATGAGCTTCAGCAGGCTTAAAAGAATAATATAGCTGAATATCGTCAGCAAAAAGATGACAAGATACTTAAGGAAACTGCTGTATTATCTGGCTGAAAGGAAGGATGTATATTAAAAACAGAATAGCTCCCAGCACAGAGCCCTGTGGAACTCCACACAACAACTCTGTAGATTCCGACATGATCTGGTTTGCAGACACACTTCTCTGGTCCCCTCCCCAATCAGACCAGGAGTGACATGTTTAGCCGCATGTTCTCCTTAAATTGCTGGCTGTCTGAGTGGTGTCCCAGGAACGATGTGGGCTTCATAGATAATTGGCAAACCTTCTGGAGGAAACCTGGTCTTGTTAGGAGAGACGGCATCCATCCCTCTTTGGATGGAGCAGCTCTCATTTCTAGAAATATGGACCAATTTATTAAACCCCCCAAAATATGACTATCCAGAGTTGGGACCAGGAAGCAGAGTTGCAGTCTTACATGCCTCTCTGCAGCTTCTCTCCTCCTGCTACCCCCCAAAAAACCCATCTCCATTGAGACTGTGTCAGCTCCCAAACAGACAAAAAGCAAACTAAAAACCAGCAATAAACAACTTAAACATAAAAAATCACAAAGAAAGAACAATACAGTATCCACATCTGAACCAAAGAGTAAAACAGTGAAATGTGGATTATTAAATATTAGGTCTCTCTCCTCCAAGTCTCTGTTAGTACATGACTTAATAATTGATCAACAAATCGATTTACTCTGCCTTACAGAAACCTGGTTGCAGCCGGATGATTATGTTAGTTTAAATGAATCAACACCCCCGAGTCATTCTAACTACCAGAAACCTCGAAGCACAGGCCGAGGGGGCGGTGTGGCAGCAATTTTTCACACCAGCCTATTAATTAACGAAAGACCAAGACAGACTTTTAATTCATTTGAAAGCCTGAAGCTTAACCTCGTCCACCCCAGCTGTAAAACTCAGAAACCAGTCTTACTTGTTATCATCTATCGTCCACCTGGACCTTACACAGAGTTTCTCTCTGATTTATCAGACTTTTTATCTGATTTAGTGCTCAGCTCAGATAAAATAATTATTGTGGGTGATTTTAACATCCATGTAGATGCTAAAAATGACAGCCTCAACATCGCATTTAATCTGTTATTAGACTCAATTGGCTTCTCTCAAAATGTAAAAGAACCCACCCACCACTTTAATCACACTCTAGATCTTGTTTTAACATATGGCATAAAAACTGAACATTTAACAGTGTTTCCTGAAAACCCTCTGCTGTCTGATCATTTCCTGATAACATTTACATTTACAATAATTGATTACACAGCAGTGGAGAGTACACTTTATCACAGTAGATGTCTGTTATCATCCACTGTTATCATCTTCAATGCCCTGTACCAACATAGAGCAGTGCAGCTATCTGAACGCTACCCCAACAGAGGTCGATTATCTTGTTAATAATTTTACCTCCTCACTACGTACGACTCTGGATACTGTAGCTCCTGTGAAAACTAAGGTCTCAAATCCGAAGTACCTGACTTCGTGGTATAATTCTCAAACATGTAGCCTAAAGCAGGTAACTCGTAAGCTGGAGAGGAAATGGCGTGTCACAAATTTAGAGAATCATCATTTAGCCTGGAGAAATAGTTTGCTGCTTTATAAGAAAGCCCTCCGCAAAGCCAGAACATCTTACTATTCGTCACTGATTGAAGAAAATAAGAACAACCCCAGGTTTCTCTTCAGCACTGTAGCCAGGCTGACAAAAAGTCAGAGCTCTACTGAGCCAACCATTCCTTTAACGTTAACTAGTAATGACTTCATGAACTTCTTCACAAATAAAATTTTTATCATTAGAGAAAAAATTACCAATAATCATCCCACAGATGTAATATTATCTACAGCTACTCTTAGTACCATTGATGTTAAGTTAGACTCTTTTTCTCCAATTGATCTTTCTGAGTTAACTTCAATAATTAATTCCTCCAAACCATCAACGTGTCTTTTAGACCCCATTCCTACAAAACTGCTCAAAGAAGTCCTGCCATTAATTAATTCTTCGATCTTAAATATGATCAACCTATCTCTAATAATCGGCTATGTACCACAGGCCTTCAAGCTGGCTGTCGTTAAACCTTTACTCAAAAAGCCATCTCTAGACCCAGCTGTCTTAGCTAATTATAGGCCAATCTCCAACCTTCCTTTCATATCAAAAATCCTTGAAAGAGTAGTTGTCAAACAGCTAACAGATCATCTGCAGAGGAATGGCTTATTTGAAGAGTTTCAGTCAGGTTTCAGAGCTCATCACAGCACAGAAACAGCTTTAGTGAAGGTTACAAATGATCTTCTTATGGCCTCTGACAGTGGACTCATCTCTGTGCTTGTCCTGCTTGACCTTAGTGCAGCGTTCGATACTGTTGACCATAATATCCTATTAGAGCGATTAGAACATGCTGTAGGTATTACAGGTACTGCACTGCAGTGGTTTGTATCATATCTATCTAATAGACTCCAATTTGTACATGTAAATGGAGAGTCCTCTTCACACACTAAGGTCAATTATGGTGTTCCACAGGGTTCGGTGCTAGGACCAATTCTGTTTACATTATACATGCTTCCCCTAGGCAGCATCATTAGAAGACATAGCATAAATTTTCACTGCTATGCAGATGAAACGCACCTCTATCTATCTATGAAGCCAGGTAACACACACCAATTAGTTAAACTGCAGGAATGTCTTAAAGACATAAAGACCTGGATGGCCGCTAACTTTCTGCTTCTTAATTCAGATAAAACTGAGGTTATTGTACTCGGCCCTGAAAATCTTAGAAGTATGGTATCTAACCAGATTCTTACTCTGGATGGCATTACCTTGGCCTCCAGTAATGCTGTGAGGAACCTTGGAGTCATTTTTGACCAGGATATGTCCTTCAATGCACATATTAAACCAATATGTAAGACTGCTTTCTTCCATTTGCGCAACATCTCTAAAGTTAGAAATATCCTGTCTCAAAGTGATGCTGAAAAACTAGTTCATGCATTTATTACTTCCAGGCTGGACTACTGTAATTCATTATTATCAGGATGTCCTAAAAACTCCCTGAAAAGCCTTCAGCTAATCCAAAATGCTGCAGCAAGAGTACTGACAGGGACTAGAAAGAGAGAACATATTTCTCCTGTTTTGGCTTCCCTTCATTGGCTTCCTGTTAAATCCAGAATTGAATTCAAAATCCTGCTCCTCACATACAAGGTCTTAAGTAATCAGGCCCCATCTTATCTTAATGACCTTGTAGTACCATATCACCCTATTAGAGCACTTCGCTCTCGCACTGCAGGCCTACTTGTTGTTCCTAGAGTATTTAAAAGCAGAATGGGAGGGAGAGCCTTCAGTTTTCAGGGCCCTCTTCTATGGAACCAGCTTCCAGTTTGGATTCAGGAGACAGACACTATCTCTACTTTCAAGATTAGGCTTCAAACTTTCCTTTTTGCTAAAGCATATAGTTAGGGCTGGACCAGGTGACCCTGAATCCTCCCTTAGTTATGCTGCAATAGACGTAGGCTGCTGGGGATTCCCATGATGCATTGAGTTTTTCCTTTCCAGTCACCTTTCTCACTCAGTATTTGTTAATAGACCTCTCTGCACTGAACCATATCTGTTATTAACCTCTGTCTCTCTTCCACAGCATGTCTTTCATCCTGTTTTCCTTCTCTCACCCCAACCGGTCGCAGCAGATGGCCCCGCCCCTCCCTGAGCCTGGTTCTGCCGGAGGTTTCTTCCTGTTAAAAGGGAGTTTTTCCTTCCCACTGTCGCCAAAGTGCTTGCTCATAGGGGGTCATATGATTGTTGGGTTTTTCTCTGTACCTATGAAGCGCCTTGAGGTGACTTTTGTTGTGATTTGGCGCTATATAAATAAAATATAATTGAATTGAATTGAATTGAATTGAATTGAATTGAACTAAAACTCCCTTCAGATATATAAGATGAAAACCAGTCTAGAACAGAGCCAGACATCCCAACCAGGTCTCTTAGTGTGTTTATCAGGATGGTATGGTTGACTGTATCAAAGGCTGAGGTAAGGTCCAACAAGACTAGGACTGTGTATTCTCCGGAGTCTGCTGACATCATAATATCATTGGTAACTTTCAGTAGTGCTGTCTCAGTGGAATGCAATTTACGGAACCCAGATTGAAAATGGTCATGGATGTTATATTTCTCCAAAAATGCCGTAAGGTGGACAGCTACTGCCTTCTCAAGGAGTTTTGACATAAATGGGAGTTTGGAGATAGGTCTTAAATTTTGAAGTAGTGTTGGGTCCAGGTTGGGTTTTTTGAACCTTGGTTCCACAATGGCATGTTTAAAAAAGCTGGGGAACACCCCAGTCTGAAGAGAAACATTAAAAAGGTTCACAACCCAAGGACCAATGGTGTCGAAGGCATTAATAAAAAGCTTAGTGGGGATAATGTCTGAGGGGCTTGAGGATGGCTTCATTTTGTCCACCAGGGCTGCTATTTCATCATATGTTACAGTTGTAAAAGTCGACCAGGAGTACAAAGGGAGTGCCTTACTCGGAGAACAAGAAAGCTTTGGGGAGATTTTAGCATTGATGTCTTTAATCTTATCAACAAAAAATCGGAGGAGTTTATTACTATCTACTTTAGAGTGTACATCTAAAGGTACCACATCTGGGGAGACAATAGCACTAATTTTGTCAAAAAGAAACTTGGGATTTCTCTTGTTTTTTGATATGAGTCTAGAAAAATATTCTGATCTAACAGTTTTCACCGTGTCATTTAAGGAGAGCATGAGATCTCGAAGATGGAGCCTGTGTACGTCAAGTTTGGTTTTCTTCCATAGTCATTCTGTTTTGCGGCATATTCTCCTTAAGTTTAAGATAGACTCATTTATCCAAGGGCATGTCTTCTTTTGTAAAGCTGAGCTTGTTTTAATAGGTGCCACTTGATCCAAGATGGATGTGCATTCCCTATTAAAAGACTGAATAAGAGCATTTACATTGTTTCCAGTAAAAAGTAGAGAACTGTCAAACATAATGGAGAACCTCTCAGCAGTAGTCTCAGTTATTATGCGTCTATGAGTTTTTAACTTCACAGGCGTTTGTTTAGAGCTAAAATTGAGTTCAACGAAGATACAATTATGATCACTCAAATGTACATCCTCAGCAAACACATTGCCAATGTTGAGGCCCCAGGAAAAAACAAGGTCCAAGGTATGGCCTTTTAAATGGGTTGGACCAGAGACATGTTGGACAAAGTTAAAAGACTCAGATATAGATAAAAGTTCAGCTGCAGAGTTAGATGAGGCATCATCAATATGAATGTTAAAATCCCCAAGAATTAAAACTTTCCAGCTTGATAATAGAAGATAAGAAGTCCATAAAATCCTTTAAGAACTCAGTAGCAGGGCCAGGAGGGCGATAGACTAAAACACAATAAAAGATGTTCGTAGAGCCCACCTTAATTGTTTGCGACTCAAAAGAAGAATAGTTTTCAGAGTCCATACCTCTGCAGGTGAAACTGTCCTTAAAGACAGCAGCAAGTCCTCCACCACGGCGACCTAAACGGGGGGCGCCCAAGTAAGAGCAGTCTGCAGGACGCAGTTCGTTTAGGTGAATAAACTCGCCATCCCTCTGCCATGTTTCAGTGAGAAACACAAAGTCCAGGTTTTTCCCTGTGAAGAGCTCATTCAGATAGAAAGATTTGTTTGCGATGGAGCGGGCGTTCAAGAGCGCAATCCGATTAAAAGCTGGCAGCGCAGGTTTCCCATCAGCTTGTCGGAGTGGAACTGACAGCAAACACCGTGTCCACACACGAGGTCTCCAGCAGTGGCACGGAACCGGCAGGACCAACCATCAGTTGTGCGATGTAGGCTGTGATGGCGCAGCGGTGGGGAGATAATCGGCAAAATCCAGAGCATCAGGTGGGCAGGATCCACGCTGTAGTGGCTGCAAGTACGTGTTTCCAACCAAATCCGGAAGGGTAACTGCATTAATTAGCATGGTATGACTTTTCTGAGCAGTCTTGTAGAAATTGGATCTACTGGATACATTAATAGTTAGGAGGTAATTATTGAAGTTCTGGGAGGTTTTTTCTTTCAGTGGAGCCACAGTATCCAGGATAATACCATTTGACACACATAAAATAGTATTTTTGCACCAATAAAATTATTCCCAAAGTAATAGAACTACGCAGCATATTTATATAAACCAAATCTTCAGCTAATAGAAGCTGAAGATTTGGTTTATATAAATATACTGCATAGTGTGTGCTTAAACAATTAAGGAAGCTGGACAAGTGGAGGCCAAGTGAACAGTATCTGAAAGTCATGTCCATAAGAAAGCTTCATTAGAAATGGTCTCAGTGGAAGGGTGATTGTCAAGAAGCGATTCTTAAAGAAAGGAAACAGGAAAAAAGACCTCCTCAGAGGCCGCACCACAACAGTATTGAAGCAGTGTTGAATCATCTTGACAGAGAGCAGAACAAAAGGCAGCCAACATCCAAAAAAGACCTTGGGTATGTCATTCAAGAAGCCCAGAGGACTATTAATGAAAACTGCTTAAAGAAATGAGAAGAAGCTTTCCTCAGAGATTTTAGTCTTGTTGAAGAATAAAAGTAATACCAAACAGTGGCAAATAATCTAATATTAGAATCTTATTGTAAAAAGTCTTTTTTTCCTTATGTATTGTATTTCCGTGCGTTTGCAAATGTTTTAATAAAGTGATTCCCCTATTTCCTATTTTACTAATAAAAAATAAAGGAATGGCGAGTGACAGTGGTGTGAATGATTCAAATCATCAAAGAAATTTAAGTATTACACAAGCATAACAAAAGTTAACACAAAATGCAGTTTCTAAAGTGTTTATTATTAATAAGGGGAAAAAAAACCCTACATGGTCCTGTGTGAAAATGATTGCCCCCTAAACCTAATAACTGGTTGGGTCACCCTTAGCAGCAACAGCTGAAATCAAGCGTTTGCAATAACTGGCAATCAGTTTTTTACAACACGGTGGAGAAATTTTGGCCCGCTCATCTTTGCAGAATTTTTGTAATTCAGCCACACTGGAGGGCTTTTGAGCAAGAACCACATTTTTAAGGTCATCCCACAACACCTCGATCAGATTCAAGTCAGGACTTTGACTAGGCCACTCCAAAGTCTTCATTTTGTTTTTCTTAAGCCATTCAGAGGTGGACTTGCTGGTTTGTTTTGGATAACTGTCCTGGTTCAGGACTCAATTGTGCTTCAACTTGAGGTCACGAATAGATGGTTGGACGTTCTCCTTCAGGATGTTTGGGTAGACAGCTGAATTCATGGTTGCATTTACAACAGCAAATCTTCCAGGTCCCGAGGCAGCAAAACAGCCCCAGAACGTCACACTACCACCACCATATTTTACTGGTGACATGATGGTCCTTTTCTGAAATGCTGTTTTAGTTTAATGCCAGATGTAATGGGACTCGAACCTTTTGTCTTATCAGTCCACAGAATATTTTCCTAAAAGTCTTGGGGATCATCAAGATGTGTTCTGCGCAATGCTCTGGAAGCAATTCTGGTAGGCTGGTCACTCCCAGAAAGGTTTACCACGGTTCCATGTTCTTACCATTAGTGGACAATGGCTCTCACCATGTTTAAATGGAGTACCAAAGCCTTAGAAATGGCTTTGTTACACTTTTCCGACTGATAGAGGTCCGTGATTTTGTTTCTCAGGTGTTTCTTTAGATTATGGTATGATGTGTTGCTTTTTCAGATCTGTTAGCCTGCTTCAATTTGTCAGACAGGTTCCATTTAAGTGATTTTTTGATTCAACAGGTCTGGCAGTAATCAGGCATAAGTGTGTTTAGTGAAACTAAACTCAGCTTTCCAAAAAATGTGGCTATAATCACAGTTAATTAATGATTTAATTACTTTTTCACACAGGACCAGATAGCTTTGTCTCAATGAAATCATGATTAAAAACTCCATTTTGTATTTACTCAGGTTATCTTTGTCTAATATTAAAATTTGTTTGATGATCTCAAACATGTAGGTACGTTACAAATATGAAAAACACCAGGAAATAAGGAAGGGGACAAACAAAAGAAGCAAAAAAAACACATTTTCTTTCAGAACGAAGCAGTGTGCTATTCTTTTTTTTCTTTTGGCTGTTTCTTTTCTTCAACAGCAGGTTTCTTTTCTTTGTGATACAGCAAGAGGACAATTGTGAAAACAAACAGAACACCTTCAGGGAATCTTTGATATCTTCCCCCTGAGCTGTCAAAGAGCCACAACTGATTCTAAGCTCACCTTTGAATAAACCATGATTCCAGTACAAATCCCTCTCATTAAAGTTCAAAGGAGTTTACAGTAGGAGACACACGCACCCTGGAAGAAAAGCTCTGCTTTGTGCTTCCAAAGCCTGATCTTTGGATTATTCTAAATCTCTCTTTATCAGTCATTCAGCTGAACTACAGTATATAAAATGCATTTTTGACAAAATAGCCATCCACTTCTACTGTAGACAAAGGTCCTGTATGCCATGAGAAGAATAGGTGAGCTTGAATGGTCTCCTTTTATGAATATTTTGACTTTATTTGGCTGTTAAAAGACAAAGGAAACAGAACACTCTTTTAATAGCAAGGAGCATCTGCATCAAGCAGATGTCTTGCAGCAAATGAACTAAAACAGAGATAAAAGAAGAAGAAAGACCCAAAACAAACTCCTCCTGTGCCTTTTAATGAGATTTCTTTCATTTAAGCTTTCTCAAGTTAGACTGGGTGACCACGTAATGTGAGTGCAGCACATGAAGCACTGGAAGGGTTGCAGCAGGTCATAGACGTGTGCTTCGGACACTTAAAGTGGTCAAGAAGGAGTGTTTGCAGCACAAGTTGGTTAATAATGTTTTCCAATCTCAACAAGCTAAAAGAATGGTAAATGGTAAATAAACCACTACCTTTCTATTCAATTTGAGCAGTCTACGCACTTTCTACTACAAGTCCCCCTGACTACACCTGAACACTTTTATCACAGGCACTCTGATGGCTGCAACTCAGGGTTCAGTATTCTGCCCGAGGATATGCCCCAAAAAGAAGAGAAGTGAAATCATAGACGAGTCACGTACCATTGGCTGCAGTGTATTGGCATGGCCCTGGGTCATTGAGCCTGTGTCTCTGTGTTTATGGACTTTTTAGTTTTATTTATTTAAATATGCACTATTGATTCCTACATTGTTTGATTACAGTACATGCTTCATGTTTTCCTTTGAATGTAGTTACTCCTCAGTCCTCTATTCCTGCCTATAGTTTTCATGTATTTTCCTCATTGTGTTATGTTTTGTTGTCTGATTATGGCTGTATAAGATATTTTGTTCCATCCTCTTGTGTCACTGGCCATGTACTAGGTTCTCTCATCCTTTTGTTCCCTTGTAGTTATCACATTTTATTTCCTGCTTTATTTTGATAGTCAATTGTTCCTTGTGCCTTGTGTTTAGTTTGACTTCTCCTTCTCTCTCATTCCCTGATTGTTTGCAACTATGATCGCTTGCCATGATTTGCACGTAATTTTTTCCTCCTTCTTTGTCAGCTTGTTACGTATACGTTCCTTAATAGTCACATAACTGTAGGGTTTTACTTGGGGTTTTTCTTTTCTTGCAGCCACTTAAACATATGTTCTACATGAATCACTATTTCAGTTGAAAGTAACTGTGATGATAATGCTTTATTCACCCTACTTGACAGACTGGCGCTAAAGAAAATGTTGCATTTTTCTCCAGTACGCTCACTCCCTCAGTGCTAAATTATGTTACAAAGTCAGATAGTTGTCAAAATATAGAAAGTCAAATATTACAGCAGTGCATGTATTAATGTGTTCCTTTGCATTTTCTTTGTTAAACTAGTCTCACTGGTTTTTCCCTGTGAGGCTTTGTTGAAGCGATTGTTGCAGTTTACCCTGTTTCCCTATGTCAGACAGTGCTTCAGTGTTATCATAGCTGAATAGTAACATAAACCAAAATTTAAAAACCTTTCAAGAGCTTCCATTGTGGTTTACCACAAATCATAAGAAGAAGCTCAGTCCCCACCAGTGTAATTGAAATATTCTGAGTGAACCTCGCAGACTCATGTCATGATGATAAAATTAAATACTCTGCCAGCAGCCACAATGTGTCAAACACCTTTCTTTTCCTTTCACCATACTTTGCATCTTTGCTTGTTTAGTCACAAACATTCACCCTTGAGCTACAGATTAGCAATGTATTCTCTTTGTGAAGCTGCACAAAGCTCAAGCAATTAAAGGCTCTTCTCTTGCTTAACAAGCCCAAATCCAGACATGCCTTTATTGCATTTGATTTTGCTCGCTGTTTGTGCCAAAATGCTAAGAGACAGGGACCCTGTTTTTGCTCTAAGTGTAGCAATCAGTGAGAATTCAGGGTGAGCTCAGGTTCTGGTGGCTGTCACTTTTCCACCCATGGTTAGCAGAAAAAGAAAAAGAAAAAAAAGAGAAAAACAGCCCTAGAGAGAAGTCTGGATCCACCTATCTAACAATGGCAAGCAGAAATTGTTTGGCAGACTTCCACCTCATCACTGGCAGGAATTGTGATTTAGAGGGAAAGTACTTGCTGAGACAAAACAAAGCTGTGCATTCAGTGCTTGATATGTCTGACCTGGCAGAAATTCATTCAGAGCTGTGAAAATGACTGAATTGATGACTCCGAACCGATTTGTAACTGGACGTTGTAGTGACCATACAGGTGAATGCTGTTAATAGTTGAGTAAAATAGAAGTGACCACACTGCATGTGTAGAGATAACAAGCTAGAAGGAACTGTTTTCTTACTGTCTTTGCTTGTAGAAACTCTGTTCAGTTTAAGCATATGTTTATTTAACAAGTCTACATGTTATTTAATGTATATACCACCAATTCACAGCAAGTGCCACCTGAAGGGACTTTACATTGTAGACTACAGACCCTAAAATAAATAAATACAAAATAAAATCACAGCAATCACATGGCCACCGACGAGCAAGTGGTAGGAAGGAAAAATTCCCTTTAACAGGACAAAAGCTCGAGCAAAACCAGGTTCAGGGGGAGAGGCAAGCCATCTGTCATGACTGGTTGAAGAAAGGGAAAAAAAGAGAACACAAGACATTCTTTGGGGCAGAGTTTAGTAATTAGCAGTAGCAGTAATAATGACGTATAACAACAAGTAGAGACAAAATAGGTGAGTGGAAAAGAAATGCTTAGTGGATCATTAGAAGGCCCTAGCAGCCCCAGTCTTAGAAGTAGAGAGAGGGTGTCTGTCTCCCAAATCCAAACTGGGAGCTGCTTCCAGCAGGGTCTTAAAGCTGAAGGCTCTGCCTCTCATTCTACTTTTAAATACCCTAGGAATCACAAGTAAGTCTGCAGTCTGAGAATACAGTGCTTTATAGAAATAATATGCAAATAATATGCAAATAATATGCTACTATGTGTCCTTTAAGATATGATGAGGCCTTTATGTTTAAGACTTTGTATGTAGAGACAGATTTTAAATTTGACTCTAGACTTGACAGGTAGCCAATGAAGAGAAACCAATATGGGAGAAATATGCTCTCTATTTCTAGTTATCCTGTCTAGTTTTCCTGTCGGTACTGTCACTGCAGCATTTTGGATCAACTGAAGGCATTTTAAGGAAAATGTAGAACATCCTAATCAGTGTTAGGAAGGTTACTTTTAAAATGTATTCCACTACAGATTACAGAATACATGCCCCTAAATGTATTTTGTAACGTATTCCATTACGTTATTCAATGAGAGTAACGTATTCTGAATACTTTGGATTACTTAATATATTATCATGCTTTTTACAGCTCGATGAATGTACTATTGCTGTGTGATTTATTACTATCACTGAAGGTTACCATATCTGCAGCGATCCCATATTAAAACTATTCTGCGGGTATATAAAACAAGTTCGTGGGACCTCTGGCTAATATTTCGTGTTCTGTGTTGGGCTCGTAGCCGAAAACTAGCTTTACTTTGTTGTCTGGGTCAACTTTGCTAGCCAGAGACCGAGAGAGGCGTTGAAAGGAACGTATTGTTTGGGAGGAAAACACGAACACGGTGTACAGTCGAGTCTTAATAGCTTACTTACAACTGGGCTCGTCAGGCACTCTTTTTGGCTGCAGTGGTTATTATTATATTTACATGCTTCCATCTCCCGTTTCTGGTCAGTGACAACTCACATTTTTCGACTCTCCTTTTTCTCCCTCCCTCATGCTCACAGACACATAACGGGAATGGCAGTCCATTCTCCCTGCAGCACGGACTACACTGCCCATGAGGCTACATTCTTTAGAGCTATGCACTAACACTCTGCCTATTGCCTTAATATTAAATAATTTTTGAATAATAATTTTTAAAAATATTTCTTCATGTCATTAGAGGTGACATGGGCTGCGAGATTGAGAAACAGGCATTACAGCCTCTTAATGCCTGTTTTGTTTGGGTTTCCACCAGCGTGGAATTACCAAAAATAGAGAGGGCATACATATGAAACAGGAAAAGACCACCGTGTAATTCATTTATTTCAACAAAGTAATTGTATTCTGAATACCATCTTTTTAAACGGTAACTGTAACGGAATACAGTTACTCATATTTTGTATTTTAAATACATAACTTTGGTACATGTATTCCGTTACTTCCCAACACTGATCCTAACACAACAAATTACAATAGTCCAGCATATATATGTATAAGCTACTTTTTCAGCATCGCCTGACACATAGTTTTTCTAATTTTAGTGATGTTGTGCAATTGAAAGGCATTCTTAAATGCTTCTTTAATTTGCGCATTTAAAGACAAATCTTCCACTAAATCACCACCTTATTGTGGTGGAGTGGTCCAGTCATCCCATGAAGAAGGGACAGGGGTCCAACCTCTGAGTGTTTGGTTCTTTGTGGATCGTGCAGCAGTCATGCTCAAAGGTCCTTCCGGTCAGATCCCCAGCATCTAAAACTAGCTTGCAGTACATGAAATGTCACTTCTCTGGTAGGGAAGGAGTCTGAGCTGGGGTGCAAGATTAATAGATAACTAGATATAGACAGGCTTGCTGCTGATATCAACTGAGCCTATAGTTTGGCCAGAGAGCATCAAAGTGAAGCTGCTGACCTACCTATATTCTCACCCTCATTGTCCATTGATTAGAAACTTCAAAAAAAGATCTTGGCTTCTTAAGGCTAGGTAGCGTATCAGGTTAGTAATTTTGCAATACACACTGGGATGTAGATTTAGGTGGCTTAGCTGGCCTAAGTGATATATAGGGATATGTAGAGGTTAACACATTTGCTAGGCAATCAAAGGATCACTGTTTCAGCTCCATCTGTAGCTAGGGATTGTCCAAAATTAGCTTAAATGGCCTAGATCATGAACATGCTACAATGGTATGAGTGTGTACACATAGGTAACCATCTTGGCACTATGCTTGAAGCTTCACTTTGTTATTATCCTGTCTTATCCAGGATTGTTTACCTGAAAAATTGTAGAGTTGCTTTGTTATAAAATGGAGATATGACAAAGCTAGAGATACAACAAATCTTAAAGACCAGATACTAAGATGTTCAGTTCCATGGTCAGAAAACCACAGGGTACCCCTTTAAAATGTCATTTTACAGTCATAAGGCAACCACAAGTAAACAATGTTAATGTGTTGTTATCTACTCTAATATAATTCCATATACTCTAATAAGCAGGGGTGATATTTTTTTTTACAGTGCAGCTACAATTGCCCGCAGCTGCTTACTGGTTTACTGTGTATGTAAACATTACCAAAGTGAAAGACATTTATTCTGACTGCTATGACGGATCTCATTTCAAACTTCTGATATGAAGTTTTTATATAAGCTGACTCTCATTTAAACTGCCGCGTGGGTTTCAGAGTAGCTGCTGACAGCCTGTCAGTTCCTCTGCACTGTACTGCCAGCACACAACAGCTACTGTCCATCTGTCACCTTGAATCTGTCCACCTACTGTTTCCATCAATCCTTACATCCAGCACCATAACTGAACAAGATGTTCCCTGCTTACTGACTGCTACAAAAACAGTATATAGCCTTACCAGAGAATATTTAACTTCATCAAGGGCAAGAGGGGTAAAGCAATGAGAAAAAAGAGAGAAGCTTTCAACAGAAAACAACCACTGGAAAAAGAAATGATAGATGCGAGGAAAAAGTCAGATGGAGGGCATGACAACATAAAGAGAAATATGAATAGATAGAAAAAATAAGGAAGCAAAGTAATTACTTAGGGTGTGTCGGGAAGCCCCAAGCTAGTAATCAGTGGTTGCATGCTGTAAATGTGGAGGAGGTGATGGTCATATGGAAATTAGATGCTGATGAGTTACAGTCCAGTTAGATGAAGAAATGTAAGCGGTGGTACAGTGAGATCTGGGACCTATCAGCGTTGTGTAAGATCAAGCGAGCACACACGGAGAAAGAGAGAGAGAAGGAGAAACATATCAGCCCATAGAACATTTTTATTGTTGTCATCATCAGTATAGCATAGCGTTGGAGTAGTAGGAAATGGAATGATTGAAGGCTTATTCATGAATCAAAATATACTGTATCTTTTAGTTTAGCATCCAGTCAAGTATAAGAACAAGTCCGTGAATGAAAACTGAAGGATACTTTAGATCTGGCTAACCTTATGTAGTAAGATCAAACATGTTAGGTGCTCTAAGGTTCTGTACTCAAATACTAACCAAACCATGCTAATGTAGAAGGCTGGGAAAAAAAACCCCGCCCACCTATTTTTTGGTTTAGATTCAATTCAATTATATTTATGTAGTTCCAAATAACCCTACATATTTGTTTAATATGCACACTGAAGGAGTTATCCTGATCAAAATGACCCCACGCATTGTAAGTGCAGGCCAGTGTAACGCCATCCAGAGTAACAAGAGAATTTCTCATTACACTCCATCTTCCTTAGAATTTCAGGTCTGAGTACATTAACATCAGTTTTATCTAAATTTAGAACCTGAAAATGTGTCATATTTCATTTATTTTTGTATTATTATTATAGATTTTTGATTTCATCTTGGTTTATGACTACTTGGGTTTTGGCTTCTGTTTTGTATTTCTAGCACTCCAGTTCTTCTGGGTTTGTGATTTCTAGTGGTGTGTTCACACCAAACGCGATAGGCGCGAGCGAAAACGCCCCAAACGCCCCTAATTTGACGCGTGCACATTCGCACCTCAACGCGTGTCCAAGAAAATCCATCGCGCGTCAAAATTGCATATTTTGACGCGCGTGAACCGGAAATGTGGGAGGGATGTGGGAGGAAGTTGTGCCAGACAGTATCTTTGCTAGATGGCAGCTGTCGAGCTAGCGTTTGAAGAGAGAGTCTCCCTCCTCTATTTACTGTGGAGAGCAGAGCAGCGGCGTTAAGGACATCCTCGCCGTACCTGGGTCCATCAGGTCCTCCAGAGGCGTGAGCAGTTTGGTGAGTTTCACCACTTGCTCGAGGAGCTGCGCCTGGATGACGGCCGATTTCAGCGATATCACCGTCTTTCACTCACCCAGTTTGAGGACCTGCTGTCCCGCGTCGGTCCCAGAATCGCCCGCCTAGACACCAACTACAGGCGCTCAATCCCACCTGCAGAGCGCCTGTCCATCTGCCTGAGGTTAGTAAAAGTGTTTAATACGGTAGTCCTTTATTGATACCTGTGCTAATATATGCTAAACTATCGTTTATACACTGCTAACATGGCTGTGGTATGCTAACAGTGAATGCCGTCGGTGTTTACTGATAGCAAACTGTGGTATGGAGACGACTGTTTATAATATTTCTAGTGATACTCGACAGTTCTCATCAAGTCCCGATTTAATTCAATTTATGCTATGTTATCAGTGTTAGCAATGATAGCATGGCTGTGGTGTCATATCAATGTATGCTCTCGGTGTTTGCTGATATCAAACTGTGGTATGAGGACCACTGTTGGTAATCTTTGTAGTGATACTCACTCCTTTTTTTTTTTTTTTTATTTACACCTGGTTTAATTCTGGTATAGTTGAATATTTGTATATAATCCCCGCAGCTGTCAGACTCTATAACAGGGTTCACCAGCCTTTCTTAAAACTGAGAGCTAGATAAAATTGTGAACAGTTTGGTTCATCTTTAGTTATATGGTTCTATCTAGCATATTCTATCTTGATAAGCTGTGTCTTATCACAGGTTAATTTTTCAAAAATATTAACAATGATTTAAGCAAGGAAAGGGCTACATGTCAACATACAACTCTTTATTTCTATTAATGTCTTACTTCATTCCTACCTGATTGACATGTCTAGGAATTATGAGTGATTGGCTCACTGTAGGGGTAAAAGTTGTTACCAATCAAATTATGATATGGTAAAGTTAAAACAAAACACAACTGACTGTTTTATATTATATCTAATATATATTATGTAATTATCCTTATAATTACAAAATGTTTTATGTAAGATTTATGTTTTGTAATTTAAATCTGACATCACAAAAGTATTTTGGAATTTGAATAATGTACTTTGTAACTGCAGTACACATAATACTAATTTTGAACAATTTTGTCCAGGTTCCTTGCCACCGGGGACTCCTTCAGGACCATCGCGTTCAGTTTCAGAGTCGGTGTGTCCACAGTGTGCCAGATCACCCCCCAGGTAGCGACGGCCATCTGGGACTGTCTAGTGGACGACTTCATGGCTGTGCCTTCACCTGGAGACTGGCGGTCCATCACAGAGGGATTCCAGGAGCGCTGAAACTTCCCTCTCTGCTGTGGAGCTCTGGATGGGAAACGCGTCCAGACAAAGGCACCCCATATATCACATAGGAGACACACACATTGATATACACTAAATATTTATTCCATTTCTTTTTTTGTGGTGCCCAAATTTATGCACCTGCTTGATTTTGTTTAAACAATTATTGCACACTTTTTGTAAATCCAGTAAACTTCTTTTCACTTCTCAAATATCACTGTGTGTGTCTCCTGTATGATATATTTAACTGACATTTTTTATTGTAACAACCAACGATTTATACAGGAAAATAATGGCTATTAACAAGGTTGCCCAAACTTTTGCATCCCACTGTATTAGTATATTCTGTCATTAGTATAATATGAAATAAATTCTACATGTGTCAAGTCGTGTGCCAACATTTACTGTGTAGTAGAACTGAGACATTAGTCATTATAAAAATTTATCTGAAATAATATTAAAATTCTCAAACAGAAAAACATTGAACATAAATATATAAAAATATAAGTAATTACAGAGAGACAGGAATAAAAAGGACCCAGCTGCTCTCCAGAGCAGGAACAAAGCTGAGGAGGAAATGCTCCATTGGAGACTGGCGTGGCCTCTTCAGGAACACCAGGATGGCCAGCTCCACCGCCGATGGACCGTCCTGGGACCAGTCCCTCATCTGCCTCGGAGCTGTCCTCCTCTCTGGGCCTGTAAAACAGCACAAAACACAAAGAAATGAGAAGGCTGCTACTAGATTTTAATTTCAACATTGAAAAAAAACAAACAAAAAAAAACAGGATATAATCAGATTAGTTGTAGATATTTAGTAAAGGTGATCACAAGGGAATCCCACCGAGTAAAAAGCTATCAGTGCTGCTGTACATCTGATGCTACAATTGCATACCTGTGGGTGCAGCAGCAGGAGCTCAGGGACTGGGGAGCAAGGAGAAGCAACAGGGGATGCTCTGCTGCAGAATCAGTTGGTTCTGTCAAGACAATATTAAATGTTAACAGGTTGAATACAATAATCATAGCGAAAGTATATACAGTGGTCCCTCATTTATTGCAGCAGGGGTTGTCAGAATAACTAGACCCTCGCCACCCACTTTATACACTTTTTCCCCACACACATGAACATTAGTCACAGTTCTCACAAGCTGATTCTCAAAGTGCAAACCTTTGTAGATTGCAAAACGTAAAAGTATTATGCCGTGTTTTGTCTTCATCTGCCTGCCACTTTCGTGCGCCTTTTTCCCTCGCGGTGCAGGTGTCTATTTCCGAATGAGGGTCATAGTTATGGGTGTTTTTGTGCTGTTTCATCTATTGGACGTGATGGTTATAAAAACAAAACATGATAAATTTGACAAGCGCAGGAGACACGACACGGAAGAGATTTGTCAATCAGGCTGCAGAATGCAATGCTGTACTGTGCAAAAAAAAAAAAAAACAAAAAATCAGTGAAAAAGCGAGGCAGTGACGGATGAGCGGGACCACTGTGTGCCGTTTATTAATAAACAAAATATATTCCTATATGACAACATGCATAAAAGCAGAACGGTATTTGTACATCAGTGGGAAAATAGCGGTGGCTTGCTAGCTTTTGTGCGGCTTCCTCGGGTCAGTGAAAAATGTAAAAAGAGAAATGAATGAACTTACCAGGTTGCCCGATCTCTTCACATATCTTCCTCCAAACTCGGTCCTTTATATTCCTGTCTCGGTACAGAAAGCAGCTGGTGTCGTACAGCTCCGGGTTGTTTGCTACCGTTGATTAGCCTTCCCTCCATTGAAGAATGAAGGGCTTTGGTTTGATCTGCCCCTTTGACCTGGTTACAGCCACGTCACCAGGCTCCTGATTGGTTGACGCGGCGCGATTTGACGCTGGAGTTCAAATTTTTCCAACTCTAGCGGTAGAGGCGAAACACGCGTATGCACAAAATGCAACACAAAAACTCACGCGCGTGGTTTTTTCCGCGAATCAAACGCGCCAGACGCGGTACACTGACGCGCGTTTCACGCGTTTTGGCGTTTTCGCCACGCAAATCTGCCTCCGAATTTTCGCCGGACGCGCAATCGCGTGTCATCGCGCTTTTTCCATTGACTTTACATGTAAACCTGACGCTCTGGCCGCCTCTGTCCTCGTGTTTATTCTCTTGGTTCCCAGTCAGTTGTTTCTGACTCCTGTCCATGTACTCCATGATCACTCTGTTCCGTATCAATTCCATGTCCCTTTACCTGCAGTGTGCGTCCTGTTTTATTTTGATGGTCCCTATTCTGTGTTCAGTCTCTGTCCCCATGTTTTCTGTGCCTGTCCTGGTCCCACGTTCCCTGTCTAGTGAGTCTTGTCTCTATGTTCCCTCTGTTACCATGTCAGTTACATTGTAGCTTTTAGCTCGTATCTCTGAGTTCGTGTCTGTCCGTACGTGTCGTATTTCCTGTTTTACTTTGATAGTCTCATGCGCTTGCTCAGTGTATCTAGTTTTGCCTTCCCTCGTCTCATTATGTCGGATTTGTCCCAGCTCCTAGATCCTACCTGTCTATTTTAGTCCTCAGTCTTCCCCTGCTTGTTGTCGCGTCTTTAACCTTCACACCCTCTCCATGCTGTGTTTTCTCCCTTCGTGTTCCCGACTAAATTCTAGCTCGCAGTTCCTGGTTTGTTTCCGTACTTCATGTTTCTTAGTTTTTTAGTTCCTTGAGTCCAATTTAGTTTTCTAGTTTCCATGTTCAAGGTTTTGGTTTGTTTTTATGAAGTTTATTTCTGATTTTCCAGGAATAAAGCTGCCATTTTAAGTTCGTCCCGCTGTGTCCTGCGAGTCCTGCATTTGGGTCCAATGTCCTGCCACACAGCACACCATGACAAAAATTAGATCTCATCCACTTTTAGGCATTCTTGTAGTTTAACTAATAAGTATGTATCATCTATCTGTTTCTGTACTGTGATCAGTTCTGAAGCCTGACTGAAACTCTTCAACATTAACGTTTTGGAGCAAATTATTGAAGTTAACCCTTGCTCCTCCTCGTGTTAACATGATTTTTCTCCCTGGGTCCTCAATATCCACGTTCTTGGAGTGCAAGGAGCGCTTGGCTTCTAGTAACTAATGTGCTTCCTTTGAGGATTTAGTTTCCTCCGAATAGATAATTGACCGAGGGAGAGAAAAGCCGGGAAAAAAAACTACAAGTCCCATAGGGTGCCTGCCCGATCATTTCCTGTGCCAGCCACTATGCTTTCTACTTCATCAGCAACTTGCATTTCTGGACTCTCACACTCCCTGTCGGAGCCGCCGCCTGAGAAAATGCAGATCAGGCCTCGTGGCTAACTCCAGAGGAGTGGCAGAGACTCCTGAGTGACAGTTTTCTCTCTCAGGAGTGTTTCTATTGTAGTCAATTTGGACACTTCTTCGCAACATCCCTGTGCAACCAAAAGACCCCATCGCCCAGTGGCGGTCCTAGCCTGTTTGGCGCCCTGGGCGAAACACCCCCCCCCACACACACACACACATACACATAAAATGTATTACGGATTTTACATTAACATAAAACTGTTGTCAGAACCATACTGACTTTCACCACAGAAACACACACACACACACATATGAAGAGAGAGAGAGTATGCATAGTAAGCAAACAGCTACCAAACAGCCATCATAATTCGTCATACAATGAGAACAGGACAAATCAACCATTGACAATGACTAATTAATATTAAAATCTGTAACATAATGTATTGTTTGGAGTTTAGTCTGTTACTGTTACTATTTATACCATTTCTTCTTGGAGCAGCTGTAACCCACATAATTTCCTTAGGGATTAATAAAGTGTTCTAATTCTGATTGTTTCAGGATGACCTGCCATTATCCAATGACACATCTGCTTACCTGTATCTTTTGCTCGTTTCTCCTCCTCCTTTTTTTCTAAACTGAGCACCTGATGGCTTTGAACTTTTCTTGTCCATCTTCCATTGGTTTTAATTTTGCACTCCAGTATGAACACCCAGCCCCCAACCCGAGGATCACCACAACATAACCTAATAGACCTACACCTTAGTTCACAGATTCACTTTGTCTAGGGTGTATTTCTGGGATTTCGCACAACCCAGGATTCAAATCATGAATACATAATGGGCTTGGATTTACAACATTATGAATAAAATGGATGGATGGATGGATGAATAAAATGTGCTCTATTTGGAAGCAGCCAGCCCCCCTCCCCTTTCGACGGGTTGTGTGTGAGACTTTAAATCATCAAACTGTAAATTATAAATTTTAAATTGTTATTGATCCCTTTACCCCGAGTCCTAAAGTGTATATTTATTTTCTTACTCTTATTATATATATTGTTTGTTTACTTGCACTGCTGTAACTGGAGCCTCGTCGTCTCGTCTCTCTATATACTGGACTGTATGTAGCGGAGATGACAATAAAGTTTACTTTGACTTCAGCAGCAAGCAGGCGCACTGAGGGCTCTCGCGCTCACTTTTTGCATATAGAATTTTTAAAAAAACATCGGTGCAAATTAAAAGTCTGTATCATAATGTCTGGTGTTTTCGTGTTTGTTGGTTTGTTTTTATTTTGTTTTATTTTGCGAGTTATTAGATGCTACTCCACCCAGCCAGAGAATCCCCCGCTGCCCCGCCCCTCTCCTCCGTGTGCCGCAAGCAGCAGGCGCACCTCGCAAACGGAGGGTGCCATTACTCTCAGCAAATGGGCGATCGAAAACCGATTGGTGCCTATGCCATTCCCAATATGCGCTGGCATGACGTGGGAGCAGCATGAGTATGAGCAATGTTTGGGGTTTTTTTGCCAATGCCCGTGATGCCGCCTTCGACTACGATGTCACCCCGGGCAACCGGCCATGTCGCCCATATCAAAAACCGCTACTGCCACCGCCAGTAGTTTCAAGGATACAGGTAAGCAGCTCCAAACTAATACCTATGCTCCGTTTGGACAGGTCGCCTGTCTGTCACAGGTTTAACACTCTCATTCACACCTATTGGCAATTTAGAATAACAAATTAACCTAACCCCACTAACTGCATGTCTATAGACTGTGAGAAAAAGTTGGAGTGCCCAGAGAGAACCTACAAAAAAACGGGGAGAACATGCAAACTCCACAAAGAAAGGCCCCAGCCAGATGATGGAGTCGAACTCAGGACCTTCTTACTGTGAGGCAACAGTAAAATGTGAGAGAATATATTGCTGCCTGCCAAGTCTATGCAAGAAAAAAGCAGCAAACAGCATCCTTCTGACCTCCTCCAAACCCTATCCATACCACATAGATCCTGGTCTCATACTGTTTTGGACTTCATAACCGAGACTCTAAGATGGCTAATAGAACTTCATGGTATCCCTAAAATTGTGTCAGATGTGGGCCGTCAATTCTTATCCCAAGTGTGGAAAACTTTGTCCTACCCTAGGAGCCACAGCCTCAGTTATATCACAAAAAACTGACACTGCTTGCATACTGAGTGTGCAATTAGAAATTCACCTAAAGAATGAAATGCCGAAAAGGAGTTAAAGCCATGACAGAGTGATGTACCTTCCCTACAGCTACATCAATAATGGCCCTTCTTGGACCTCAATAATACTGCTATTTTAATGAAACAGAGCAGAAATTCATTGAACTAAGCTGTCTTTTTTTCAGCAGTTCACACACAGTGAGTGACTTGTTTCTGATTATTATAAGTGAAAATGTCTATGAAAATGAATACATGAATTAATGAGTACATCTTATTGTATTAGATTAATACAAGAATGTTCCAATTAAAAGAGGGGGGGAAAGCAGTGTGGCACACTAACATCGTAACTGGGATGGCTCGTGATTGATGGCAAGTAATGTTTGTTATTTTTCTACACATTGTGAAGATTGTGAACTGTACTATTCCACACAGATTTCAGGTTCATGTCGTGGAATAGTTTTTAATTATGCAGATCTCCTCTGGATAAATCCTGCACTCCACCTGTGTCTTAATCCTCAGAACCCTTTGCATAGTGCCCAGCACTTTCTGTCAGAAGCATTAACCCTCATATTAGAAAAGATATTCATTTTCCATCATCTTCTTCTCATTAATCTGGACTGCCTTGCGGATTATTTTGGTTAGGTAGGCCTGCCACTCTCTCCTTCATGCTCTCACCTTAGATCTGTTCATTTTTGAGCCACTAATTTGCACCCTGCAATTCAGGCACTATAATAATTTGCTCTGCTTAATAAACTGTATGGGACAGTATAAAACCAAATACATCTTGCATTCTTATATTTTCCCGCTAAATAGTGATTCAGTGTAACTTCATTCTTCTCCATGTTTAGGGTTTCTATGACTGAAGTAAAATTCTATTCAATCATCACTTATCCCTGCTGACTGATGTTAAAATTAACGTAGGATAATCACAAAACCTGCAATACGACCAAAAACTTTGCTAACTGAGTTATACAGAAGCTTAAACGTACATTGATCAGTTAAAATAACATATAGTCTTTAGAAAGCTTATATAAATGTACATTTTCCACATGGCATCAACTCAACAAGAAACAGTTTTTATTACAGTTGTGTGAGGTTCAGAGTTTATCTTTCTGTTTAACAGGCTTTTGTCAAAATTTCAAAATAATCAAAATATATGAGCAGGTTATGGGATGAAATGGATCATGTATAAATTAACATTTACATGATCTGTATGCAGTGTATAGTTGTGTGATGTGAAATGCTCTATAAAAAACTAAGCACAGCTCCAACCAACCAAACACAAAATCAAAACCCATGGAGGCAGAGAGGGAGAAGCTCATGCCAGCAGCAACTAGAGGCAACTGTTGTTGGGATTTGGCGCTATATAACACCCTCACAGACACTTACAGGTGTCACAGAAGGCATCCGCAGAGTTGATTGAACAAACTCTGATCTGCTGTTCTGGAACCAAAAACTCAGAGTTGCTAATTTTGGAGCTGATTAACTTGCAGTTTATGTTTAAACTCAAGGTTTTTTAATATGCTTTTTGGAATCGGTCAGTTAATAATTGTTAACTGACCATAAATATGAATGTGAGCGGTGTAAATGGCTTTCTATCTCTGTCTGTTGTGACAGATTAACGACCAAACATAAATTCTCAGTGATGGGTACATAACGTGTCCATAAGTGCATGACGCAACACGACACCCTATGCCGCAGGTGGATGATCGATTTTGTAATCGTATCACCAGACCTGCAGCCATATGTTCTGGACACTCAGATAAAGAGAGGGGCTGAGCGTGCTTTACCTGCACCTGCACCTGTCTGAATGGACCATGTTCAGCACCTGCATTGCCAAAGCTGCTGCACTGAGCTGCGGCCGCAAGGTGGTTGGTGCCTGTCATGGTAACCCCTTAACCAAATGGTGGACACCAGAGGTGAAGGGAGCTACCCTGCTGAAGAAGTAGTCCTATTGGGCTTGGTTAGCCTATGCGACTTTGGAGGAGCCAAGTGGAACGCAGCTTGGGCAGTGGCTGAAGCAAAAACTTAGGTGTGGGAGAAGTTCGTGGGAGGCCATGGAAAAAGACTTTTAGGCTGCCTTGAAGAGATTCTGGCAAACCGTCAGGCGACTCAGGCAGGGAAAGCGGTGCTTTACCTACACTGTGTATAGTGAGGGTGGAGTACTGCTGACTTCGACTGAGAACACTGTTGGATGAACAAGATCGCAAATGCAAGCGGCAGAAATGAGCTTCCTTCACAGGGTGGCTGGCCTCTCCCTTAGAGATAGGGTGAGAAGTTCAGCCATCCAGGAGAGGCTCAGAGTAGAGCCGCTGCTACTCCAGATTGAAAGGTGCCAGCTGAGGTAGTTCCGGCATCTGACAAGGATGCCTCCTGGGCACGGTTTTCCAGGCATGTCTTACTGGGAGGAGGCCCCAGGGCAGACCCAGGACAGGAGAGATCTCTCGGCAGGCCAGGGAGCGCCTTGGTGTTCCCCCGGACAAGCTGGAGGAGGTGGCCGGGGAGAGGGAAGTCTGGGCTTCTCTGATTAGGCTGCTGCCCCCGCGACCTGGTACCAGAAAAGCAGAAGAAGACTGATGGATGGATGGATGGATGGATGGATGGATGGATCAGACTTTGTCGCATGTCAAATGTTCTCCTTCTGCTCATATTGTTCCACTTTCCAGCCTCCATTGAAAATAATTAAAACAAGCAAAACCACTGAAAGTGTTTTTAGAATAAAATAAGATTTTGGGGGCGGACAGATTAGGAGAAGAGAAAAGATAAGTGAATATCTTTATACAGAGAGAAATCTGGCCAAGTTATAGAGAAAGAACAGAATTCCATTTAAGGATTAAATGCAGTAATCCCTCTTTTTTCATTCACAACCCTACTGTCTCTCCATCTCTGGTCCATAGCACGACAGAGCTCCTGTCATTAATTTTCTAGAATGGGGTGAAGTGCAGAGAGGCAGCGAGTCACAATTTTCACAGCCACATATATGGAGCAAGGCCCACTTTCATCTCTCCCAGACAAAAACACAAAGATACTATCTGTTATGCCTGAAACCCATTTCTTTGTAACATTAGGGGCTGAAATGGGGTCCTTCAAAAGACCTGTGGGTCTGGAATCATAAAAAGTCTATGTGGTACTGAGTGATTCACCTTCACCTTAGTGTTTTTGACTCACAATCTACTAAGCAGAAACTGAGCACAGAGATTAGCAAGATGGTTCCAGTGAAAAAGACTATTCTGACTGTTTTGAAGCAATAGAGGATTTTATTTTATGTATTTTTCATAAGTCAACAAATAAAACTCTTTAAAAGTATATTTCAGAAAGCAGCACACTGCACTGAATTAGAATCTGATACTTTATTCATCTCAGAGGAAATTATGTGGTCACAGTTCCTCCAAGACAGTAAGAACATAAAATAACAAGTTAAAGTACCAATTAAATCATACAATATATTACACAATTACAAAATATTACAAAATAGCTCTCATAAATACAAATAGCTCTGAAATATAAATATCCCTCTCTGTTACAAAAAATTGAATATAGTTGGGGCTAATGTGTTGGCAGTTAAAAATACAGTTTAACCTCCAATGAAATTCTCAAGTTGACTTTTAAGTTATTTATTAATCCATCTAAATTCCAAATAATAAAACAACAACACTGACAAACGTTTTGAATACCAAGCCAAGACTATGTACAGCTATATCAATTTACAAACTATTATTGACTAAAATGATGTTCAAGTAAAATTTCAGTTTATGTTTTTATTGCAACACATGTAGTTACTCTCATATATTAAAGGAAAAAAATAGTGTCTGTGCTAAAGGAGGAATCATTTCTTTAATTTCCTGTGTTTACATACACACACACACACACACACACACACACACTACTTTTAACTCCAAAGCATCTACTGAACAAGTTGTGCATCCTGAGTAGCTGCATGTAACTCTGGCTGTTCTTAAAGACAACATCTGTGTTTCTGAACCAGTGAGCTCACATCACTCCATCCCACAAAACTGTCCATCAACCTGTATACAGCCAACAATAGCAGAATTGTCTGGAAATCACTGTAGGTGGCATGAATCTAATCTGTACCTGAAGCCTGAAGTATAGAGCTAGAAGCGGAAGGGTGATAAAACCTTTTGGTGCTCCTGTATGTTGGTCTAATAGCATCTCTTTCCATTGCATGTATCCTGCAATGGTTCCATTCCAAACCTCCCTGTTGTTATTTTGTTGGACTTTGTTCTCCAGCTTCCTCCACTCTTTTCTCTATACCACTTTAATTTTAAGCCACCTCTAAATGCGTTTGGACACTTCTTTGTTCCCACTCCTGAAAGCTCTCTTCTTCTTATTCATTTTCACTTTAATGTTTCTTTTAAACCCAGTTTTGCTGCTGGGAGCAGCAGACAGGCCTTTGGGGGCAACAGAATCACACAAAAGTTGCAATTCACTCTGTCAGATTGTCAGTATTGTCTCCATAAAGACTGAAAATAAAAACAAGGGCAGTGGACTCAAAGCATCTCTGTATAGTCTCCTCAGCATTCCATTTTTACTGGGATTGCAACAGCAATTGTGGACATAAAGAACAAGTCTTCCTTGTCTTTTCTTCTCGCTCTTGCCAGAGTGTATGTCCTCTCTTACACAGTGAAAACTAGCTAATGCTTGTTTTAACCTTGAGCGGGGGTAGTGAGGAGGCAATCTGCAAGCAGTCACAGACTGTCTGTCTACCTGCAGGGAGATTATTTGTCATAGGTAGTGTCAAAAACATGTGATACAACCGGTCAGTGGGCTACTCTTGCTTATGTGGTTGGTCTGTTGGCTAGATGTAGAGAAGAGCGAAGATGAAAGACCAAAATTAAAACTGAGTGTTAAAAACAATGAAAAACTAAACAAAAAACCACCCATGGTCACCCACTGTACTTTTGATGCTGTATTTTTTATTTTTGATCTCTTTTTTGCACTTCTCCCATTCTTGTTGAACTCCAGTGTTGCTCCCTTCCCTGTTCTGGGCCAATCGTGAACCAGTCAGCATTTGACTGGTGATATCCATGTCCACCAACTTGCATTTTGGATTCTGAGGGACAGCATATGAGCGCATATGAGGAAATTTACGGAAATCTGTATGCAGCTGGACGTGTTTGCAGGACCATAAAAGCACTGGCCAGAACGTTCTCTTCTTCAGTCATCTTCCTTTTTGAGAGAATCCAAGATCCAAAAGTGGCCAATAGCATGCTGTTGTGGGAGTTATGGCATATGCCAATGCTGCAATGGTCAGCCAGTTAGTCAGCCAGTAAGCCAGCTGTTTTATCCTGCTGCTGCAGTGTTCAACCATTGTCTATGGATGCTAACTGTATGCCTCTTAGCTTTTTGCCTAAGAATTATATATACCAAAAGATTTATTTTAAAAGAAGAAGACTAACACACATTAACTTCAGAAAGAGGCAGGCTGCCATTTCCAATTCTGTTTTAGACCAAACTTCAAATGTGCAAGCAAAATACATATTTTGACATCTCTCCATGTTAAGTTAAAAGTTAAAAAATTACATTTACTTAAAAGCCCTCTTTCTTGCTATTTTCCAGACGTTTCAGCTGCACCTCACAGCCCTGATCAATGGATCAAAATCACAATTAGATTTTTTTTTTCTGAAAAAAGTCAAAATAAATATCATATAACATATCAAAATGTACTTGCAGTATATTTTCACATATTTCCTTTTTAGGTTTTCAAGTTAAAATCCTTGAAGGCTGATTTAAGCAATAGTGAATGTTTTGATAAATCAGTGACTAATGAAAGCATTTTGTTTCTTTCTTAACGGTGTTTATATGAACCTAGTCAACATCTTTGTTTAGCTGAGTTTACAGTAAGCTGTTTCCTCCGATGCTCCTTAGTCGTTTAGTAAGATTAGAAGAACGTAAATGGCACACTTCTTATGATGCACATCAATTCTCCTCAAACTGTGAAAAATCATTGTGGTGCATTTAACATGTATGTATGTATTAGTCCAGGGCCGGGTCACGGGGGCAGCAGCCCAAGCAGAGGAGACCAGACCTCCCTCTCCCCAGCCACCTCCTCCAGCTTATCCGGGGGAACACCAAGGCGTTCCCAGGCCAGCCGAGAGATATAATCTCTCCAGCGTGTCCTGGGTCTGCCCCGGGGCCTCCTCCTGGTGAGACATGCCCGGAAAACCTTGCCAAGGAGGTGCCCAGGGGGCATCCTTGTCAGATGCCCGAACCACCTCAACAGGCTCCTTTCGATGCCCTGGAGCCAGGCCGGGAAGGGTGCCAGAGGGCGAGCGTCTGGTGGCCGGGCCTTAGTCCATGGGGCCCGGCTGGGCACAGCCCGAAAAAGGGAAATGGGCCCATTTCCCTGCAGGCCCACCACCCGCAGGAGGCACCCGTAGGGGTCGGGTGCAATGTGAGTCGGGCGGCGGCCAGGAGGCCCTGGCGGACCAATCCCGGCTACCAAGACTGTATGTATTAGGTTTGTTTAATTTGCTTTCTCATCTGAATGTCCTGTTATTAACATTCAAAATAAATACCAATAAAATCCTGGCTTTCAGTGACAACCGCATAAGTTTCGCTTTAGTTTCTATAGAAATGCATTTTTATTTATTATATGTACACATGATTTTGAACATTAAAAAAAAGGAGAAAATACTGTACAGCAATATGTTTTTCCATGTGCGAGAAACTCTTTCCCACCAGAAGAGTGGTGGCGCTGTCACTTGGTGTTCGCTCGCTCTGCGGTATAGTATCACTTCCTGTTCCTGCTCAAACACAGTGGTGTTTCTGAGTAGCTTTTCTGCTTAGCAATTTAATTTAAATTTCTTGATACATCCCTTTTTCATAGTATAATCTTAACGTGCTTCATCTGAATCACCCTTTCTGTGTGCTCACTGCCTAATTTATAGCCAAAGTATTCACTCACTGTCTCTGTACTGTTTCGCTAGCTTAGCTTAGCTCGTAGCCGACTCGTTAGCACCATGGCTACTTCACCTGTCCCTCCTGCACTTTCCTGCTCATTGTGTCAGATGTTTAGTTACTCCTCGGCCTCCTTTAGCAGTAATGATACCTGTAACAAATGTAGCATACTTGCAGCTCTGGAGGCCAGGATTACTGAATTGGAGACTCGGCTTCGCACCCTTCATTCACCCGTAGCTAGCCAGGCCCCTGTAGCTGGTGCAGCCGAAGATAGCGTAGGCCCCGCTAGCTGTTCCCCGGCAGACCCCAAGCAGCTGGGGAAAGAGGGCGGCTGGGTGACGGTGAGGAGGAAGCATAGTCTTAAACTGAAGCCCCAGGTACACCACCAACCTGTTCATGTGTCTAACCGTTTTTCCCCACTCGGCGACACACCCACCGGGGGTCAAACTCTGGTAATTGGCGATTCTGTTCTCAGACATGTGAAGCTAGAGACACCGGCAACCATAGTCAGTTGCCTTCCAGGGGCCAGAGCAGGCGACATTGAAGGAAATTTAAAACTGCTGGCTAAGGGTAAACGTAAATACAGTAAGATCATAATTCACGTCGGCAGTAATGACACCCGGTTACGCCAATCGGAGGTCACTAAAATCAATATTGAATCGGTGTGTAACTTTGCCAAAACAATGTCGGACTCTGTAGTTTTCTCTGGTCCCCTCCCCAATCAGACCAGGAGTGACATGTTTAGCCGCATGTTCTCCTTAAATTGCTGGCTGTCTGAGTGGTGTCCCAGAAACGATGTGGGCTTCATAGATAATTGGCAAACCTTCTGGAGGAAACCTGGTCTTGTTAGGAGAGACGGCATCCATCCCACTTTGGATGGAGCAGCTCTCATTTCTAGAAATATGGACCAATTTATTAAACTCCCCAAAATATGACTATCCAGAGTTGGGACCAGGAAGCAGAGTTGCAGTCTTACACGCCTCTCTGCAGCTTCTCTCCTCCTGCTATCCCCCCAAAAACCCATCTCCATTGAGACTGTGTCAGCTCCCAAACAGACAAAAAACAAACTAAAAACCAGCAATAAACAACTTAAACATAAAAAATCACAAAGAAAGAACAATACAGTATCCACATCTGAACCAAAGAGTAAAACAATGAAATGTGGATTATTAAATATTAGGTCTCTCTCCTCCAAGTCTCTGTTAGTACATGACTTAATAATTGATCAACAAATCGATTTACTCTGCCTTACAGAAACCTGGTTGCAGCCGGATGATTATGTTAGTTTAAATGAATCAACACCCCCGAGTCATTCTAACTACCAGAAACCTCGAAGCACAGGCCGAGGGGGCGGTGTGGCAGCAATTTTTCACACCAGCCTATTAATTAACGAAAGACCAAGACAGACTTTTAATTCATTTGAAAGCCTGATGCTTAGCCTCGTCCACCCCAGCTGTAAAACTCAGAAACCAGTCTTACTTGTTATCATCTATCGTCCACCTGGACCTTACACAGAGTTTCTCTCTGATTTCTCAGACTTTTTATCTGATTTAGTGCTCAGCTCAGATAAAATAATTATTGTGGGTGATTTTAACATCCATGTAGATGCTAAAAATGACAGCCTCAACATGGCATTTAATCTGTTATTAGACTCAACTGGCTTCTCTCAAAATGTAAAAGAACCCACCCACCACTTTAATCACACTCTAGATCTCATTTTAACATATGGCATAGAAACTGAACATTTAACAGTGTTTCCTGAAAACCCTCTGCTGTCTGATCATTTCCTGATAACATTTACATTTACAATAATTGATTACACAGCAATGGAGAGTAGACTTTATCAAAGTAGATGTCTTTCTGAAAGTGCTGTAACTAAGTTTAAGAATATAATCCACCCACTGTTATCTTCTTCAATGCCCTGTACCAACATAGAGCAGAGCAGCTATCTGAACGCTACTCCAACAGAGGTCGATTATCTTGTTAATAATTTTACCTTCTCACTACGTACGACTCTGGATACTGTAGCTCCGGTGAAAACTAAGGCCTCAAATCCAAAGTCCCTGACTCCGTGGTATAATTCTCAAACACGTAGCCTAAAGCAGATAACCCGTAAGCTGGAGAGGAAATGGCGTGTCACAAATTTAGAGGATCATCATTTAGCCTGGAGAAATAGTTTGCTGCTTTATAAGAAAGCCCTCCGCAAAGCCAGAACATCTTACTATTCGTCACTGATTGAAGAAAATAAGAACAACCCCAGGTTTCTCTTCAGCACTGTAGCGAGGCTGACAAAAAGTCAGAGCTCTACTGAGCCAACAATCCCTTTAACGTTAACTAGTAATGACTTCATGAACTTCTTCACAAATAAAATTTTTATCATTAGAGAAAAAATTACCAATAATCATCCCACAGATGTAATATCATCTACAGCTACTTTTAGTACCATCAATGTTAAGTTAGACTTTTTCTCCAATTGATCTTTCTGAGTTAACTTCAATAATTAATTCCTCCAAACCATCAACGTGTCTTTTAGACCCCATTCCTACAAAACTGCTCAAAGAAGTCCTGCCATTAATTAATTCTTCGATCTTAAATATGATCAACCTATCTCTACTAATCGGCTATGTACCACAGGCCTTCAAGCTGGCTGTAGTTAAACCTTTACTCAAAAAGCCATCTCTAGACCCAGCTGTCTTAGCTAATTACAGGCCAATCTCCAACCTTCCTTTTATATCAAAAATCCTTGAAAGAGTAGTTGTCAAACAGCTAACAGATCATCTGCAGAGGAATGGCTTATTTGAAGAGTTTCAGTCAGGTTTCAGAGCTCATCACAGCACAGAAACAGCTTTAGTGAAGGTTACAAATGATCTTCTTATGGCCTCTGACAGTGGACTCATCTCTGTGCTTGTCCTGCTTGACCTCAGTGCTGCGTTCGATACTGTTGACCATAATATCCTATTAGAGCGATTAGAACATGCTGTAGGTATTACAGGTACTGCACTGCAGTGGTTTGTATCATATCTATCTAATAGACTCCAATTTGTTCAAGTAAATGGAGAGTCCTCTTCACACACTAAGGTCAATTATGGTGTTCCACAGGGTTCAGTGCTAGGACCAATTCTATTTACATTATACATGCTTCCCCTAGGCAGCATCATTAGAAGACATAGCATAAATTTTCACTGCTATGCAGATGACACGCAGCTCTATCTATCCATGAAGCCAGGTAACACACACCAATTAGTTAAACTGCAGGAATGTCTTAAAGACATAAAGACCTGGATGGCCGCTAACTTTCTGCTTCTTAATTCAGATAAAACTGAGGTTATTGTACTCGGCCCTGAAAATCTTAGAAATATGGTATCTAACCAGATTCTTACTCTGGATGGCATTACCTTGGCCTCCAGTAACACTGTGAGAAACCTTGGAGTCATTTTTGACCAGGACATGTCCTTTAACGCACATATTAAACCAATATGTAAGACTGCTTTCTTCCATTTGCGCAACATCTCTAAAATTAGAAATATCCTGTCTCAGAGTGATGCTGAAAAACTAGTTCATGCCTTCATTACTTCCAGGCTGGACTACTGTAATTCTTTATTATCAGGATGTCCTAAAAACTCCCTGAAAAGCCTTCAGCTAATCCAAAATGCTGCAGCAAGAGTACTGACAGGGACTAGGAAGAGAGAACATATTTCTCCTGTTTTGGCTTCCCTTCATTGGCTTCCTGTTAAATCCAGAATTGAATTCAAAATCCTGCTCCTCACATACAAGGTCTTAAATAATCAGGCCCCATCTTATCTTAATGACCTTCTAGTACCATATCACCCTATTAGAGCACTTCGCTCTCGCTCTGCAGGCCTACTTGTTGTTCCTAGAGTATTTAAAAGTAGAATGGGAGGGAGAGCCTTCAGTTTTCAGGCCCCTCTTCTGTGGAACCAGCTTCCAGTTTGGATTCAGGAGACAGACACTATCTCTACTTTCAAGATTAGGCTTCAAACTTTCCTTTTTGCTAAAGCATATAGTTAGGGCTGGACCAGGTGACCCTGAATCCTCCCTTAGTTATGCTGCAATAGACGTAGGCTGCCGGGGATTCCCATGATGCATTGAGTTTTTCCTTTCCAGCCACTCACTATGTGTTAATAGACCTCTCTGCATCGAATCATATCTGTTATTAATTTCTGTCTCTCTTCCACAGCATGTCTTTATCCTGTTTTCCTTCTTCACCCCAACCGGTCGCAGCAGATGGCCGCCCCTCCCTGAGCCTGGTTCTGCCGGAGGTTTCTTCCTGTTAAAAGGGAGTTTTTCCTTCCCACTGTCGCCAAAGTGCTTGCTCATAGGGGGTCATATGATATGATTGTTGGGGTTTTCTCTGTATTTATTATTGTGCGATCTATTGTACAATATAAAGCGCCTTGAGGCGACTTTTGTTGTGATTTGGCGCTATATAAATAAAATTGAATTGAATTGAATTGAATTGAATGACATACAAAAAAACACGAGCCTTAAATCAATATATGGCAGGTTTAGAAGCAATAATGTTGTTCCCTGGGAGAGGAAAAAAGATTGTAAAAGAATGGCTTTTCCTTGAAGCCAGCTCTATTTCCACTGCTGGGAACACTGCTGATTCTGCGCTGTGTTCCACATGGCTGCCTTCCTTCACCAAGCTGACAGCCACAAAAATGAGTGTTTACTGCTCTCCGGCAGAGCAAGATAAACTCACAGATGGGCCTCTCCACTCCAACAGGTCGAGAGGAGGCACCTCAGCATGGTAGAAGCTGGATGAAGATGAAGGGGGGCCTAGTTGATACAGAGTTTAAGGGAGTAGGAAGGCGACACAGATAGGCGGGTTTAGAAAGTGGCAACTGACAACGTTGGCACCAGTTCAACATTTTAAATCAGGTTCACACCAACACATTGTGTAAATGCTTGCTCCATACTCTGTGGTCAACCATGTATCTGCCATGTAATTAATTTAAGTTTTAAAATACATCTCCACTGTCACACTGTGTCACAAATGCCTTACAAGACATATCCTGTATCAGTTACAGGTGACTGTATTTTTCTACGTAAATATAATTCTAAGGTTTTTTAATTTTAGTTTTTTTTTTTATGAATCTCCTGATGTTCTGAATCTAGTTCATTTATATTTTGTTTAGTTAGGTGAAGTTTTTCTTGTGAAACAGTAGTGCTAAGTGGCATTACGAAAGGTTGAAATGGAACCCAGCAGTCTGGGTTCAGTAATTTGCCCAAGGATCCTTTAATTCATGTGGAGAAACCAGGTATTGGCCTGCTCCATAGATAGATAGATAGATAGATAGATAGATAGATAGATAGATAGATCATTCCATACTGTAGCATTCTTTGATTCTTTGTGTTATGGTTATAAAATGGATGAACAGAATAGGACCAGCTTTAACCTGAAACTATCACAGAGGGGATGGTAGTGGTGGTAGGGGACCTTAGAGAGCTACACTCAGATGTGCTTGTAGCTGTTCGAGGAATCACGCAGCCTGACAAGTGTGAAATTTGACTAAAGCCAGTGGAGTGTAACGAAAAGGACTGTCAACATCCAGTGACTCAGAGAGTGGAGAGGGCCCAGATGAAACACAGGTGCTGTAAAAGACCTTTGAACTTAAGAAGAAAGGGACACTGGCAGCAACAAGGGTACTCAGGAGGAAAATAAGTCTTACACCTGCCAGAATTGAAGCAATCCTTGCTTTCCCACATGCAATTTTTAATCAGTAAAGTGCGAGAGAAAGATAGCCACAGGGATTAATCTCAGAAAAACAAACAAGCAGGCTGTATGTTTAGGGGTGAATTTAACTATCATTTCTAACAGCAAAGCCATTAGAGGAGGGAGTTTAGAAGTGGAATGAAAAGTGGCAGTATCTCACTTTGGTGTGATTAAAATACTCCCCCACTAAGCAATCTGCATATCAGAGCAGTGACCAGAATAATTCAAATATTTGAATTTGGTTCAAAGAGTGGGTGGCATGTGAGAACCGCTTTTGAATCACCAGGAGTGAAAAGCCTTCATTTGCCTTTTGTCTAAGAAGAACTCGTAACTGTCCCATGCGTCTTATCAAGGTGTCAGACAAAACCTGGGAAGCACTACACAATGATTTCCGCAACACATGGAAGATAACTGACAGCAGACAAACGTTGATCCAGTTTGAGATGGGCATGCAATCTTGTCCCCTTGAGTCCCTCTTCTTGCTGCGACAGGCACCCACACAGAATGGAGATAACAAAAAGTGAATGCAGAGCTGGGAAACCCTGCTGCAGTCTGTGTGGATACATTTCTCTCAGCAGTATGCTGGTTGTGAACAGGCACATCTGAAAATCGAAAAAAGATGATGCTGGTATGACAGATGCACCAGCACTGACAACTTGTACAAATATAGAGTCAAAAGACAGCAGCAGTGCATAGCTGCTGCCTGTAGCCTTTTGTAAAATGACAACCTGAATTGCTTCCTGGTATCATTTTCATATGCTTTTTTTTACCATGTTGTCTGCATAAGATTTACCAGATGAAGAAATGTTTTTGAGTAGCTGATGGTATAGTTGATTCCCAATCATACACATTTATTTTTTAATTGTTTTTTTGTGGTTACAGTGAATGTTAGATACAATGTTATTTTTGTTTGTTTGTGTATTAGTGTTGTTGGACAGACCCGGTTAGATTTTGTTACAAAAAAAAGCTCTAATACATGTTAAAGCCTTTATGCATTTGGAAACTGCTTTGCACTCAGTCGGAGCCCCATCAGTTAATACAAACGTGTGTAGTAATGTTCATGATGTCCTAAAGTCTATGAACTGAATTTCTACTGTTACACTACCATCACACTTATTTTGATGTGAACTAGTCAAAAATTGTGTATGCTAAATTCAGTAACTGAGAGCTCTAAATGCAGCTTCATGACTTTTACCTGCCTTATTAGTAGTGAAAGCAATGAAGCTGTAATCAAAGCAGATAAGAAAAGTTCCACTAAGATATAATAATGATGCATACATATGTATATGTGTATTTTATGAATATATCATCAATATACAAAGCCTTTTCATGGCTAAGGTTTCACTGTGTTACAGTATTACTCTGTATCCCAGCTGGCTGAAACTAACCAGAAGCATGTATTTACATTCACAAAAAATTCCAGAGCTCTACTTCAGCTGTGATGACAACATTCTTAATTCATGCCAGCAAAGTTCTGGGTCTAACTCAAGAAAGCAAACACAATTACCAAATCAATTATGTTCCACTGATTACTCTTGATTTATAATTACTGAGCTCAGGGCCCACTCTGCTTTTCAGCATTAATTCAATAAGCTTGTGTGCACGGCAAACTGCTTTGCACTCAGTCTGAGTTGATTGGCTTGATTGGCGGTTGGCAGGCTGTTGGCAGGTTCAGGTCCATGTCCTTTACTGTCTGTCTAACAGACAAGAAGGCCCATACTTACACAGTTGGACTGGCAATCTGAGATAGCAGAAGTTTACACAGTGGGAGTGCTGGAAACAGAAGCTACTGAGCACTGGTGCGATGAGCAGTGAGATAAGCAACACAAAAGACACAGCTCTGAAAACAAACTATGGTAGGAATGGCTTTCTATCAGTTCTTTTTTGGACTAGCACATTATAGGCAGGCAGAGAGTTGTCAATACTGTGTGTATATATATATGTATATATGTATAAAAAAAACACCCAGCGGGCCCCTGCGGGCAGTTTATCCTTCAAGCTCGGGTCCTCTACCAGAGGCCTGGGAGCTTGAGGGTCCTGCGCAGTATCTTAGCTGTTCCCAGGACTGCGCTCTTCTGGACAGAGATCTCCGATGTTGTTCCCGGGATCTACTGGAGCCACTCGCCTAGCTTGGGAGTCACCGCACCTAGTGCTCCGATTACCACAGGGACCACCATTACCTTCACCCTCCACATCCTCTCGAGCTCTTCTCTGAGCCCTTGGTATTTCTCCAGCTTCTCGTGTTCCTTCTTCCTGATGTTGCTGTCATTCGGAACCGCTATATCGATCACTACAGCCGTCTTCTTCTGTTTGTCTACCACCACTATGTCCGGTTGGTTAGCCACCACCATTTTGTCCGTCTGCATCTGGAAGTCCCACAGGATCTTAGCTCGGTCACCACAGGATCTTAGCTCGATCATTTCTCCATCACCCTTGGGGGCATCTCCCATTTTGAAACTCGGGACTTCCAGGTTATACTCGGCACAGATGTTCCTGTACACTATGCCGGCCACTTGGTTATGGCGTTCCATGTATGCCTTGCCTGCTAGCATCTTGCACCCTGCTGTTATGTGCTGGATTGTCTCTGGGGCATCTTTACACAGCCTGCACCTGGGGTCTTGCCTGGTGTGATAGACCCCAGCCTCTATGGATCTTGTACTCAGAGCTTGTTCTTGTGCTGCCATGATTAGTGCCTCTGTGCTGTCTTTCAGTCCAGCTTTGTCCAGCCACTGGTAGGATTTCTGGATATCAGCCACCTCCTCTATCTGCCGGTGGTACATACCGTGCAGGGGCCTGTCCTTCCATGATGGTTCCTCGCCTTCCTCCTCTTTCTTGGGTTTCTGCTGCCTGAGGTATTCACTGAGCACGCTGTCAGTTGGGGCCATCTTCGTGATGTATTCATGGATGTTTCTTGTCTCATCCTGGACTGTGGTGCTGACACTCACCAGTCCCCGGCCCCCTTCCTTCCGCTTAGCGTACAGCCTCAGGGTGCTGGACTTGGGGTGAAACCCTCCATGCATGGTAAGGAGCTTTCTTGTCTTTATGTCAGTGGCTTCTATCTCCTCCTTTGGCCAGCCTATTACCCCAGCAGGGTACCTGATCACGGGCAGGGCGTAGGTGTTGATGGCCTGGATCTTGTTCTTACCGTTCAGCTGACTCCTCAGGACTTGCCTGACCCTCTGCAGGTACTTGGTGGTTGCAGCTTTCCTAGCGGCCTCTTCATGGTTCCCATTTGCTTGCGGGATCCCCAGGTACTTGTAACTGTCCTCTATGTCTGCAATGTTGCCTTCTGGTAGTTCAATCCCCTCAGTTCTGACTACCTTCCCTCTCTTTGTTACCATCCGACTACACTTCTCCAGTCCGAATGACATTCCAATGTCATTGCTGTATATCCTGGTAGTGTGTATCAGTGAATCGATGTCTCGTTCACTCTTGGCATACAGCTTGATGTCATCCATGTACAGGAGGTGGCTGACAACCGCTCCGTTCCGTAGTCGGTATCCGTAGCCAGTCTTGTTAATGATCTCACTGAGGGGGTTCAGGCCTATGCAGAACTGCAGTGGGGACAGAGCATCTCCTTGGTAGATCCCGCACTTGATGGTGACTTGTGCTATGGGCTTGGAGTTGGCCTCTAGTGTTGTACGCCACATCCCCATTGAGTTCCTGATGAAGGCTCTTAGGGTCCTGTTGATCTTGTACAATTCTAGGCATTCCAGTATCCATGTGTGGGGCATTGAGTCATAGGCCTTCTTGTAATCAATCCAGGCTGTGCACAGGTTGGTCAGTCTGGTCTTGCAGTCTCGGCTGACTGTTCTGTCTACCAGTAGCTGATGTTTTGCGCCTCTGGTATTCTTGCCAATCCCTTTCTGTGTCCCACTCATGTATTGACCCATGTACCTGTTCATCTTAGCCGATATGATGCCTGACAGGAGCTTCCATGTAGTACTGAGGCAGGTTATTGGTCGGTAGTTGGATGGTCGGTAGTCTTATATTTTTGCTTGTTTTACGTTATTGTATTTTTGCACAACTCTGTTGCTTGAGAAGCTCGCACACAAGAATTTCACTCGCATGTACTGTACCAGTGTACCTGCACATGTGACGTGACAATAAAAGTGATTTGATTTGATTTGATTTTGGACCGGTCCCTTCTTGGGACACTGTGATGGTTACTGGACCCTGTTCAGGGAGGTCGCTATGGTCTGCCCTCAGATCCACTAGCCACTGAGCATTGCCGTTATGGGTTGTGTCTTTCTCCCATATGCTCTTCCAGTATTGCTCCGTCTCCAGCCTTGGTGGTGCTGTTCTGTTATTGTTCCCTTGCCACTGAGAGTACACCTTTGCTGGTTCTGTGGAGAACAGCTGGTTTATTCTCCTGCCTTCTATCTCTCTGGTGTACCTCCTCAAGCGGCTGGCCAAGGCTGTGAGTCTTTGCTTGGCAGTTTCCAAGGCCTCAGGTATGGACAGCTTGCTGTATTTCTTATGCACCTTCTTTGTCGCGCCCTTCTGCAACTCCGTTAGTTGGCTAACCTCCCTCCGTGCTACTTTGATCTTGCCCTCTAGCCTCCTTCTCCATGGAGGGTACTGCCCCTTGTGGCTGTTCAACTTGTAGCCAAGCATCTCACTGATCACTGCTGCCGTAGTGTAGATCAGCTTGTTAGTGTCGGTAATCGTGGTTGTAGGTATCATCCATAGTGCTGTATTAACATCATCTAGCAGACCTTCTGAGGGTACTTCACGTAATCTTGGTAACCGGCTACGGGGGATCCAGGTTTCAAGCTTGGCCATGATCCTATCTTTCAGGTCAGTTCCTCTCGCACTCAACGATCCTTCTCCTATCGCACTTGGGGCTATGTACCCAATCTCGGGTGGGGGTGATGGTATCTCCCCCCTGACCTGGCGTCCTGACTCCTCCTTGCCGTAGCATTTATGTTGTACCTCGTCAATCTCTAGCTGTGATAGCAGTCCCTTCTTTCGAGTGTTGGAACACTGAGCTACTAGTTGTTTCGCCGTCATTGTGGATGTTGGGTATCGAAGTATCCATAGGTCCCTCATCCTATTCATGTAACCCCTTCCGCCAGGGTTACTTGCGTAGTAGCATTCCAACAACGCCCTGTTTTCGTCTCTTGCCCACCGATGCCTTCTTGTTCCAGTAGCCCACTTATATATATATATATATATATATATATACATATATATATATATATATATACATATACATATATGTATATATATATATATATATGTATATGTATATATATATATATATATATATATATATATATATATATATATGTGTATATATATATATATATATATATATATATATATATATATATATACAGTGGCTTGCAAAAGTATTCAGCCCCCTTGAACTTTTCCACATTTTGTCACATTACAGCCACAAACATGAATCAATTTTATTGGAATTCCACGTGAAAGACCAATACAAAGTGGTGTACACATGAGAAGTGGAATGAAAATCATACATGATTCCAAACATTTTTTACAAATAAATAACTGAAAAGTGGGGTGTGCGTAATTATTCAGCCCCCTGAGTCAATACTTTGTAGAACCAACTTTTGCTGCAATTCCAGCTGCCAGTCTTTTAGGGTATGTCTCTACCAGCTTTGCACATCTACAGACTGAAATCCTTGCCCATTCTTCTTTGCAAAACAGCTCCAGCTCAGTCAGATTAGATGGACAGCGTTTGTGAACAGCAGTTTTCAGATCTTGCCACAGATTCTGGATTGGATTCAGATCTGGACTTTGACTGGGCCATTCTAACACATGGATGTTTTGTTTTAAACCATTCCATTGTTGCCCTGGCTTTATGTTTAGGGTCGTTGTCCTGCTGGAAGGTGAACCTCCGCCCCAGTCTCAACTCTTTTGCAGACTCCAGGAGGTTTTCTTCCAAGATTGCCCTGTATTTGGCTCCATCCATCTTCCCATCAACTCTGACCAGCTTCCCTGTCCCTGCTGAAGAGAAGCACCCCCAGAGCATGATGCTGCCACCACCATATTTGACAGTGGGGATGGTGTGTTCAGAGTGATGTGCAGTGTTAGTTTTCCGCCACACATAGCGTTTTGCATTTAGGCCAAAAAGTTCCATTTTGGTCTCATCTGACCAGAGCACCTTCTTCCACATGTTTGCTGTGTCCCCCACATGGCTTGTAGCAAACTGCAAACGGGACTTCTTATGGTTTTCTGTTAACAATGGCTTTCTTCTTGCCACTCTTTCATAAAGGCCAACTTTGTGCAGTGCACGACTAATAGTTGTCCTATGAACAGATTCCCCCACCTGAGCTGTAGATCTCTGCAGCTCGTCCAGAGTCACCATGGGCCTCTTGGCTGCATTTCTGATCAGCGCTCTCCTTGTTTGGCCTGTGAGTTTAGGTGGACGGCCTTGTCTTGGTAGGTTTACAGTTGTGCCATACTCCTTCCATTTCAGAATGATGGCTTGAACAGTGCTCCGTTGGATGTTCAAGGCTTGGGAAATCTTTTTGTAGCCTAAGCCTGCTTTAAATTTCTCAATAACTTTATCCCTGACCTGTCTGGTGTGTTCTTTGGACTTCATGGTGTTGTTGCTCCCAATATTCTCTTAGACAACTTCTGAGGCCGTCACAGGGCAGTTGTGGAGCTGTTTTGCAAAGAAGAATGGGCAAGGATTTCAGTCTCTAGATGTGCAAAGCTGGTAGAGACGTACCCTAAAAGACTGGCAGCTGTAATTGCAGCTAAAGGTGGTTCTACAAAGTATTGACTCAGGGGACTGAATAATTACGCACACTCCACTTTTCAGTTATTTATTTGTAAAAAATGTTTGGAATCATGTATGATTTTCGTTCCACTTCTCACGTGTACACCACTTTGTATTGGTCTTTCACGTGGAATTCCAATAAAATTGATTCATGTTTGTGGCTGTAATGTGACAAAATGTGGAAAAGTTCAAGGGGGCCGAATACTTTTGCAAGCCACTGTATGTCCAGTATTTCAAGTCTATGACAGTTTTTTGCTGTTGTTCAAAGATGTGACACCTCTCTCCTCATTTTCTTACACACAAAAGTTTTTTCTCTGCTGCTGATTTCCATCTTTCTGGTAGAAGCTTCTGTCCACTTAAGGACTGCTCTACCTCCCATTCTACGTTTAAATACCCAAGGAACCACAAGTAAACCCACAGTCTGAGAGCAAGGGCCTATATTGTAGCGATAAGGTACAATAAAGTAATTAAGATAAAATAGGACCTCATTATTCAAGACTTTGTATGTGATGAGAAGGATTTTAACTTCAAAGCAGAGCTATCATCTGGCCTGGCATACCAGCCATTGTTAATAAAAGACAGACACACCTGTGAAATGGAAAAACGCTATAGTTTCCAGTGGGATGGGATGTACATGCACATCTTTTATATGGGTGATATGGGTACATTAAAATTGATAGAAGGCAAACTTACTTGACATCTCTGAGATAATAATAACAATTATATCATTATTTCATTATTTCATAATTATATCATTGATAATGTGGTTGTATAGGCACCAAATAAATAGGAACAATTGGCCAGACACGCCATACTCCGGAAGTAACATCCAAACATGCAACATGCAACCCTGAGGATGAGTTTGATGCATTCTCCAAGTCTGTAAAGTGCGTGTAGACTGGTTGTAAAATTTCCATACACCCTTAATATCCTCAAAAGAAGCACAAAGACTCCATTGTTCCTTCTAAATCTGAGGTTCGACTAACAGACAGACAGACTCTCTATTAGAGTTTTCCAGGGAGGCTTTGTGATTGGACCACACTCTCCGAACCCACTTCTTCAAATGGGGAATCACCACCCTAGTCTACTAATCCAAAGGCACTTCCTGGATCTCGAAGCAGTGTGACAGAGACCAGGACAGCTCTACAACATCCACAGACTTAGGGCCAACTTAGGGCGAGCCTTGCCCACTCCAGGGACCATACCACCAAGCAGTCATCAGTGACTTTCGTCGTGGAAAGCATGACCATGGGACTGAAGAAATCCTTGGTGATAAAGAGAAGGTCTGTTGGGGAAAAAAAAAAAAAATACATATATATATATGTCTATATATATATATATATATATATATATTTATACATATATATATATATATATATAGATATAGATATACATATATATATATATATATTTAGATAGATAGATATACACAGAGAGAGAGAGAGAAAGAGAGAGAGAGTCCTCTTCAAAGACAAGTCACAGGAGGACAGAAGTATATCACAATTTGAAAGGAGACCAACAATAGATCAGTTACAGACTGAATAAATAATTCAGTCTGCAGCATCAGCAAAGCAGATTTTTATGAAGCCTCAGAAGACAAGGTGACACCTGCAAGGAAAAATAACTCTGTCTACTTCATTTGTGGAAAAACTCATGTAACTCAAAATGTGATTTTTTTTCACATGACATTACTCTGTCAAAAAAAATAATAAGCATTTTAATGAAAAGAAATTTTAACTCACAAAGTTGAAAAGAGGACAAATAAGTCCTGCAGGAACTGCAAGTCCTTGTCCCGCTGTGACCGGAACAATTCATCCAGGAGGCATCCAGGAGGCATACTTATCAGATGCCCAAACCACCTCAACTGGCTTCTTTCGATGTGGAGGACCAGAACTTTACTCTTGAGTCCCTTCACCTCTGGTGTCCACCATTTGGTTTGGGGGTTACCACCACCACAGGCACCAACCACCTTGCGTCCGCAGCTCAGCGTAGCGGCTTTGGCAATGGAGGTGCGAAACATGGTCCATTTGGACCCAATTTCCCCAGTCTCCCTTGGAATACTGTTAAAGCTCTGCCTGAGATGTGAGTTAAAGAGCTTGTGGACCAGGGCCTCTGCCAGGCGTTCCCAATGCACCCTCACTATACATTTAGGTGCACCAGGTCTGTCAAGTATCCTCAGCTGCCACCTGATCCAAGTCACCACCAGTGATCAGTTGACAGCTCATCTCCCCTCTTTACCCGATTGTCCAGAACATACGGACGCAGGTCTGGTTATATAATTAAAAAATCGATCATCAACCCGTGGCCTAGGGTGTCCTGGTGCCTCATGCACTTATTGACACCTTTACGTTTGAACCTGGTGATTGTTATGGACAAAATGTGGTTTGCCCAAGTCCAACAACAAAACACCACTCGGGTTCAGATCCGGGAGGTCGTTCCTGCGAATCAAGCCCCTCCAGGTCTCACTGTTCTTCCCCATATGAGTGTTGAAGTCTCCCAGTAGGACAACAGAATCCCAAGGTGGAGCACCCTCAAGCACGCCGCCCGGAGACTCCAAGAATGCTGGGTACTCTGAACCGTCGCAGGGCGCATAAGCACAGACAACAGTCAGGACCCATTCCCCAATCCAAAGGCGCAGGGAACAAACCCTCTCATTCACCGGGAGAAACCGCAATGTACAGACAGCAAGCCAGTGGGATACTAGGATACCCACCCCAGCCTGCCACCTTTCCCCAAGGGCAATTCCAGACTGAGACAGCCCCTCTCCAGGAGACTGGTTCCAGAGCCCAAGCCGTGCATTGATGTTAGCCCGACTATATCTAGCCGGTACTGCTCAGCCTCACGCACTAACTTAGGCTCCTACCCCACGAGGGAGGTGAAATTCCATGTCCCAATCATTGGTTTTGGTAGTCGGGGATCGGTCCACCAGGGCGTCCGCTCCTGGCTGCAGCCTGACACACATTGCACCTGATCCGTACGGCACCTCCTACGGATGGTGGACGGACAGGAGGATGGGCCCATGTGCCTTTTCAGCCTGTGCCCGGCCGGTCCATGGGGCCCGACCACCAGACGCTTGTCCTCGGGCACCCTCGCCAGACCTGGCTCCAGGGCGGGACCTGGTAACCCTATCCTGGGCAGGGTGAACTGTTCCTTCGATGTCCTACTCACAAGTGTCTTTTGAATCACTCTTTGTCTGGTCCCCCACCCAGGACCAGTTTGCCATGGATGATCCTACTGGGGGGAAGAGCCCCCCGAAAGCATAGTCCCTGGGATCCCTGGGCTTTTGTTATTTTCCAAGTTGAAACCCATTTTAATATACTTAACTTTATAATCTTATATAAGTATAATTATTTGTTATTCGTGTGGATATAGTACAAGTGTAAGATTTATTTCATTGGTTAGTAAAATTCATTTACATGTTTAGTAATACATTTATTTTGACTGCACCCCCACAAACAAAAAATCAATTGATGGTTACATTATACGTGTAATGAAATAATGTTTTTAGATGTTACTGTAATGTAAATTAAAAAATCACAATACAATCAAAAAGTATCTCATGTTAATGTGTTATCATCAGTTGAAAACCTATTGATATTTTAAATAGCTCTATAGAGCATTATTATCGCTTTGACCTTAATATCAGTCTTCTGACCTAGAAGGAGAGGTCAGATCAAATCTTTATATGGTACGTTCTATATGCTGACAATACACACCACACTTGAATGAATCCTAGTTTCTAAGTTATAAGGCTTTTTATTGCTAAAAATAATCTTTGGTAAGTTCATCTTGAATACCTCTGTGGATGTAAAAAAAAAAACATTTTTAATGAATTGTTGACATGACTCCACTTTACATCACTGCAAATTTTTATCAGAATTAATTCAACTGTACAAGATATAATTTTTAAAGGCAGAATGACAGCATGACACAAATGCACGCATGAATGCAAACACACACAAAAAAAACATAGCCCTCTAGCCCAATAAAAAGGCCTCACCTCACCATAAAACTGCTTGTTAGTCGATTCCCAATGACTTTTGAACCTGTGAAAATTGGAGAGTGTATAAAATCCCTTAAACTGAAAGTGAAAACTTGCACTTCAATCCCATTTTGATTGTTTGATGTAAAATCCATTGTAGTGGTCTAGAGAGGCAAAGTTTAAAAATAGTTTTTATTATTATTGTTGTTTTATTATTTATTTTTGCAAGTTGTTCTGACTTCTATCTTCTGTGAACATCTCACACATGCACACACACACACAGCACTCACAGCAAGGCATTGGAGACATTACGGTGAGTGATGGGCCACACCAGGCTCTCTACTCCATCACCTGTGCACATTAGAGACAACTCCATTTGCTCAGCACACTTCAGCAACACTCCTATAATGAAAAAATACATGTACAGCAAAGGATTTTGATTCCACAATTCTGACAGTTAAAAGTCAATATGTATATGTTCTGTTCTTTTTTATTGTCATCTTTTGTGAAGATGTTTTAATCCAATATCATCTTGTTTCATCCACCAGATTAAGCATTGTCAGCTTCATTAGACACCTGAATGACAAGTTCATATATCCATACCGTGACTTGGTATTCTTTTTACACAGACACCCTGCTGCTGGCTCATCTAAAGTCTGCATGCATTTCTAGCTGCCTGACCACATCAGTATATTGACTTTGAGTACTTGCTATGCTGCAAGCCCCAAAAACACCCCTGGCTTCCATCACAGAAGAATCCTTCAACGTTAAAGCCACAGAAATGCTTTTAGAACCAAATAGCTGCAAAACACGGAAACAGCCACATATTCAAAATGTGGGGCTTTCTTTAAAAAACCTTCCCAACAAATACATTTTCTTTCATTTTCTTCTAAAGGTGAGATAAGTAGCAATTTAAGCAGTCACAAGACTCACTTGTCCCCCCCCCCAAAGTAATAATAATTTTTTACACCTACCTATTAATTTTTTCTACCTAATGTCGTATTGTGAAATTATATTCCTCCAATATTTACTGCTCTAGATGGTATCTGAGATCATTTCAGTCATCTCAAGTTTACTTAGAGCAGGATAAAGCAAACAGAATAAATTTGTGGTGAAAGCTTTGTGCTTTACTTATAATGTATTATGTGGACAGTCACAGTACCTGGTGGTTATGCTTAAGAATGTAATGATATGTCAAAGTATGGCTAGTGCATCCAGTCATACCTTGGACTGACATGAGCTAGTTTTAATTACGATGCAGTGTACATGCTTCCAAAAATACATTTACATTTTTTACATTTGAAGAGAAAAATCTCATAAAATGACAAAATGGAGCCTTGCAGGCAGTAAGTAATCAACAGTTCACAGCTATAAAGGAAACACAGGTGCCCAAACAGAAGAACTGTTAAGTAATGCTGCTGTTTTGTCTCAGTAAACACAAGAGCCTTAATGGGATTTCACGATTATCCTCCAAAGCTAGATACTGCAAATCTCCTACAGAGCCCTGTGTACAGGTAGTGAATGATAATGAAAACTTGGCAGGCCAAAGGCACAGGCTGCAGAACTGGTCAAAAGACAAATTAAGTTGCAAACACTGCTCTATGGTCAAATTGTCTGTGTCCACTGAACAGGGAAAGAAATGTTACTTAGCTAAACTGGGACTGGAAAGAAATGCACGACAAAGGAAAACCCTGAACACTTGTTCCCTACAGTGAAGTGATCTGGTGCCTCGATGAAATATATATTATATCGTAATTATATGCATGTATTTCATTAGTGTAGGTAAGGGTTACTCTCCAGAGTATTCTTATGCCTTTTCTGCTATAAAAAAAAAAAAATCTTCCCAGAAATTTTGCTACATATTCCATCTACACAGTTTGATAATAATATGCCTTATAAATACAATATACTGATTGTCACAAGGATAATATCACAGTGAGACAATATGTAACAGACTGTAGATGTATCAAGTTTGCTCATAAAGTACTAGCAAGAGCTGCTATTTCACCAGTGTAGACATACGCTCTGTTTTGTTTGTGTGTTTGATTTTTCTCAGCTCTGACAATACATGTATACATTCGGTTGGCTCTAAAGTCTTTTCTCATTCCTGTGTTATATCTGTAATGTCTGACCAGCTTTTCCTAACAAAGATTAATTCTTGGATTTATTACATTCCTTGATATATTTATAATCATATTTGCATCATTTAAAGCTTTTCAGAAAGATATTTACCTTTTGCAGTTCTTCAGCAAATATCCACTAATGTCACTTGCCTGTTAATGATAGTTTAAATAAAAGGCAAATCGCTAATGTCTGTAAAGTGATATGATTTGACATCTAATAAATAAACATTTGTATATAATTTAATCTGGAGATTTAACTATGTAACATAGGAGTACTGCAAAAAGACTTATTTGTCCATGTTTGTCTTGAGTTTTTCCATTAGAACACTGTGGGTCATCTCTCAGTCATTAGAACACCACATTAGAAGCTTCATTTAAAGTCCAGCTAGTGTTAGTGAGCTGTGTTTAAGGTATGAGTAAAGTCCTCTGGATCTGTGCACTGTGCAATGATTCCCTTTAATTAAAGAGAGCACTGAGCCGACCAGAGGTCTCAAGGGAAAATCCACTGGTCACAGTCAGCTCAAAAAGTCAAACACTGTCACAAGCCAAAGATCTGTTGTAAAGCTCATTAATCTAGTGCAACCCATTTGCTGGGAGCCCAAATCCCACCTTTAGGGATTTTGGCTGACCAGTATTCCTTATAATGATATTTGACCTAAAATCCTAAGGGAGATGTAACACCTCTCTTTTTACAATAATAAATCAGAAGTCCACCTAGTGCAATGATGTCAAACTCATTTTACATCATGGGCCACATACAGCCCACCTTGATATTAAGTGGACCAGGGCACTAAATCTCGCTTTCCAAGCAATGTAAAGTTTAAATCCACATTTAGCTACAAACAGCTTTCCAACATCATATCAGCCTGCATCACCCTATGGAATAAGTGATCGATATCAAAATCCTACTAAGACTGGACAGAGCTGAATTGAAAGACAACACAGAGTTACTAATCACAGCAGCACAGGAACAAGCTCTGAGCACAATATCCATAGAGGCTGGGGTCTACCACACCAGGCAAGACCCCAGGTGCAGGCTGTGTAAAGATACCCCTGAGACAATCCAGCACATAACAGCAGGGTGCAAGATGCTAGCAAGCAGGGCATTATTGGAACGCCATAACCAAGTGACTGGTGTATGATATAGGAACCTCTTTCCTGAGTATGGCCCGGAGGTCCCAAGGTCAAAATGGGACACGCCCTCTAGGATGGTTGAGAATGACAGAACTAACATCCTGTGGGACTTTGAGATATAAACAAACAAGCTAGTGTTGGGAAACCAACCGGGCATAGTTTTGGTGGACAAGCAGAGGGAGACAGCTATAGTGATAGATGTAGCTATACAAAGTAATACCAACATCAGGAACCAAGAGCCAGGAATGACATCTGAGAACTCTGTCCAGAAGATAGCAGTCCTCGGACCAGCAAAGATTCTGTTCAGGACCCTCAAGCCCTTCCAGCTCAGGCCCTTTTGTAGAGGGTCCGAGTTGAAAGGAGAAAGACGGCCCACTCTGCAGTCGATTGTATTACAAGCTCCATTCTGTCTGACATCACAGGTTAAGTTTATTGCTTTTGCTTTTATGTCATACCAGGAGGTAGGAATATACCATCCCTGATCTGGTGGGCTGCATTTCAAGTGTCAAACTAAATCTGACCTGATATAAAACACACCTGACACCTTGCTGCTGCAACCTTTGCACACCTAAGTCTTTACACTTCTAAATAAAATACATAAAGTCGATTTCTCCAGCAGTCATTCTGTCTAATTCTGTGTTGAACAACCTGAAGGGTCAACAGTTTAACACAGTTGGAGTCTAACAGAAATTTATGCTTCTAACAAGCGGCTTCTTTTACAGATATAAAATGAACATCCACTGTGTATTGGAAGAACACCTGGACACCAAAAACTAGACTGAACAGACTTCTTGCATTCAAACTCTTACTCCTTTGTTTTATTGTAACACTTTAGTAGCTAAAGCAGATCAGAATCAAAGCAAGAACACTCATAAGAAATATTTTTTAACATTTCTTCACAGACAGAAGAAAATCAATGACATATTACTAAAATGACATACAAAAGGGGAATAAGATGCAGGTGAAAGTAATTAACAGGTGTCAACAGACAGGAAGCAAAACTAACACAGGACAAAATCTTATTCTTAAAGTAAAATAGAGAAAAACAAGAAAGTAACACTTAACGAGAGAACACAGGGTGATAAAGGTATAAACACAGCCCAAAGACATGCAGTTAGTGGGGTTAATCTTCGCTCTCTCTGCGGTACAGTACCACTTCCTGTTCATGTTCTAACACACAGTCATGTTTTTGTTTAGCTTATCTGCATAGCCAATTTCATTAAACATTTATAGATAGATTACTTTTTATTTCATAGTGAGTGTAATCTTCACGTGCTTCATCTGAAGCATACGCTCTGTGAATTTCCAATCTGTGTCTTTAGCGAGTCGCTAGCTTAGCTTAGCTCTTAGCCAACTCTCTAGCAGCATGGCCTCTTCATCTGTCCCTCCTGCACTTTCCTGCTCATTGTATCAGATGTTTAGTTACTCCTCTGCCTCCTTTACCAATAATGACACATGTAATAAATGTAGCCTATTTGCAGCTCTGGAGGCCAGGATCACTGAATTGGAGGCTTGGCTTCGTAAACTTGAAACACCCGTTGCTAGCCAGGCCCCTCTAGCCGGTGCAGCCGAAGGTAGTGTAGGACCGCTAGCTCTCCCCCAGCAGATTGTCCCGAACAGGATGGCTGGCTGATGGTGAGGAGGCAACATAGTCTTAAACAGAAGCCCCGAGTACACCACCAACTTGTTCATGTGTCTAACCATTTTCCCCCACTCGGCGACACACCCACGGGGGATCAAACTCTGGTAATTGGTGATTCTGTTCTGAGACATGTGAAGCTAGAGACACCAGCAACCACAGTCAATTGTCTTCCAGGGGCCAGAGCCTATGGAACGCCAGGGTAAACGTGAATTCAGGAAAATTATAATTCACGTTGGCAGTAATGACACCCAGTTACGTCAATCAGAGGTCACTAAAATTAATATTGAACCTGTGTCTAACTTTGCCAAAACAATATCAGAGTCTGTAGTTTTCTCTGGTCCCCTCTCCACTCGGACCAGGAGTGACATGTTTATTCGCATGTTCTCCTTAAATTGCTGGCTGTCTGAGTGGTGTCCAAAAAACAATGTGGGTTTTATAGATAATTGGGAAACTTTCTGAAGGAAACCTGGTCTTGTTAGGAGACAAGGCATCCATTCCATTTATTAATACTCAAATGTATTAAACCCTGCAAAATGTGACTATCCAGAGCTGCAGTCTTACATGCCTCTCTGCAGCTTCTCTCCTGCCATTATCCGCCCAAAACCCCATCCCCTGAGAGACTGTGTCAGATCCCAAAGAGACAAAAAACAAGCTAAAAACCAGCAGAAAGCAACTTAAACATAAAAAAAATCACAAAGAAAGAACAGTACAGTATCCACATCTGCACCAAAGAGTAAAACAGTGAAATGTGGATTATTAAATATTAGGTCTCTCTCTTTCAAGTATCTGTTAGTACATGAATTAATAATTGATCAACAAATCAATTTACTCTGCATTACAGAAACCTGGTTACAGCAGGATGATTATTTTAGTGTAAATCAATCAACACCCCTGAGTCATACCTTTTATCAGACTACTAACTATCCTCAAAGCACAGGCCGAGGGGCCGATGTGGCAGCAGTTTTCAATTCGATTCACTTCAATTTTATTTATACAGCACCAAATCACAACAACAGTCCTCAAGGTGCTTTATATTATAAGGTAACCCCTATAATAATGCATACAGAGAAGAACCCAACAATCATATGACCCCCTATGAGAAAGCAGTTTGGCGACAGTGGGAAGCAAAAACTCCCTTTTAACAGGAAGAAACATCCAAGAACCAAAACAAGAATCCTTTAAAAACAGATCCAAATCCAGAAACCATATTTTTATAGTATGTTTAGTACTTTCACTGAAATGAACACTTCTTTGAAAAAGTTTTGATCATTATCTCAGGTAAATATGAAT